>NW_023596818.1:17956858-18264576 GCF_011947565.3 Pollicipes pollicipes
CACCACTGACAGCACCAGTATAGATACATCTGCATCGTGCTGAAACTGACCAGGTTTGGCTGGGACCGCTGCAGTACCGGCTGACGGTGAAGTGATGCAATGGGGGCCAGCGCGCCCGGCGTCCGGCAGGCATCATCCATGCACAGCTCCCTACAGCACTGCCGGTACCCACTCAGGCTCGGCTGCCGGCGTCGTATGGCCAAAATGTTGAGTTGCATACAGTGCTAAATATGGTCTAAATTTATTTTCAGAGCTCGCAAGGAATCCAGAACCTTCTACACTCGAGAGATGTAGTGAGCACCACAAGCCTAACGATCATTTCTTGTTTACGTTTGGAAAGAGTTTTGGCGGCCCGACGTCTCCCTCAGTCATCGCTAGCAATGCTGCCATACTGACGTCCGCAGCTGCCGCCAGGTACCTAGGCCGTAACTGGTTATCAAAAATTGCAAGGTAAGCATCTTTGGCACGCTTAAAGCGCAGACATTTTCCGTTGTATTCAGAGCTGAAGGAAGGTCACATAATATGCAGAATGATTTATTTCACGTGTCGCCATAGTGAATGGTGATACCAGTGATGGGAAGGAACGTTTCATATTTGAAAATATTGAAGCGAGCATGAAATCTGATGAAACAAGCCCACTTATAATTGTTTGTTCACTTTTGAGGTAGGGAAAAATTGCTGTAGACGGCATAATTCTCTGCTTAGTAACTTCTAAATTGCATCATGGTGTGCTTCGTCATCGTTACCTGCACAACATTAATTGATAGTCATTGAGTCATCGACCGTTGTAATCTGAAAATGGCACTCACGAACGACAGATCTGAATGTCCTCGACATTTATAGTTTGCTTGGCCTTGATCGCGGCAATGACTTATGGAGTGACATAATTTTGGTGACGTTATTATGACGTCATAATGCCAAGGGTGACTTTAAAATACTCGCCCTAATATACCTTCCCCATTTTCGCCGGGCGTGTAGCTCAAAAACTAACGGGGGGTTAAGAAGACAGGATCATAAACAGTACCGAAAGGTCCCAAGGGAGGCATATATCAGTTCAAAACCCTATATAAACATGGAACACTTCCTCTAAAACTTTCTCGAAAAGTGCTGGTTATATACCATCCATTTGTGATCCCTAGTTTAAAAAAAGCCTTCACCGAGCTCTTTCCAACCTGTTGATCGATGCCTCCGCCGTGGTAAAATAGACACTATCTTTATACCGGCATGGGTATCTCAATATATAGTTCGCTAAGAGGGCGCGGGGAGTGAAACGTAGTACACAGAACAAAGAAACCGAGCCCAAAGCATATGGATGGACAGCACGCACACACCGGGTGATACTTACTTCGAAGACACGATTTACAAATGAACCCACAGATTGGCTAGGCCCCTAGACACCTAAGGTATTTCATTTGAACACCAATACAATGTAAATTGTTTAGCGCTAGTCCGCACTTATCATTTATATTTTTGGAAATTTTAGCCGTCGTCAAATCGGATCTATGCTGGCATCATTGGCGCCGGCATAATTTATTGACATAAATGTGCTGCAAGAAATATCTGAAGCAACCAGCAATGACAGGAGATCACGTTTAAGTTAGTCAAAAAGGGTCACGTTTATGTTAGTCAAAAAGGGTCACGTTTTAAGTTAGTCAAACAGGGTAACGTTAAAGCTGGTATATTAAGAAACCGGTTGTTGAAATGGAATAATACAATTCAATTCTATTTAGTGCAAAAAATCCCACGCGGCCACCCGAAACGCACGCTGCCTGATCGACACAAATGTCATGGTTTAAAACGCAAACTCAATAAGTGAAGTGTGGAAAGGAAAATGGGAGATGTGGGAGGGAAAATGTGAAAACTGATTTTAAATGGTAGTATACGCGCTAAGTGCAATATGTTTAGTTACCTAGGTACGGTTGCTGTTTTACAGCGCTCCTCGGCAATGACCATCATATGCTATCTCCACTTCCACCATGGTGTTCTTGCAGCAACTTTAGAACGCAAAAGATAAGGGACTACCATTTTGCGGATCCTTTCTACTTATTGCCAGATACCCGCCAGTCCGTCCATGTGGATCAGTTGGATAGGGTGCTTGTCCTCCGATCTACCTACCCGTGGCGGGGTGGGTTCGCGTCGGCTTAGGTGCTCGCTATTTGTTCTTGACAGGTATGACCTGCGGCCGTTGGCAGCGGTCGTGTTAAAGGTCACTTGGTGTCCGAGGGCAGGACGAACAGTGTCGAGCATTGCGGCATGTTATAACCTTCTCCACTAAATTCTGCCGTTGCCTGGAATTACGCGATTGGATGGTAGGGGCCAGGGCTCACGCAACAAGCATTGCTTAGCGTGAGCTCTGCTTCCAGGAATCCATCCATTCAAAAGGTTTGGATCAAATCTTTAAAAAGGGAAAATGCACTCCTTGAAACATCTTGCATATACATGGCTTGGCTGGTAGCGTCATGTATACCATTGTCGAACCATATTACGGGGCTCAGCACAAAAAGAACGGAGCAAGCAAACAAACAAAAACAAAAGCGGTCGAAGTTGAGAGACGCGACGTTTAGTGCTTTTTCGTAAACCTGTTTTGTACCTGACGATAAGTTTTGAAGCTACAAGCAGGTATCTGTGATAGCCAAGATCAATCCGAGGTCAACATCCAAAAATTAGAGCCCTCATAGCTTGTCTGGTATGGACAGTTTCAGTGAGGACTGTAAGTGTTCCGTTATGTGTAGACATGTGCCTTTGCTGGTATAATATTCTACAGTCTTATAACCTGTAGCGGAGTGGCTTTCAGTGGGCATTCCGGCAGTGGCTGGCCGGAATCGTATCATATCAATCGTAATCATTGGAGCATTGCCCCCAGTGACTGGGGTCGGTGTTTCTCGGGATCATTACCAATTAAAAACATTTCATTCTTAATAGTGTTGATATGTATCGCAAGTGCCATTTGCCAAGGGGATGTGCCCATTGGCAATACCCCGTGGCCGATGGCAAATGGGGCATTGCCAATGAGCATATCCGCAAGTCCGCTCTTCGCAATGTTAGGCACCACGCGTGGGAACCTACCCCTGAATCCGCAGAACTGAACTGTCTTCTCATGAGCCGGCCCGCCAGTTGAGCGACAGCCGAATACAGTTTCAGGCGGGGACTCTAGCTTTCTTCGCTTAGTAGTAGCACAGCGGAGGATCAACACAGTAGTGTGTCACGTGCATTGCCTTCGGCTGGATTAGTGGATTCATCCCATATCGCAGTCGCTTTTGCCAGTCTAAACGCATCTCATCAGAGAATGTTGGCTGCGCTTAGGGCAGCACCATAAACTGTGTTAATGCAAACCTGGAAGGAGTGGCATGTAAACTCCGCGATCCTTAAGCAGGGTGTCGTTGGAATGTCGTCTCAACCACCGTAATGCATAGCCAGAGTTTCCCTCTTTTATTAATTTACATAAGCGAACAAAAACTCCTGGAATCGGGCGTCTAGGGAGTAACAGAGCTGGCCGGGATGCGTGAAAAATGTGAGAAAAGATCCGTGAAATATCATCCTGTGAAGCTTTGTGAAGCATTTTCCACTGAACACATACAAATTCTTACACTGGTACAGTATATGGTCAACTGGGCTAGATGATATGCACTGCGCTGAGAAAAAGCTACGAAACTGCAAGTGATGTTCCCCGACATTGAACAACGGACGTCTTTCCGTGTTGGGAGGAAATGTGATGATAGCCCTTTTGGATTAATTCTTTGTAGTCAACGCCCAAAGGGCCAATTCTAATTTTTCAGAAAGTTGTGGGCCTCAACCCCAGCCCATCCCTGATTTCCGCGTCACATGCCCTACAGTGGTGCAGTGCAATGCACATGAGTAATTTCATGACGATGGTCATTTACGAGAACGCCGGTTATTAAACGCATGACCTCCCACCAACGTCGACCTCGTCCTCCCATCAAAAGTTGGTGGCGCCGTCCTTGGATGCCTGGCATCTTAATGAAACTTTGATGACAAAGTGTGTCCCTTCAAGTAAAGAAGCGATGAGAAGATGACCTGATCAACAGCACTAATTTTAAATCGTCTGACGATTCTTACACCCATTCTGCTACCAGATCATCAGCACTCGGAGTCATTGGTTCGGTACAGGTAACAATGTGAAGAACCGTCTTAGGCAATAGTAAGTTCTACAAGCGAACTTGTGGTATTCTGCTCCCTGCCAGGACCATAGCCATTACGCCTCACAACTAGTAATTCTGCGGTGTGGTGGCATTTGTCTTGCGACTGGTACGCGGCGTGCTTACTTGACTGCTGCACTGCGTGAGTGCGGCAATTAGCTCAAGCTCCGCCATGTTAAATGGACTGTTGTGGCACTGTGCAATGCATTGTTCTGCCTTGCAGCCTAATGGAAGTGCTTTCCCATCGATGTTTTTAATAATCCACTTCACACTTAGTACTAACACGAATTACATACACGCTGCTCACAGAAACTGCAAGAATTCAAGAGAATAAACAAAATCAGAGGGAACTCTAAAATAGGCCAAAAGGTCCGCAACTGCAACAGACGAATGCTGGTGGGAGGTATTGGAATACCGTTAACTGAGGCGAAACAACAGCAAGCTTAAGCACGAAACTGCTTCAGGCCTACGCGCTGCTTTTACTGTGTTTAATACATACTGTCTACTGTGTTTAACGGTGAACATGATGTTCTCACACTTAGTACACTTGCAAATTGGAGCTATCACGGCAAAGTGCGTCCGACATATATCTGAACAAGCTCAATAGTAACTTAAAAAGCTTTTTTGGGCTAAAAACATAACACCAATTCGCGCAGCGCTCTTATTTCTGCTGCATATATTCTAAACATTTCGGTCAAAATGCAGCATCCTGCATTTGTTTTCCGAACGTTGAGCCCTGTCATGCATGCTTTAAAATATAGCGTGTATTGTTATATAACGCCTCTGATCTTCGAGCTGGCCTTGGAGGTCGTGAGGTGCACAACGCCAGCAAGCGCAATATGATTTGCTGTCGTAGCGTTTGCCTATGTCCTCTTTGAAACACATTAGTTTATGTTGAAAAAGGCTATGCATATAAGATACTTCGTTGTCTGGGTCAACGGTATGTTAGATACTGCTATGACGTTCTCTTTGGCTACCTCAACGGCCTGTTTTACTCGGCTTACTGTCCGCCTCAAATATGAAGTCATCGCACCTCAACGCGACAGCAGATCACGTGTACCGCTGGCCCAATAAAATGTTGGGCCATCTTTCGCATCATATCAAAACCCCTACTATGTAAGCATAAGGTCAAACTGTAGTAACTCTGGTTTCAGGATGTGATGAATCACGCGAGAAAATCTGGTTATCACCTCCGACCACTTTGTGAATAAGATATTGGCTTTGTCTGGCTTCACCATGCGGTGATGGCGAACTAGCGCATCAGGGATGAAGTTAAATATAATCGGCTTATGAAGGTTTGATTAAAAAACAGCACTCGATGTGAAATCACTTTAAACTGACATGATGGCCAATTTGGTAAACAGTCAACTACTTCAATCGTCCAATGGCTTAGTTATGCTGCCTAGCCATTCAATATAACTAACAAAATGACTCGACTCGAACTCGGCAGTTATGCTCTAAGAACAGCTTCTCTTTGTCTCAGAAAGATTGTGAGATCTTTGCCGGTCACCAGGAGAAAAACCAAAACTGACTCAACGCGCGAATTCGGCGGACGAAGGCCCAGCGTGCATTGCTCCTTGGTCTTATTTCTCATAGCTGTGGGCAGGCGTTGATGGAAGTGAGCTCTACACATCTCAGCTCACCGAAGAATCTACGAGGAACGGCACGCAGTAGACGCGCTTCAGAAGAGTCTGGACCAATATGAACTCTGCATTCATAGACCGGACATTAGGGTGAAGGAGAATGCAACAGACAGCTGCGTGATATGACTTAAATATAAACAGAGGTGAGCTCTAGTGGGAATGTCATCTCTTTAAAAGGTCTTTCCACGGGCGTAATCTCTATCCAGCCCTTCAGGCACCTTCGCGAAGCCAAGCGCGCGCCAACTGGGTGCGACCAGGCACCATCCCAGCAGAAGCCAACAGCTGACCGCGCCGTGCCTCAGCAAAGGCACTCTCGCCACTCGCGCGTGCCGGAAGACGAGCCGACTTCTTCCGCGTCCCGTCGGGCGGTGGCCGTGCGGGTCGCGCTACACCGGCGGCCGCCGCACCCGACCTCCGCGCCGTCACGCAAAGCCGGCGGTGGTGCAGCACCGCGCGGGCGCTGCCGCGTGCCGCCCGACGGCCCGTCGGTCCCGACGCGATAATGTCGCGTCGGGACCGACGGGCCGATCGACCGGACGGGCCCCGCGCGGCCGCAATTAAAACGGTATCGTGGTATTATCGGTCGACCGTTGGCACGAGAACGTCGTATTAGCGGGCCAGTGGGTGGCGGCGGCGGAAGGAGGCGCGACCGCCGCGCACCGGCCGGAGGAGAGGAGCGGCGAGACGCGCGGGAGAGCGGGGGAGGGCGGAGAGATGGTGAGGAGAGGGCGGGGAGAGGATGAGAACGGAGGGAGGAGAGAGCGGGAGAGAGCTGGGAGTCAGCGGAAAGAGAAAGACAGAGAACAAGGACTTGGACAGGGGGTGGGGGGGGGGGGGGGGGGAGAGATGGAGTGTAACATGCATTCCAAAAACAAAAGCTGGAAAACGTTTGGTGAAACATGCCTGGCCGGGGTCTTCCACAAATATTCAGAAGCTCGGTACTCTCTAAGAAGTACGTAAAGAGCAACATATAACGACAAACGCACCTGTTAGTTGCGTTGCGGCTTGTGTTAAATTCTGCAGCGGAGTTTTATCTGAAAAAGGAAAGATGTGATGACACGTAATGCAACTAAGCGATCTGCCTCTGTGTGTACTTGATATTTTGAAGTTCTTACGGTTTTACAAAGCAAATCGTAAGCAGAGAATGTGAGATGCCATCGAGAGTAATATTTTCAAACTTATTTTGGCACTAGTCTTTCAAAAAAGCAATTCGGTAAGCATGCCCACTATCCCCTGCGTTTCCGCGTTTACGGTGCACGCCTCCAGCTGCATGCATTCAATTATATTTAACATATTTGGAATAATTGCACAGTCAGCGCTCAAAGACACAGGACTGATCAAGTCTCATTTACCTAGCCACATTGCAACTGGCACGATCAACCACGAAACGCAACCCGCATTATCATCCCTAGTAGTATAGCCTCCCTCATAATTGCCCCCAAACCCCGCCTCTCCCCCCCCCCCAAACCCCCGCCTCTCCCCCAAACTCCCGCCTTCCCCCTCCCCCCCCACACACCCAACGTAGTCCTCTCCGTCAGGACCGGCCCCCCCAGCACCTCATCATCCTCACCCTCTGCCCACACACACACACACCCAGCGCAGCCCTCCCCGTCAGGACCGGTCCTCCCAGCACCTCATCCAGTCCACCCTCCGCCACCACCCGCCCAGCGCAGCCCTCTCCGTCAGGACCGTCCCCCCAGCACCTCATCAGTCCACCCTCTGCCACACACACCACAACAGCGCAGCCCCTCCCCGTCAGGACCGGTCCTCCCAGCACCTCATCAGTCCACCCTCTGCCACACACACACACACCCAGCGCAGCCCTCTCCGTCAGGACCGGTCCTCCCAGCACCTCATCATTCCCACCCTCTGCCACACTGCATTCCGCGCGCCCCAGCATCCCGCCCTGTTGCTGCATCGCCATGATAAACGCGCCGCGACTCCCACCGTATCACATCACACAAAAAATTGAATTCGCCTCGGACAATGCGCGGCCGGCGCATAAATCAGCGCCGGGCGGCTCCCCCGACAGCGGCTGGACACCCCGCCGGCAGGCATTGTCGGCGCCCGCGGCCGAAAAAGGCCGCCATTGTGACGCCGGCGGCGGCGGCGTGCGGCGCGGCGCGGCGCGGCCAAGACGGAGCGGTCGGAGCGGCGGCTGGCTAGCCTGCGCTCGCCTGGCGGGACCAGACTCTGCCAGTGGTGGGGAGGGAGCAGGCTGCTCGTGTCACCATGTCCTCTGTGCTCAGGAAAACTGACATGGCCCAGTATGGGTGGGATGAGGTGGTACAGATAACAGGCCGGATCTGCCATCTCTTGACAGGGGAACACTTGGAGTCATCAGGGTTCAGTGGGTAAGCAGACAAGCTCACTGAGCTCACTTAAGCTTGCTATCAGCTGGCCATTAGCTCATCGGGCTCACCAGGAACTAACCAAATGCTTACTTGGTCCCCAAAACGATCAACAGGAAAGACGGTCCTTACCAGAATGTAATTAAGTGAGGGGAAAGCTCTGTAGATGGCTGAGCGACGCTACATACAGAGCCTCGGGGTTGGAAGTACAGAGGACTCCCTGACGGTCAACACATGACTCAGAAAAAACTCATTGGTACGCCGACGAAGGTGGATTTAATAACCGCTGCAGAACATATATGATCAAAATAGACCCCAAGCATGGACTCCAGTTCTTAGCACGCTAGTTTGAATGGGGAAATGAAAGGGGAGTGGGGGTGGGGGGGGGGGGCAAAGCAAGACATTGTTAAAAGTTATTCGGAATGACACACGCCGCCGCTTTGATCCAGGAGTGCATCCTTGTTTAGTGCAACCATCACCCTGGGATCTTGCACCTCACATAACAGCCCAAGCAGAGGAGCAGGAATTTACCCAAAGTGGGATGTGAGGGAAGAGCGCATTTTCTGCCATTTTAAGTCTTTTCTTGACATATAGTATCACAGGGCTACGACTGCATGTGTCTTAAGCTGGGACAAACTTGCACCCCTGATGCCCAGGTGCCTGTGTCCAGAGTACCGAAATTCCAGTTCAAAGAGCAATCTTAGCTGGATTTTGTAGCATCCGCCGGGACTGTCGGCTGTTCCGCCATTATCCGTGACGGGCGGCACAGCATAGCAATGCAGGATAATCGCTTATTTTGTTGCCGATTTTGGAGCACGGCTGGTGTTGCCTTCTGAGACGCGACACAGATGGGCCTAATTGAAGCCGTGTCTTTTTAACGGTCTGCAAACAAAAAAGGAGTAAAAAAATGGTTTCATCACCATCGTGATTGCATCACTTTTGTCCGACTTGTCTTCTTTAAATGACAGAACAAACCGTCACTGATCGGTAATGTCGATGGCGGCAAATTTACATGATGAGAGGTTATCGGATGTTTCCTTGTTCTCCTCGCTGCCAAGAGAGGATTTTCCCATAGAGAGCAGCTGTGTCTACAATTAATAACATTATCAGACTTGATGACGGGCGCAGCCAGAATTCCCTTGGTGTTGCACTACACATGTGCGGTTCAGCAGTGTTGTTATTAATATTACCAGCAGGAAGCCATCACCATTCATGGAAGAGGCAAATCCCGTGTTTTACAACAAAAAACATAGCTTTACTTGTAATCGTAGTTTAGCAAGTTTATGTCATTTTGGTCAGACATTGGAGTGGGCTGAGAAAAGCAGTGGGAGTTGGGCAAGACCCTTCAAAGAGACACGCCAGTAAGGTAACAAAACCCATCTGGACCCAATCACAGCAAACTCATTTCGACGGTAAGATAAAAACTACGCCAAAATTATACAATGCAAAGGGTACCATCTCCGGCGCTAACGATAGTAATGATTTTGTTTGCACTTTCCAGGGATGCACCAATACACGACACGATAGCAAGATGAAAGCATTCTTTTGGCCTTATTTGCATTGTTTGGAGATAGCTAGATTATGACCACAGGTAACACCACCTTTGGGATCTGCCTTGACAGCATACCGTTCCGAACCGATAAACGAAAAAAAAAACACATTTCAGCACCTAAAGGACAGCTAATCTGCTGTACTGTGTGACTGGAGATATAGCGGAATAGCCCACATTTAGTGTTTTACACCAGCGTTTGGTCCGACACACGAATGCAATTTCAGTCAAATGCATGTTCCCTTGCATGCTCCGAATTTTAAACCCTCTAAATGTTGTGTATCCAGCTTTACCTTAGGAGACACATTCTGTTTGTTCGAACAGAAAATCTGCTGGCACTAATTTAGGAGTTACTTGAGTTGCGCATGGTTTGGTCCGGACAAAAAATGCCCTACAGCTGACACCTGACCGGAACAGTTTAGCCTGGATGAGGCGATGCGTCCAGCGCACAGAAAGAAGCATTCTCACAAGTCCTATCTGGTTGAAAAGCGCAGGGGAAACACTCATTAAGCTAAGCCGTATGTGCTCAGGCTGCCAGTTGAGGGTGGTGTTGCACGTAAAAATAACGCTATCTGTTGAACAAGTTACTGCATGTGTAGTCACTTCGTTTTCTCTTCTTTCTAGATTTTTTTTTATGGAGTACACAGGGTAAGATGAATACAATGCAAACAACAGGCAGTTTTAAGATTAGCTTCTCACTAACCACGCTTCTCCTTCTCACACGCGATCATCCAAAGCACCTTTATGCATACCCTCGCCTGACAACAGCTGGGCATCACCAAGCGTTTGGAACAACATGCCACTGGGATCCGAGGTGTTGCTTAAGTCCTTATCGAGAAAAGCAGTAAGAACCATACTTTTCTATAGCGTTGGTTTCCACGCAGTTGCAACCAGCTCCAATGCTCTGGGTGCGACATTTGACATTTGACCCCAATATGCGGTGTTGGATTCCCCACGGCAAAAAGTCTTTCAAGTGTTGCCACATTTTATGCAAAGTGAGTAATGTACAGTTGTTGATGTTGCTTGTTTCAATCGATCATTTAGGTATCTAGCAGTATCTAGCATCCTCGTGTCGTGCCTTTCACCACCGCTCACCCCAGAAAGTTCGCTTCTAGTATCGGCTCGCTCGGCAATGACGGAGACAAACGTACCAATTTCCTGCAGAGCGGCACCCTAAAACATTTCATTATTTCACCCATTGTACCTGAGCGAATACGATCGCATTCGACACGCGCCTCGTGGGTGAAGAGCGCAGGACCCTGCAGCGATTGAGCCGTTTCCGACACGAAGTGAGCGCCGTCGATGTCAGCCCATTGTTCTGCGTCCCACCGGCGGTGCTGCACGTGCAGGGCGGCCGCGGTCGGAGCGTCCCCGCCACACGACAGCCGAGGCCGATGGGAGCGAGCGGGCGGCAGTGGAGCGCCACACGCCGCGCGCCCCCCAGCGGCTGTTTGTTTTATCCGCGATTCGGCCCGGACGGTGACGGCTTGATCGGCGCGCCCTAATGACTGCGCGCGTCACGTGACCGCGAGTTCATCATGACGTCACACACGTGATACGATCGGTCACGCACGGCAGCCGGTGACGGATGACGTGAGGGGCACTCGAACGGCGCGCGGCGCGAGCGACCCGGCGCGCGCGCCGTGTGGGGTGGTCCCCCGCGTCACTGGTGTCTGCACGTGTGGCGGGACGAACAGGGCGGATGAGGATGATTTTACTAGTGCATGAAGTGGCCGCCCGAGCTGGTGGAGGGACTGGCTGCAGTCGAGAGGCTGGTCTGGCAGAACGGGCCCGCAACCAAACAGAACTTCCGCAATGAAACTGAAGCAGGTTTGGTGGATTCCCCACGGTTTGACAGGCACACTGCAATAGTATGGGGATCGCACGTGGGGCTCCCAGTCGCCTCAATAAGTCGTCAGCTGCATAACCTCCTGGCCTCGTCATCAGTTCGGACATGGCTTTGGCACGTGGCAGGCCTCAGCGGACGTGCAGCACCCGGCCCCACCCTCCCGTTTACTCCCCAGCCACGTGCCCTCCCCCCCCTCCCGTCGCTCTCCGCCCCCCGCGGCGCGGCCTGGCGGAGGCACGCGACCACACTCGCGCGCCCCACCTGCGAGCGAGCATCGCCGGCGGCGATAAAGGCGGTCCATCGTGCTCCGGGGGACGGGCCGGAGGGGTGCCGCCAGGCACGTGCCACTGCTATTAGTCCCGGCCGCCGCTGAAATCGGTCGGCATTAACGCCGGGACGAGCACCGCTCCGTCGTAAACTGTCGCCGTTCGTGGCGCGGGCCGGCGCCCCACTGCGCCGCACGTTCGCCGCCCACGACAGTGCGGTATCGATCGAAAATGGAGAATTCGTGCTTTGGGCATCGATCGAAAAGGGGGTAAACTGCGGGGTGGGATGTTCTTGTTTTCAAAGCGAGAGGGATATGATTCTTTAAAATGTCTCGGCTCGCAGGCTTCGGAAGGGGTCAAAACTGGATCTGCGAGCTCTTTCCTGAGGTCTCAAATGCTGTTCAAAATACATGTTGGCTCAACCCCCCCCCCCCCCCTCAAGTGGCGATGGAGACAGGTGACATGACTGAAGGGTTCGGGATCTACTACACAAGCTTACTTCTCGTTATGACTTGCGCAACCTGAAATCAACAACGCAAGCGATAGCAACGAAATGGCATTCCCCATTTTGAAATAGAAACCGTATTTTGATCACCGTAATTAGCATGCATAGTAAATTATGTCACAATCTTAGTGGTCCCTATCTGACTCGTCAATTGCAAGGGTGGCTGCCACCTTCCATTCGCCGAGGGGGAATAACTGCGGGTGTCTCGCCCCCCTCCCCCTCTCCACCCAGCCCACACCTGTCGCCCCCAGTGGTTTCACCCATGGTGCCTATAAAATATAATGACCATTCTTAAACGTGTCTCGTAGTGCATGTGAGCTCAATAGCTCACCCTACGGTGAAAGGCTGATTGGGTGATATTCAAGTGTGTGGTCACTAACTTCCGCATTAAATTGGTGCGGCCCAGAGTGATCTGCATGACCCGTTGAACAAACCCAGTGTCTTTTACTCATTGTACCACTTCTCGGTAAGTTTCCGCTCAATATTTATGGGCTCGAAACAGCACTGAAGCAAAGGGTGCTTTTAGCATTCGATCATGTAACGTCGTTTGTTTTGAACTATAATGAACCGAGCTCAAAGTTGACCTACCGCTGGATGGTAAAACAAACTGTAATGCGTCGGCAAGCCGACGTCCCCAAAGTGCAGCATCCACAAACATAAAACAGCTTGGAAGTTATTTCGCTGAAAGAGATCAATTTGTAGCATCGTTGTAAAAAAGCATATAATGGCATCAGCTTTCTATTGCCAATCCTTTGCAACAGCATATCGTGACCATCTCGGCATTGAACTATCCCATGAAATCGTGACGCCGAAAAGGCTGATGAGAATTGGACGTTAAACGTTCCCACAATCAGCTGGATAATCTAAACCAGCTGTCTCCAATAGTAAAGACCACACATCATAACATGTGGACAGTTCATCCCCGAATGACTGGAAAGGGAGCGACCAATAACATGCCTAAATACAAGGTGTCCTTTACACCATCCACCCGTACCATCCACAAACTGCCTGCCCATTTGTTGGCCATCGGCACGTGCTGAAGCGATTACGCGCCTGCCACGTCCCCGGCTAATTTTAGGATCAATGTGGGCGTCGTTTTTACTCGAACGCCATCGAGCGAGGCACATCGACCGGGAGCGTGTCGTGCCCGGGCCACATCGGACGCCGGTGCACCGCTTCTGGGAGCTCCCCAGCGCCGGCCGTTCACACATTCACACGCTCGAGCATCGAGCCCATGTGCTGGCTTATGGGCCACTGTTCGCCTGTAAAGGGGAAACGAGGATGGGCGCTCTTGTGATCTTTCAGTTATCCCCCAGGAGAGCAAAGCAGACAGTGTTAGGTACTTCGTCGTGTTTAAGCCTATGCCTGATATAAATCCACGTGCAGAAGCTGCCAAATAACAAATATTGCGAGTTGGTCACTGAGCACTGTTATAAGCTATCGTTACTTAAGAAAGCCGATGATCTACTACTCAAGCCATCAACGTAGAGACAGCGTTGCCATGGAAGGTTTTGTATAGCCGCAAGTCAAAAGAGATCAATGTATTTTATGTGCTGAAAACACTTCCTTGGAAGCAAATAAACCGGCGGATGCGTCTACCTACACTAGGGTGTATCATCGAGGGGGTGAATCTCTTGGAATCAGCCGAGACAAAGTTTTTCCATGGCACATGGACTAATGATAAACTTTCAGGTCTGTCGCACCGCACCAATGTTGATATTCGTGAGGCGAGAGCATTTTTTCTTTGATAGGCCAAGAAAACCGTATCCGATACTAACGCCACCTATTTTACGCACTGGGATCATCCTCCAACAAGCCTAGAAGCTGCCACTTTCCACACTACTGGAACTTGATGGATTAAGTATGAAATGGCTATCATGAAGAGCACCAGCAAAACATTGCCAATCAACTTTTAAGCTGACTTTTTAGTAGAGAACATTAATTTTTGGTAAAACCCAAAGCTGTGCAGTTATGAGAATGCTCCAGCAGACCGGGCAAGGTTCAAGTTTGTTATTGCCAACGCATCATGGTGATGTTGATTTGCCAGTCATGTGCTCTTTGCGTGGTAGATATGGGTTTATTAATTTAGTTTTGCCGGTACTGAAATATTTCTTTCGAGCACTTAATTTCATAAGCTTGCCGAAGGTTACACGGTCGCGCACAAAACGTGTTGTGATAGGCCACCCGGCTCTTCTGTCCCACCACCAACTGCCGACCACGGGAAAGCCTTGAGCTACACTAGGTGGCTGAGCGAAGCGAAGAGAAATCTCACTAATACCATCTTCAAGACCGCGACGGGTAGACATCAGGGTACTGTGGACCAACGAAGGGATCCCTGTTCTGATCCCATGATCTGAAATATGTGACAAAATTAATTCAGAGGAATTGACATCACCCAAACAGAGATGTCAGTAAGAAATCAAAGAAAGAAAGAGAGTGACATAGCAACGCTGTCACCGCGAAATTCAACAAGGTTCTTGATGTTGCGAAATGCAAGTGCAAGCCGCAGTGCAGCTTTCCACGCCCAGTTGCCTGCACAGTGTATCAGGAGGACGTTGCCATGAAGGACCAGTGCAGGCACCAGAAGCTTTCCTGGGGTCATATGACCGGGATACGATTGTGGCTAGGGAGACTCGCGAGATGCGGAGGATGGTCAGACAACCCCAGGGGCGTCGTGGCTCGGCCGCCAGTGAGGCATTGTCTGCTGCTGAACCTGAGTCGCCTTCCCCGCCGAATGCTGAGCCCGCGCCGCCTGCTAAGCCAGCGCTGGCTGCTAGTGCTGATCCCAAACCTGCTCCGGGACCAAGTGGTTTCAGCGCTGGCCAGTCAGCTGAGAGCACGGATTCTTACACGGCTCCGTACATGGTAGTAGGTGGCGACGACACCGATTGTTCGTTCCGGTTAAGACCACTGTCACTGCAGATTATAACAAAGATCTGACTAACACCGCTTTGGCGATCGCCAGATACGGTGGTTCGAACCAGGCCGCTGTTGCTATCATCATCGCCTCTCAACAAGACAGCAGATACGGACTGGCTACTTGAAATAAAATATCGTAGATCCTAAGAAGATCTGCTGCGCAAGAGACAGAGCGAGAAAGGAGACGTCTCGTTAAAATTTGAAGCAATCCACGAGTCAGATTTGACATCCTCTCCTCCGACGACCGAGAAAGCAGGAGCTTTATGAGCCACACGGAGCCAGATGAATGCCGTCGAAAAACACGTGGTTGTCATCACTGAGGCAGGTAGCTGGTACGTGACTCATTTTACGTCTGAGTTCGGCCGTGCCCAGTACTTGTTCAACGAGCTACACTCTGTGAACCCGCAGTGCGACGGTCACATCAATGTGCTCGGCAGCGATTGCACGACACTCGATACCGAAAAGATAGGCGGCGTGTTCTGGCCGTTTGAGCTGGCCACAGAGTCACCCGTACACTGGTTCATCTGCCAACTGCACGGCAACGAGCTGAACCTCCTCCATCTACTGGTGAGC
Organism: Pollicipes pollicipes; assembly: GCF_011947565.3. Taxonomy (NCBI): domain Eukaryota; kingdom Metazoa; phylum Arthropoda; class Thecostraca; order Pollicipedomorpha; family Pollicipedidae; genus Pollicipes; species Pollicipes pollicipes. The sequence goes on from NW_023596818.1 coordinate 17,972,671, forward strand.
TTGGACGGCACGACCCAGGGATCGAAATTTTTCTGGACCCATCGGCAAAACCTGTGCCGGAGAGGTCTGGGAGAGGGACGTTGTGACATTCAAGCTTAGGTAGGGGCATGTGTCAAACCTGCCGGTCGACCTGATTCAGCAGCTGAGCACCCACCAGCAGCTGCTGTACCTTCTGGCCTCCGGCGTTCAAAACGGCTTTGTCCGAAACGTGGCAGCCCAGTGGCGAATCAGACAATCGAACCATGTCAGGTAAATATGAAAACGCATTATCTTCGAATTTGTAGCAATGAGTGCCTAAAACTCATCCAGTATCAATTGATATTTCATGTGCTCACTGCTGAGCATTTCCTTATTATCATACTTTGTGCCGTAGTATGCATATCATTTGCTGGTCGGTTCATGCTTATTAGCATGTTTGTTGATATGTGTTCTGTCACAATTAAGGACTCTGCATATCGGCATAATTACATACACTTAAAAGGCGCAACTATTTTTGTATGATCAGATGCTCAGTTCGTAGCGAATTGTTCTAATATATTCGTTCTTGTTTTCACATGGTTGACACCGGCCGCTCGACTCTAGTTCACATCTTTACCGAGACCTCCAGCAGCGCTCTCAAGGACCTCGTCCAGGACTTTGGCTTACGCAACTTGTTCCCGAGCATCACACTGCCCCGCGAGCTGCCGCAGCACACATAGGCCATGGTGCAGCCAGTCCTCCAGCGTAACGGGCACTGGGTCCGTCCGGAACAGCTGCTGCTGGGCATGGTATGGGATGAGAACCACATGGTGCGCGAACAGGTGGTTCCGATCGTCGCGCCGCTCGTGAGCAGCAACCCGAGGGCGTTCTTCAGCACAGGGTCTTCGCTATCTCAGCGGCCGTGAGGTCATCATTGTGAGGCTCAGTGGTCATCTCATCTTCGAGGCCGTGAGGTACAGCGAACTGATTTCCCGGCACGGACCAGTCACACAGCCTCCACTGCAAGACCTCAGCGACTGCGAGCTGCGGAACAATGTGCAGGCACTGCTGGCCATCTTGCTCTTTCTGCTTCACACTAGGAGCGCGACGCAGCGCCGAACCGCCGAAGACGTCTGCGGCTGGAGCTGGAGCTTCAGCAATATGTGAAGCCCAGCTGCGACGGTATTTCTGCTACCGTGCGATATCCGCCAACACGCGTTTTGGGTTTCCAGTCTGTGAGCAAGGTCTGTTTGGGCCGGTGCATCGAATACACAGGCTCAGCAAGGGGCAAGATGTGCATGGTGTTGCCCTACCGCCCCTCCCCCTTCCTTCTCTACGTCCTTGGTACAGGCTGCAGAACTTGCCGTATGTATTAATTTGTACCACAGACAATATATTCTGAGTCATATGCTATGCACAGTTTTGTTTGCATCACGTGAGTTGTCTTAGAGAAGTGAAAGTCTAAAGCAATACTAACCAGCATACTCGTGCGAGTTCATACTCAGCAGCACATGAAAATCCGCCAAATGGCAATCAAGCGGGCAATGTCTGATTCAAATATTAGACCTTAGATCGGGACATTCTCGTATCGTACGACGGCTTAAGGAGTGCTCGGTAGCATCGCTTTTATGAGCAAAGGTATTTGATGTCCGTTGCCTCCCACGGCTTGGTGTTACCTGCAGCGACGGACGCCGCCCAACATCGGGTGACTGCAACGCCGGGCGTCGGTTTACGGCGATATTTCGATCGACTCGCGCCTCACGAATTTAAGTTTTTGGAAAGAACTTCTCCTATGTCGTATACGTTTAGACTCCTGCGCCAAATAATTTCCCTTTCTCACTTAGTTTTGCTACTGATGACACATCATGACCTACACGGCAAGCCTCTCTCATCCATCCTTCTACTGGACCCGCCCCTGATCCAGTGAGCTCCTCCGCTCTTCTCCTGGATGCGCCCCTGCTCGGAAGGCTGCTCGGCCGGCGCAGCCGCCGGCCCGTCGCCGCCGGGCAGACGCCGTCGGCCAGCCATGACGGCTCACATTGCCGCCGTCGTCACGGCGAGCGCCGACTGTTGCCGCCGGGCGTGAATTATGGCGCGAACACGGCGCGCCAACTTGTCAGATTGAGACAAAGCTCGAGCAGTTGGGTCTTCGAGGGGAGCGATGGCGGCTATTTGCCTAGTTTGCACTGCGACCCGAGGTACTTGGCGATGAGGAGGCCCAGCTGCGAAATCTCTTGGAACGGCTGATAATGCGCGTCCGTTGCATGGTGGCTCCAAACGGCGGTATGTGTGGTCTAAACCAAGCTGACAGGGAGAAAGGGGGAGAATAACCTCTTGAGAATGATATATCTGAAATGATTTTGAGTCGAGTCAAGACCAAACGGGGTGGGATAGAAAGGGGGAACAATTTATTGGTCATAAAGGACAGGCGTAGTGACAAGCGTATTTCCTAATAGCTCGCGACGTTGCAATAAGTAGAGGCGGTTTGGAGTGAAAATGATTTTGACATGCAGAGTGAATACCCGAACTGTATGAAATCCCACCTGGCTCCAATGCATGGTTCAACGTGGTCAACAACAAAATAAATAAACGCCCTTTACGAACATCGAAACGCTGGTGCATGAATCCCCATTTACGAGAAAGATATGTAGTCCCGAACAGAAAAACCTCGCTGGCGCATTGTTTCAGTGGATGACCCCACACTGGCGGGCGAGTGGGCGAGCCGTCGCCATTCTAGTGTGCAGAACCAGCCGATCCGGACGCCCGTCGTGTCGCGAGTCCGCACCAACCTCCGCGCACGCTCGGCGCGGCGATCATCGGCATAAATCAGTCGCCAATAGCGGCGGGTTCCGGGGCTGGCCCTGCAACAGCTGGCCACCGCCCCCGCCCGTGTGACGTCACCGGTTACATCACGTGACCACATTTGAGCGTGATGACGTGGCACGGTGCAGGATGCCAAGCTTTCAACGCGCAACGTGGAAGCCGAAGGAAGGAGCCTAAACTAACACTTTGCACACAGCTAACGCGGATTTTACGCGGATTACGCGAACTTACAGGACACAATTCACGCGGGTTTGTAATGTGCACATATGAAGTAGTGTAACAGGACAATTCCACCGTGGCATGAATCCAAGCCAAGACTTCTCTGACGGTTTTCATTGTCGCCACCGGCGATGAAGCAAAGCACACCTGGGCATTTTACTTCTGAATCAGTTTCGCTCAAGAGCAAGCTAAAAATTTGGTAACACTGGTGGTCGTTCAAGGTAGTATTGCTGGACTGAGGAAGAACGAGGGACTGATCAGTACTCCCGGCAAACAGTTGCATGAACATCATGGTGGAATATGACCAGAAACGTGATTTAAATAGCGCCTGTCTCCACGCAAACTTCCCAGAGATTCCAACGCCACAGCTACCAGGACACCATCTGAGGGGCTGACGAGCAGTGTCACAGAAAGCTCTCTTTTGTGCCGAAAGGCACAATGTTTCTTTGTTTACTTTTGATCGCGTTGTATTGTGCTGCACAATGCGCTGCGTTGTGATGTACAATGTACTCTGTTATGCTGCACAATGCGTTGTGTTGTGTTGCACAATGTGCTGTGTTGTGCTGCATTGTGTGAGGTTTGGCGCATCACATGCAAGCAACCACCTCAAGGACTAGCATCTAACCAATCCTGTGGGAATACGGACAGTTAATGATGATAAACCATGTATGGGCTCCTCTGCGTGTAATTTTGTCATGGGCCGACGTTTAGTTTAATGGTGATGGCTGCGTAGTTCAATGAGTAATCATGTCTTGTGTGAGAAAGGCTGACTTGGTATCGGTGCTCATGGCATGTCAATTCCTCCTTGCGACAAGGCCAACACAATTCACCACCGGCCTTCAAACAATAGCCGCTACACTGGCGAACAAAGCCAGGAAAAGACCGGTGTTCTTTATGCGGCCACAGCACCGTAATAGGCCCGAAACACGGTGGATTTGCACACTGCACATTTGTACCGTAGAAGAAAACGGCTTTTCCTGAGTGTAGTGGCGAAATAAATACCCTGTAGTCACATAATGTGGTTGATCTATGACCACTAATTGGGGCACGTATGGGACCGGATTCATAGAAGGTCACCGTCACGTCATGCGCTACGATCGTAAATTATGGTACTTTTCACTTACGTGCTTTACCTCCGGAGTTCTGTTTTAATAACACTGCTGCTTTTGCGCCGCCGTTCCGGCTCACACTAGTGCGAATTGGTGGGCACGGCGGAAAAATTAAAATACAAATATTACTGCCCGTCCAGATAAACAGAGCGTGTTTGGCCGCTTTGGCGTGATTCTAATAGCGTCCGTTGAAATTTTCCAGCGGATCCTGAATAGCTGTCCAAAACAAAAAAAATATTACATTGCGAGGCGCGTATATAGGACGTCGTGTGGTCATGGTGGTTATCATGTGGACGCTGATCTCCTTGGACTCTGTGGACGTCTCTCCGTCGGCATATTCCTTGTCCTCTGTATTTCAGGTCGAAGCTTTCGCCAACAGAAGTTATGGTGGTCATCTTGGATTGATAGAAAAAACCAGCAATTATATTCCCCTCTGTTCCTTCTGAAGCCGATGCGAGCTCGTTCCTCGCGCAACCCTCGCCATCCTCGCACCCTGTTCCTGCAGCAGTCGGCATACTTTGGCCCAGTCTGGCCTGCCCGCCGTGTTCTCCTCCGCTCCGTCCCATCATCACATCGTCCCCAGCCGCCACGTCTGACCCAACCGCCTAATCACCGCCCCCCACCCCCGCCCCGCCCCGTCCTAACGCCGAGCCCAGCAGCACGCCGCTGGCGCCTGACCTACCTGTCATACGCTTCTCCTGCTCGCTCATGTCGCGCGGGCAGGCGGCGAGTGAGTCGCGGCCCAGGTACAAGCCCGGGCTGAAGTAGGAGCGCTCGCGGCCCAGCTCGGGCGGCGCCATCTTGACGCGGTCGACGCTGCTCTTGAGCGGGTCGAACGGCGCGCCGGCGCCCCAGCTGGGCAGCCGGTAGCCACAGCCGGCGGGCCACTCCACGGCGCCGGCCAGCTCCTCCTTGATGGCGTGCGGCGCGGCGCCCAGCCGGGAGGTCATCAACTGGCCCCGCTTCAGGTCCAACGGACCGCCCGAGCTCAGGTCCGAGCAGCTGCCGCCCTCGTACATCGCCTGGGGCAGGGGAAGGCGCATGTCAGACAGAAGCTGCTGCTGCCGTCGTGCGACGCCTGGGACAGGGGAGGGCAGGGGAGGCGCAGGTCAGGACAGGAGCTGCTGCCGCCGTCGTGCGACGCCTGAGACAGGGGAGGGCAGGGGAGGCGCAGATCAGATAGGGGCTGCTGCCGCCGTCGTACATCGCCTGGGGCAAGCGGAGGCGCAGGTCAGACAGGAGCTGCCGCCGCTCTCGTGCAACGCCTGGGGTAGGGGAGGCGCAGATCAGATAAGAGCTGCTGACGCCCCCGTGCATCGCCTGGGGTAGGGAGACGCAGGTCAGACGGGAGCTGCTGCTGCACTCGTGTGACGCCCGGGGCAGGGGAAGACGAACGTCAGATAGGGGCAGGCGCTGCCCCCGTACAACGCCTGGGCACGATTCTCGAGTAACATGGAGGTTATGCAGTGACAGCTGGCAACACTGTGCATCAGTTGCAGGTAGGGAGGACCCGTAGGTCAGATGGCAGCAGCTGGCCCTCTGTTGTTTATTGCCTGGTTTATGAGTCAAACAAGGGTCAATAGGTCTTCAGCTGCCCCACAATGGACGAAGACGCGAAGTTGCTCGGTCAATATTGTCAAGAGCATCGCGGGAATGCAGTGTTGTTTTAACGTGAAGCTCAAACATGAATTTAAAGACATAGCTGACTTGCAAGCGTTTGATCAGACTTTGAGGTATTCAGTGATTGAAACAAATGGAATAATTGTCAGGATATATGAGAGCCCTAGCGTAAGGTCACTACCGTCATCTCAGTCCGGAGCATCTGACGCTGTTTCTAAGTTGTTTCTGGTGATAAAAATGGTCTGAAAATGGAATAATCTGGTGGCTTTTCTCTTTCTCTTGATAACACTGTGGTCAAAATTGAAAAGCTCAGCAGTTTACAGATGTGAATATGTTTTGATTACTTGAAGCTCTCAGTATAATGTCGAAAGAATGATTGCTGTATGGTCGCATCTTCTTAATACTGCTGTTCAGCATTGAAAATAAGCACATCGTGGAAAAAATGTGTATGTTTACACGACGCTCTTGGCTGTGCTCACAACACATTGCTTTCACGAAATGCCAATCATATGAGCTAAAACTTTGTTCTTAAAGGTTTACAATGCGAAAGTGTGGAAAATACACGTTAAACTACATGCTCCACGGCGGCGTTCTTGGTGTCACTGTTGATCTTGTCTTATCACACGGAAGGTACGTTACTATGATAAAGCGTCGATGAGACGTGTGACGATGATGGACATGATTCGTGGTCGAAAACACATTAGACAATACTGTGAAATGAGCTAGCATTTACCTGTGTGACCTGTGTGTCAATGTTTGACCTTTAGGTCATTCACGGTCTGGTTTGTGTCTCGCTTATGACCGACTCATGACTTTCTTTGATCACGCCAACTGTCTGTATACTATTTCGTGCGACACATGTTGCAGCTCCATCGCATTCGGTGTGGGATTAGCATTGGACATCATCCGCCCCACTCTATCCCACTGAGCTGTCAAATCCGGCGAGACCATCGGAGCTGCTAAGGGGTATTTATTACTTAAAAAATAATAGCCGATGGCTGAAAGCAAACTTCGACCTACGTATGTTCATACTGGGGGATCAGGGCCCCACGGCCTGGCTCATGTTCCGATGCCGGAAGCTTCCCCGCAGTTTTTACTGCGGTCTAGTGACCTTATTTTTCTATAGCCTTCAGCCACAGCCAGCATGTATGTGCCCATGCCTAGCCATGCAAACGTACTCAATTTACATTTGCCATAAGTTTATGATTTCCACAGCTTACAGCGCCTGGAAGAGTCATAAATGTCATCGAAGTGAACCATGCAAGCATGACTGTTTCAGACGGCCCAGCCAAGTATCAAACCTTCCTCCCCGGCACGACACAAGAAGCAAGTCACTCTACAGCTTCCTTCACCACACAGTGTCATTGAAAGACAGGCTAGTGAGCAGGCAGCAGACTGAGACACTACAATGGAATACATCAAAATGTATAGAGAAGTTTTAGTGGTTCTATGCTGTTCGCAGCGAAGTGTCGCAAACAAACGCGTACTGCAGTTTTACCCTGGCGCCCATGCAATAGTGCTCGCGGGCCCAAACCCATGAAACAGTGCTCACAGGCTCGTCCGCCCTTCATTCCTCATTCACGCCTCATTCTGCACATTCGTGATGCCCTGTTTACCTGGAGCAGCGTTCATGTACCAGCCATGTATGGCCTAAGTGCGGCCTCTGATACTTACAGATGGCATACCATGACCCCCTCCCCTGACCCCCCCCCCTCCTCTGACCCCCTCCCCTGACCCCCCTTCTCTGACCCCCACAGGCAAACATTTCAGGTATCCAAGTTCAGGATTGCTAACCTCTGTGGTAAACCCAATCTATTCAGAGTTTTCGCATGTTTTGCGGCAGGTGTTTGAACACATGCTTGCCTCAGATCCCTGACACATAACATGTCCTAAGCCACATCGAAATAACAGAATCGCGTAACAATTTGAAGCTAATGTGTGAGTAGTGTGACTTTTGAAGCAATGATGTGAAACTACCAATTACTGGGCAAAAGGTCCATAGATATTTTCTGCACAAACACTACGCATCACAGCCTACGTCCATAATTACAAATACAAGTATATGCCTGAGTGATTGTGAAGCTATTGTTACGCCATGTTTCGATTCCATTGGGTAGGCAGATATATCATCTATCCGAAAACTGCGAAGAGTTTATATTGCATTTCATATCGTCATCATACCTTGCAACACTTTTCCAAGTGTGCTTGGTATTTACAATCATCTTTCCACTCATAATCCTCATCAGTATCATGCGACGAAATACGTCATATCAAAAAGGCCAGCCTGCGCATGAATCGGGAGAACTCTCTTTCACATAATTGCTCCTTTCATCAATCATGAGGCTGTTACCCACTCCGTCTTCCACAAACGTGCGTGTCGTGTTTGCTTCAATGGGCCGGGCTGCTTTTATGTGGCCACATGATATAGTGTCAGGGCGTGGAATAAGCACGACGTAGACACGCTGTGAATAACGCCCGGCGGGACACGAACACTGGGCAACATATTCTTAACGCTGAGGCTAGGTTTCAAAGGGTCGGCAGTGGCTCCTTTCGCGTTGCCGAGCATTTATGGTTTGTTTCTCGTCGAATAGTTGCGTTTTGATTTAACGCAAGGATGGTGAAGCCACATCTCGTGCTGAAGAAGTGTGGGGTCGAGGCAGTCATCTCTCCCGCGTAAACGATTGAAAAGGCCCTGCTTCTTGAAATGACAAGTACGGGTTTACACTTTCCAGCGGCAACTTTTCGAAACATATCACAATAGCTTGACAAGTGTATTCAAATGCATCGTGTAGCTACCTTTTATGACAGAGAAGTATGCACACTTTGATACTAGAATTCAAACAGGACAAAAGCTTTCTTGGCCTGTTTGTTGTGCTTTCTGTGGTGGATTTACAATTTTCTCGCTTAGCTCCATCTTTTTATGAAACTACACACCTGGTGCAAAACCTTATTAGTGCTACGGAACTGTGTAGAATGGGATGCGTGGCCAAGTGAGCATCGTCACTGTTGTCGCTTGTTGTAATGGTGAAAATATTCACGACAATTATTTCTTCCATGTCAGCTCTGCTTTGCAATAGCACTTACTCAATGGACATTATTTTTTACTGCAACTGTCTCCAATAGAATGTGACAAACCAATGCAATGTTGTGTTAGAATGTTTTCTCGCACGATGTAATGGGACATTTAGATGAAATGTGCAAAGAGCAGGGGTCTAGCTAAAAAATCTACGATTTCAAAAAATTAGAGCTTAGGTGTTTGCCAAAAAAAAAAAATGGAACAATCTTATTTCTGCTCTCTCATGTGCGCTTTCAGAGACCATAGTCATATCGCCTTTGCCTGCACATCTTTGTTGCATTATTAGCTCACCCGGCTTACCAAACTTGTCGACCTAACCTGCCTCCTATCATTTAGCTGGCGTGATTCACATCAACATAGCATCCCCTTTTACCATCGTCTTGACATAAAGAGGCTGTTTTATGAACAGACGTCAAGTTCGTGACCACCACAAAGATCACACTAGCCTGGCATGGTGGTGGCAGGCAAGACGAGCATATTTCTGTTCACAATTTTCACATTTTTTTGTATGGGATTTATCTCCAATTCATCAACGGACACTTCCTGACAGTTGTCAGGGACGTGAAACATCCTATATGCTGGAACAGCACATCCACAGCATGTCAGTTAATTGGCTCCATAAGGCTGACACCGAAGCGACATGTCTGGTGAAGTCTGCAGGTTTCCGAGAGCAGCACGCTCTTCAACTCTGCGCGGCAAGCTCGTTGTGAGGGAGCTGCGCATGTGTTGTAAAAGGGCGATTTGTCCCCGGCATGATCGAGAGAGGACGGGTTAAAGTAAGTGTCCTACCGATGGGGCATATTTCAAAAAACATGATATGGTGAAAGCTCATGACTAGCTTAGCCTAATGACAGGCACTGGGTCGCACCACTGCACCACCGTCAAAACATAATAAGAACTACATTTTCATCATTTTGAGTTCAAATTACGCTGCCAACGCCTTGTAACAGCACCACGCTTCTTTTCTGCAGTCCCGACCACCGTCGTCATGACAACGACCATGCGCATCCCTACTTGCGCGAATTAAAAAGTTTGTGGTGGCCCAGCGGGCAAGGCCCGTTGCCGAGAAGTTGGTTGGTTGAAGTTTAAACCAGTAGGTCACATGAATCGTGTGACACTCCCGCTCCCAAAATCAATGTGCACCTCCTTTTCTAACATGCCATGCGTTTACCACTATGCCACTGTGGTAAACGCCATAAGGGATAGATCAAAGTCATAGTCTTAGGTTTCGTTGAATTCGAGGGGAAATAGCTAGGTATTCACAAATCTTGTTGACTAAGCGGATCGTTGTAAGCTTCGTAGCACTCATTACGTAACTATTTCGACATATGAGTGTGTTACAAACGCTGCAAAAGGCAAATGAAATGTGTTACTCTCATAGTGGTGAACAGGGAGTCAAATGATATTTCTACCGCAGGGTTTGCTACTTCGAATAGAAATTCTTAGCTCTTCAGAAGGATGCAGGAAAACTGGTATGACTGATCAAATTGTACGCGTCGGATGTAACGATAAGTGAAAAGTACAAAGAGGTGGCATACTCCCTTTATAGGAAGCCGCACCACGGCGCTGCACCCATTGTACCAGATAGACATCTCCGTTGCGCAGCTGACATTGTGCTATTTTAACACTTGCACCACCTGAATCGACAGCGGTGTATCCCCGGTGCGTCAGAGAAGAGTAGCCGCTGCATGATTACGCTGAAACCACCCGAGTCACGCATGTCATAGCACTGCGCCCATCAATATGGTGATCACAATTTGAATGAGGACCACGTTCGCGCGGGCCGAGTGCGAGGACGACGAAAGCGTCATCGCCGTGGGCGGCCAATGACTCGATATGAGCGGCCACAGACTCGGTGTGGGCGGCCAATGACTCGAATGAGCGGCCACAGACTCGGTGTGGGCGGCCAATGACTCGATATGAGCGGCCACTGACTCGGTGTGGACGGGCCACTGACTCGGTGTGGGCGGTCACTGACTCGGTATGGCGGCCACTGGATCGGTATGGGCAGCCACTGACTCGGCGTGAGTGGCGACTGCTGACTCGGTGCGGACGGCTACTGACTCGGTGCGAACGGCTACTGACTCGGTGTGGTCGGCCACTGACTCGGCTTGTGGAAGGCCATTGCAAGACTGACAATATCACCCGCTAATTACGCTGTGTCATAAAACCGATACCGGCGTGGCGATATGCTCCCAAAGAAGTCCACAACCAAGTGGCGAAATGTGAATGCTCCAAAAATGGATCTTTTGTTTTCAATGGCTGAAAGCAGCGTTTATCGTGTAGCTGTAAAACACAGGACATTTGAGGTCTGGAGACACTGAGCCTGCCGGGGGCTGCGCCCAACTGTGGGCGTTTGAGATTTGCTTAAACTGGCTGGATGCACTGAATCAGGCCGAGGTAAACTGAACACATGGTTCCGAAGACAGATGCGCAGCGAGGTGACAAAGTCGCGCTATCCGTACGGACAAACTAAAAGGCTGTGAGCCTATAACGCCTGCAAAAATAGGACGGGGTGTTTGAGCGACATCTACCATGTTATGTCACTGCTGATTTTGTACGTTATGAACACCTTGTCCATTTTCGCATGTGCCGTTGGTAGTTTACTGTTACAAGTACATGTCTTCTGTACTCCTATATCACCTTGCCAAGTTTCATGAAGTAGTTGCAACTCAGGGATGTTCCGGTGGTCCGGCAGTTATCAGGCATTGCAGGGGATGAAAGTATCCCCAATTTAAAAATCATATTTTAGGCCACTTTTTTAGGCACGCGTGGTTTTGAGTTATATTTTTATATTAATCATAATCTTAGCGGCGTTTGCCATCAGCGAAGTTCACCATATTCACCCCTGTCTAGGGCAGCGTCGACTATCAATAACTTAACTATAAAATAGTCCGACAGCTGTACAGTCGTGCGTTATTGCTGCATACAATCACTTCAACGTGCTTCACTTAAGCGAAATGGAGATCAGGTCATATCAGGCTACGTACATAAATATTTTGGAATGATCTGAAGCGCTGGTTCCAGCAAAGTGGTCTGCCACTCAGATTCAACCAGATGAGAGTATGCATATCCCGCTATTAAATCCTGTTCCCACCTTGCTAACGCGACATAACGCAATCGACGGGCGGTCGGGTCAACCAGTGACCTTCCGGCCCGTAATGGTCATGTGACCACTTCCGGGCCACGCAACGGCCAATCAGTCCGCCATCCGGCGACCACCTGACCGCAGCGACCGCCGCCCACGCGCCACGTGCGTTTCTTTGCCGGGGCGCCTCCGGTTCAGGAAGCTCGCCGGAAGCGGCGAGCCGGACGCGGAAGGCGATCCGGCGGCTTGCGGACGGAAGGTTTACTGGCGATACGGCCGACTGTTCAGGATGTGGCGACGGAAATGAGTTTTTCCATGGAATCCGCTCTTTAACGAGCGGGCGGCGGGGGCGGGAGCGACAACAGGCCATTGCGGGGGAGGGACCCGACGGCGAGGGACGTCCCTACCTGCCGCGAGCGACCTGGGCACGTGCTAGGGCGGCCGAAGGGGCGCCGGCTTACCTCGACCGGGGCGCTGCTCGTCGACGGAGAGCCGCGTCGTTACTGGCTGGCGTCGCGCAGTTAGCCGTCCAACCGGCAGACGCAATGGTCGCTCGTATTTCAACGCAAATAGGCGGCGACCAAAGCTCGAAACCAATAATTGAATAACATAAATTCGTAACGTCCAACTTGTGTGCTTAAGTCCACTTCTTTCATTACCCAGAGGAAATGGGCGCGGAAGTGGCAGATAGCCGAGGCAAACTCGGGCCGTCCCGGTGGGCGTGGCATCGGCGCCGCGCTCGACCAATCCGCGTCTAATGAGAGCGTAATTACGCGGGGGGCCGCCTCTGGCGGCCGGCTGCACCAATGGGCCGGCGCGGGCGGCCGGCGCCCTTGTAACATATTGACGCCGAGACCCCTGGCCGGCGGGAGCCACGGATCATTGCCGGCCGAATGATGGGCCATCTCCGCCAGTCGAAGGCGCCACCGCCGCTGCCGCCGCCGCCGCCGCGAAGGGCACAGCGCCGCTCGGAGAGTCGTCACTCCGGCTCGTCGCGCCGGCGCCCGGTTTCGCTGTTTTGCATAAACGCGTGATTTTGGTTGATCGCGTCAGTAGCCAGCTCGTCAGAGCCGCGTGACAAGCTGCTGTTGCTGCTGCTGTAGCTCATGCTAGAGCTCAGTCTGACTGGAAAATTTTCCCAGGCCCTCTGAGGCGTCCCCGCCGTGTTCTCACTGATTACGATCGCTACAATCATCTATAGAGGGTTCGGCAAAAGGAACGTAGGGCGATTACAACATTAACCACAGGTTCACTAATTCCTCACGAGGACAGACACAATTACTTCTGCACGATATGTCCACCATACACACACTTTATTGTGCATGGCCTTGGTGGCTCTAGGTCACGAACAGCAAATTTATCAGGTCCAGTCGGACCACACGGATTAGCTGTCCGGGTCTGCGAAAAGCACTAATGTCGACATGAAACCACAGTCCCGGAGCTTCAGACTGGCCCGAGTCCAGTTGGTGTGCCCTGTCCCCCCCTCACAATCCACCAGCTGTCCACACCTTGTACCATCCCATCTTGATCCTGCTTTAACGGCAAATAACAGGACATCACCTTCCTGTGCTCCAGTCAGCAGTCTGGCCTCTACCGGGTTCCCGTGCACGGCGTTTCACGCCAGCAGACCCTGAATCAGTCCCGGTCTCGTGCCGGGGGCCATTTGAGTGTGGCCAGCCCGCCGATTTGTCACCGGGTCGATCGCTTGCGCGGCTCAACGATGTTTCACAACCGCAAACGGGGGCCGGAAAGGACTTCCGCCCTTTAAAACGCCCTCAAGACCCGGTGCATCCTGGACTGGCGAACGATCTGTGAAATGGTCCCTAACTGCTGCTTGCGTGCGCAGTGATCGCGCTTATCCGCGTCCCACCGCTGATACCGGCTCGCCTATTGTTGTATGCTAAACGGTGAATGGTGAGCCATTCGCTCGGTGTTATTACCTGAAAGGAGGGGAAGGACGCGCGTAATGACTGCAGAACTGCTGCCGACTGGCGCTGAGGGACGCTCGCACCGGGGCCAGCAGTGCTAATGGTGCCAGTGGAGCGCCGTGTCAGAGCCCGTGCTATAGCAAAACTTTTGGTGCGGTGTGTGCATTTGGATATTTGGGCGATCCCGTGCAAGCACTCCCTTCGAATTTGAGAAAATCTACACACATTTGTTATATTTGTGTTCATGTGCATATAGTTATAGTGGCCCTCGACTATGGGTACCGCTTATGAAGTGCGTTTCCAAATGCAAATATGTCTGGTCGAGCAAAAATATCCCACACAAACGAAGGAAAATGGGTTTCGGGAAAACCCCCTTTATTTTGCATCAAAAGTGAAAATTAGACATCCCTTAACATATATAACATGAGGCCACAATGTTCGGTATTTTTACATACATGTCATGTGAAAGTCAATTGCACACTCAGCAACACAGAAAACGTTTAAGGCCTTTCCATTTCCACCAAACACTCTTCAAAACTTTCGTTTAAACCCAGTTTCTCGTTTGGTCTTGCCAAACGTGTTCATTGCACATGTGTGCTGTTTTCTAAGACTGATATTTAGAGAAGGTGCGACGAGGATGGCTTGTAAATAAGTAAACTTAAGAAGTGAATGCGTTTCATAACACGGGAGCCTTTCAAGTACAAACTGATTGCTTCTGATTTTCCGACTCAGATCAAATACTGGCTTAAGATGCGAACAGCAATGCATGTATTTGGCAGCTGACGTTAACTGTTGCACTATTAAAACTAGATGTAACTTACGTAATCATTTATTTAAATAGGCTTGCCAGGATTTAACCGAAAAACAAAAGTAACCAGAAGCATACATAACTATGTCCCACCATACACTGAGGGACATGTACTCCCCAGGGAGCTTCTCTGAGAGTAAATCCTTTAGCAAAGCGCGTCAGAAGATTCTGGAAAAAACATATTTAGAGAGCCTTTTGTCTGTTTTTATCCCTTAACCGTTGCCAACTCTAAAAAGGTGCTGTGCAATCCCTTTGATCCCGGAGTTTTTGGAAAGTCCCTTTTTGACCCTTGAGAAGACACCTATCGGATTGTTTCATTACACCAATAGACTCTCATGCGAGTGTCCTATGATGCCACACAAGGGTCACAGTGGAGTCATGGAAAACGTGACACTGTTCAAAAGAGTCAGGATACCATTGACAACACTTGAAGAAGTGCCACTCTAAAACTCCATCCAATGGACTGTTCCACTTTTGAAGATATTGTGGCAAACATCACATATGATGAAGTAAGCTCACGTCTAACTATTGTGGAAACTTTTGAAGTGGAAAAGAATGCCCAAGACAGCAAAATTTCTCTATTTTGTGAATGTGCACATCAGTGCGTCATTATTTGATTGCATCATGGAACATTTGTATGACAGCACTCACTTGTGGCTCCCGAGAGGTGGCCCGCGGTGGTGCTGGATGTGTGCTGAGCCAAATTGCATTAGGTTCTTGTGTTTTGGTCCTTTCTATAGGTATTCTTGCAAAGCTAGCTGTGAGTGTAAGGTGCCTACTCATGTTCATATGTGCGGTCATGGTGCTATTCTTAAACCATTTCATTTCCAGTCTTATTTTCATGATAATTAAGAGGAGTGCATAATTTTTTATTTCATGTGTCATAAAACGTAATTCGTGTCAGAATCTTGCATAACTTGCACAACATTGGTTGCGAGCCAATTGACGGGCGTTACACATCTGGAAACGGTGCTCACCAACGCCAAATATGGACGACTCGATAGTTATATCTTTCCTGACCTTGAACACCGTATAGCCCGTAAAATGGCAGGATTTGGATGCCGTTATTATGACATAATGGATGCTTGGGTACCCCTAAAATAGTATGCACGAAAAAGTATGCTTATCTTTGCGGGTATATAGCTCAGAGACTAGAGGATTTTAGGCCTTAGGTTCAAGTCTTTCTTCATGTTTCGGTCTTTTAGTGAGGACGACCACCAAATTTTAAGCAAACGCGCCGGGCAGCTGGCTTAGTGGGCGCTCCTTTAGGATGAGTGGAGCGTGGTCAATTCGACCACCCTGAGATCTAAAAAATCATTAGAGCTTTACCTAAAATGCTCACGGTAGATAGGTCAATATGTAAACTCAGTGGTGTGCAGTCCTAAAACACCTGGACCATAACCTCAGGCCAAATAATGTCAAACAAGGCCAACTTCCAAGTCCGTGTCCGGAACACCCTCAAACCTCCTCATGCATCCACCTTAAACCGACATTCCTCTTCTAAGCAAAAGGTCACTGGCGTTCGTTCCAGGTCAATGATCTTATTTGACCTTCAGAATATCTCGGTGACCAAAACCTGTGAGATTGTTTTGATTGTTGAATCCGAATAAGAGTCAAAAATTTGACTAGGGAGCATGATCAGTCAGATCAGATCAGCATTGCTCTATTTTTAAATTTTGTAATTATTGAGACTTAGATACTTGGATATGATACATGTGGCAGTCTGATAAGAGGAGGCATGCACTCATTGCCCACCTCCCTGGAATATGGCACCACCCAGGAGGCCTCTCTGTGAAGAGAGCCCATTTTGTCCAGGAGACCTCAGGAAATTCGTGGCGCTGCACCTGCCCACAATGACGTCACTGGGAGTCACCCGTTGAATTCCACATCAGCAATCCAGCCACCCAGGCAGAGGGCGCATAGCTTTAGTGTGTCTGACGTATGGAACCCATCGCGATGGTGGCCGTTCAAAGCCAACTGTGCCCAGCTCGGACAGGGGCATCTTCCACTTAACATTTGCTCCAGTTGTTACAAAGAAGTTAGATTGATACAATCATGTTATGATGTCGCGAAATAGGTGTCATGCTTGGAATAACGGCTACAAATCAACATTCAGTCCAAAGTATTACAACATTTGAGCCAAAATTTTACTGCTGCATATGCTAGAATGCCGAAATCATTCGTGGGATAATAAAACTTTCTGTACTGCCATAATGAAATTGTTAGCCCTGTATCCTGAACGATCCCATTGTTCAAGCATAAAGTCTAGCATCAGTCACGAAGATGCTTTATAATGATGCCTAGCTACAAATTTTAGTACCGAGCACAGGACCATTGTGGAGTGCGTGTTTTGGACAGCAGGCAGCTGCATGGGACAGTTGCAATTTTGGAATTGGCATGTCAATTGTCACTATTTTGTGCAGGGTTCCTGTCCCATTTTCTCTTTTTCTCTTTCTCTGGCTTGCCCATCCATTATTGTTGCTGCAATATTACACAAGTTGGGGTAAAATATGAATACCACACAAAGATAAGCTGCAATGGGCATCATTTGGCTGCGATGGTTATTACAGTGCTGAAAGACAGGACTATTGGATGAAGGGTGCAAAGATACAAAATACAAAATAATGCTGACCAAAATGAAGCGTACCAAATCCAACAAAAAACATATATGGAGGAGGGGGGGGAGGGCGCTAGGAGGACAGACCCTCAGCACAGGCCACCAATAATTTGCTCAAATTGACACTCTTAGTCTGGAGGGCAAAGAACTTTGCAATGCCAAACAGGATGAGCAATGCCAGAAAACTCAGTAAATTTTTGGTATCATGTGATACTTTCCAAACAGAGCGCAGACTGACCAGTGGTTCTTGTGGATAAATATAATAGAAAATGTGTTTAAGTTGCCACTACCTGATGTTGCCATCTACTTCCCAATGAAAGGATCTAATGTGATCGTGCATGAATGCTAGTCGACATAGTTGGCACGGCCTATCTTGCAGGTGACAACATCTCTGTAGATAACGGTGTAGTGTAATGCTACCACATGTGGAATGTAAAAACAGTCTTTAGACAACAACCAGACGCACTTTCATGAAACACTCGCCAGCCAGTACCGATGATGCAATGTGCATAACTGGCTCCCTGTGTCGTAACCGAGTCATAATGTAACCGATTATGCTACAGCATGCTTAAAATGAGTCGTGATATATAAACTGAGGCACAATGTGAACGGGCATAGACCAAGATATATCAGTACTATCTAGATGCAGGTGAAGTCGCTTAAAAACAATGCCACCTTACTGCCATTACCAGTACCCCGAACTTCTAGCACTCTACGACCGATGAACGCGATTACACTTGATGACCACAGCCACACCAGAGATGTTGTTAACTCAGCACTACCAACTTTTGATGTAACATTCTTAGATCATTCTTAATCCCGATTCTGGTACATTACAGTGTATAGAAAGACATACCAGGCAAAACTGTGGAGTACCCAGTGTTTTACTGCTCTGGTCTTTCCCCAGACACACTTTATGACGACGGCTGCTGGGATTTCCTGGTGACACAAGCTAGCCAACCGCACTATCGTCAGGGCCCATCCACCGAACGCTTCTTAAAAGCCAGCCCGGTGGAGTGGACATTGAAACGCTGGAAGTGCCTAGCAGCGACCACCACACCGTGACGGCACAGAACTGTCTGTCGTTACGGGACATGTGTTGAAAGTAACTCAAAGAAACGGAACGCGCCAGGGCCACGCCAGCGTAGGATCGTCGTTCGTGTTGTTTGAGGTTATCACACTGCCGGATTATCATAACCTATCACTTGAATTCTAGCTCGCTTGGTCATATTATCGAAAAGCCTGCAGGTGCGCAGATGCGCTGAACTACAATTACCATGGATGCAAACGCATTGGATCATTGTATGTCTAAACACGTTCAGGTGCGTGCAGTTCGGTGCCTTTTTCGTGAATTTGGAGGCAATGATCGTCGTTTCGTGTCACATGCGTGAACATTGGCCCTGCATGCCGAAATTGGAACACATATTATGTGCACTAGAAGAAAACAATAGTTCTGCTTCGTTTTTCCTTTAAAAAAGACTAGTGCTGAGACCTTTGATGCTGAACTTTGAAAATTGGCATTGTAAATGTATCAAGGTCAAGCAGGTCATGTTACATTGGAATGTGAGGTTATGGCTTAAAATATACTCTTGAAGCAAATATGTTAAAAAAGGCAGGCAATGCAGATGGTGATCACAACATTGACGCTGTGTTTTTCGCAGATTTCAGCTTACCCTTCAGTGTAAAGACCCCGCAGACACCCAGGCTACGTGACCGCTCAAAAATACCAGAGTCTCTTGGCGAATCCCCGACGTTTATAAAAGCTGTTCCATGGGATAGGGGACATAAGACAGCCCACACAAGTATTCCTTTATTGAGACCTGAAATGTGTTATATCCCGTCGATTTTTCTTGGAATGGAGCCTGACGATGATAGTGGTTCGAGATGCCCGAGCTTGGCTCCACATCGACTACTACAGACCAGTTTCAATGAAAACATACAAAGAGTAGGGTGAACAATCTTTTCTATCCATTTCAATCACATGCTGACGTTAGTATATGCAAACTCGTTTTTCATGAAATTCGTCTAACTGAAAATAAGACTTCTGTACCCGAAAGCTTAGTCTGTTTGTGACTTGCTTAGTTCCTTAGCTGATTTCCTAACAGGCTGGCCACTGTAATGCTGCCCTCGAAGCTGTTTTTTTATGTGACGTACGTCGAAGTGCCTTCCGTCTCATGTAAGGCATTTTTTGTTGTTGCCGCCACGCCTCCCCGTGCGTCCCGCTTTTGCGCACCACCCTGATAGGTGTTCCGTCTCCCTCTTACGGCAATAGGCATTCATTTGCAAATGAGCTTCCGCACTTCCTGGTCTTATCATCATCATCTGAATGCAATAACAAGTAATTGATGCAAATCAGCATACACAGCACCAGTCGCGGAGAATGTAGCTGAAAATGGGCGCAACTCGGGGGCGATAGGGGCAAGATAACCACATCCAGACCTAACATTAATGGCTGTCAACTAGACACACTAGGGATCCTAACAATACTTTCGAATACTCCGTGCCAATGCCGTTTGTTGCAAGTCCGGCGCAACCTGTTCACCAGTTAATTGATTGGTCATTTGTGCATGCGGGTCAATGTTGCCCGAGCCCCAATGCCGGTCGCCAGGCCGAATCAAAACCTCGTGTCACACTGGTACATCATCTAAACTTATTACGCATATATGAGGACGCCAGGCGTTAAAACCGCTCCATCTTCATATTGCTTGGAATCTCTCCAGGATTCCCGCAGCTATTTCATAAGCAATTACCGCCATAAGTTAACGCTAAGCGTTCAGACGTAATGAACGGCCTCATCATAGTCATCCAGCATACCGCCATTTCGCAAAGCTCGGCTCGTTCCGCGTCGTTATCGCCGCCTTGGTTTTGGTATGTCTCCACCACTAATTAGCGATGTGACGATGATAGTGCCTGTGCGTAATGAACGGGCTACTATCTCACTCATTTGGCTGACGCCGTAATATCCGGGTGGTGACTGCTTCTAATGAGAAAATGCAGAGGGAGGGAGGGAGGCAGAGGGGCAGAAAGAGGGAGAGGGACAGAGGGGAAGGAGGAGACGGAGAAGAAAGGAGGGCGGGAGAGAGAGAGAGGAGAGGGAGAGAGAGAGAGAGAGAGAGAGAGAGAGAGAGAGAGAGAGAGAGAGAGAGAGAGAGAGAGAGAGAGAGAGAGTCATTGGGACAACCAATTAACGCTACTGTCAGCCCACCGGTTTGATTGCCTGCAAAAGTGTGGGTAAAGGCAAAAACAAACAAACAAAAACAGCAACTCGTTCGTAGAATAGTATCCCAATGACTGAGAGGGACAGACCACCAAGAACGAGAAACAGTAGTAGATTGGTGGGATGTGAGCTTGGTGGGATGTTGACGGAATGGTTGGTGCTTTTGGCTCCCGCGTGTCAGTCCTGTCCGTGATCCCGGTTACATAACCCTCTCAAAACAATATCAAGAAATCCTCGTTTCGGCTTGGCCCGCGGCAGCAGGGGCGACGTCCTTGCTGCGTAAGCCGACCTACTCGCATTCTGACCCCATTTTTTATCGCGGCCTACAAAAGGGCGCTTACGGGAACACGAACGGAAGCCGACGGGTCATGCCATCTGTCCTGATGTCGTTTTTTTCTTAACACATTTCGCTGCTTCCGGCATACACCATTGCCACGTCCCGCCGCTCGATCTTCGGCAGGTGCTGCGTGGCCTCTTGGCCTCCTGACACCGACATGACCTTGATCCCAACACGATCTCGCCACCCCATCCACGGCTGTCGGGGTATGTCATGTCATGCCATGTGTTTACTATAGATCGTTCCATATGTATTTTAATGTTTGATTCAAGTCAATGGGTTGCAAGTTATGGAGCGAAAACGAAGACGCGACAATGATGAGAACACGTGGAGAGCTTGAGAAATGCTTACAAAGTCAAACCAAACCCTCTTTTTCACATTGGCCAAGTCAAGATATGAGCGCAGCACACGGCTCCGGGAGGTCATATCGGCTGAGGGCGGGTGTTCCAGGACGAGGCCACACGATCTAAAAATACCGTCCGCGACACAGACAGCCTGGCATGGGGCAGCTCCAAAGCGCCGGTCACCGCCGATCCCGTGATGTGCTCACTCACAGCGGTCCGAGGCGTGAACAGCGACCGGACCGCCACCAGGGCACGGAGGTCATTTCGGATCTTGAAGAAGCCACTGTGGTCGCGGCGCTTAACAAAGTCGCTGATTCCGCGCTCGCCCAGCGACCTTACGACCGGTGAAAAAGGATCTCGGTCCCGCGCCTGCGAGTCGATCCTGACCGCGAAATTCACGAGTTTTTGCACCCGGCCGAGAGAGCAGGCGATGCCCCCCCCCCCAGACTGGCAGGAAGTACATGACATGAGGGAAAACATGGGCCTGGGTAAGGAGTTTGTGAGTTTCGGGTGCAAGATGATGGCGAATTTTATATAGACAAAACAGGATGGAGTTGCCACGGCAGCTCGCCATCAGCTCGGCCGCGATTTTTGGACCAAATGAGGCGAAGTGACAGTTCAAATCGTCGGCCATGTGAGCGGGCATTGCCTCCTCAGAACCACCTTCCTTCCAGCGGGTCAAAGTCCAGACTCACGGATAGTCCGCCAGAAACTAGCCCGGTCAGATAGGATACTGGCGCGCAGAAAGTCGCGCTTGGCCTGAGCGCAGCAGCCCTTAACCCGGTTTCGCAGACGCCGATATTCTGCGCGGTCGGTCTCTGCGCCGCACCTGCGTCATGACCAGTAAGCGTGGTCGCGCTCCCGCATTACACACAACAGATCGGGATTATCCCCAATCCAGGGGCTGCGTGGACGGCAGGGTGTCACTGCTTTCAGAGGACAGTGCACATCAATGGCAACTGGTCAAACGCACATGAATTCCTCCAGCTTCCCTGCCACACGCACGGCTCGGTACAACGGGTCCCAGCCTGTCTGTAGTAAATGCAGAATGAACGCGTCCCAGCAGACTTTGCGCCGGGGGCGAATACGAAAAGAAACAGGACGCAAATGTGTGACCATGTCGTGACCTCTGACCGCATTGCGGAGGACCCGGCGGCATCCAGGCCTCGCCATCAGCAGCGTCCGTCCACCGTCGCCGCGGGCGTCAGAGGTCAACGCCTTGCGTGCCGGGTCGCGTCGCCGCCGGCATTGCCCGAGGCTATCTCGGCCGCCTCGGCCTGTATTATGCATTGTTTGGCGGACTCATTGTCGGCGCGGCGACCGGAAGTGACGCCATTAGCGCGCGCCATGCAACAGTGCTGTAGAGCTGTTTCCGGGTGCGCGACAAGCCCTTCGCGCGCGTGGCGAGAGGGCTGCCGGAAGCCGGCTGCCGCGGAAACAGGGCCGCTGGGAAACAGCGGACAGGACTGGGCAGGGGAGCTGGGCGAGACATCTGACAGAGATGGGCAGAGGGACTGGGTGAGACGGCCAACAGCAATGTGAGTGGGAACCTGGAGCGATGCATTAGACAGCGACATGCAGAGAGAGCAGTCAGGCGAGACATCGGGGCCGAGGACGCAGGGGAGCCTCACGTGAGACACCACACATAGTTTGGGGAGATTACGGCTGAGGGCATACGGCAATTAGTGGTAGGAACCACGGTAGGTAGGTAGTCCGCACGGCAGGCGTGGTAGGTACGACTGTAGGTGGAGGAATCTCTGAAGCGAGATATTATTATCGGTGGATGTGAGGACTGCGCAAAGGCATCGGACTGCGGTAGGCGAAAGATAGACAAGTGAGTAACAATATGCCCGTTTTAGCGATAAGGCCCTACTGGAAAGACTGGTGCTGCTGCTAACGCATAGAAGAGTGAACACTACTGGCAAAGATAATAATGTAATAACAACAAGCATGTGCGAGATACTCTGTTCATTGAAGTCCAGCTGATTTTATGAATCAACTTGCTGTGTCTGCGGAAATGGAATGACTGGGGCCATCAGCTCCTCGCAAACTGTAAAAATTGTATGTATTATCATTAAACTGGCCGGATGAAAGAAATGCATTACATTTCTGGGGGGGGGGGAGGGGGGGGGAAGGAATGTGATCCCGCCTGCTTGCCTTTTGCGTTCAGCGTCTACACTTTAGGTGGGATATAGAACGCATGGAAAGCTGGGATGAGTGCGCTGTGTTATATGAATTTGAAGCAGAGAGAGGATGGATCGTCATGTTCAACCAACTATTTAAATATGAACGTTTTCAATACCTTAAAAGTGCGCAACACATTTTGTTTGGCAACAGCTAAGCGTGCGGCACGCGACCTAAAGAACGGAAGCAAAATATGTCTGTATCCGATGATCTCATGCACTCCGGAAACGTCGGCATCCGCGCATGGCTAATGCATGCGCTTAAGGTACATTAAGGCAAAAGACAACCTTATCACCATCTCTCTCTCTTTCCCTCCCTCCCTCCCTCCCTCCCTCTCTCTCTCTCTCTCTCCCTTTCTCACTCCTTCCCTCTCTCCCCCTCTCCCTCCCACTCTCTCTCTCCCTCTCTCTCTCACTCTCTCTTTTGTTTTCTCTTCGTCTTTTCTTCCAAGCTCTGTTTCAACAACACCTTAGTTATGCAGTTTTACATCCCTGCTCTGTGCTACCTTGTCTTCGTCTGAATCGCATTCCTTGCCATTTTTCGCGCTGAAAAGTGAAATACTCATCCCCCGAAACATAAAATCGTTAGCCGAACTCCCCGTCGTTTTAAATGTATTTGAGTACGCGTCATTCCACTTAAGTTTGTGTCCACTCAACGCGTCAGTGTGTCTGCTATTTAGTGAGCAAATACAGCTCGGCTACGTTTTGCTTACCCATGGTAGTCGTGTTTAGCATGGCCATCACATGAGGGGATTTGTATGAACGAACTCGGTCGTAGTGTCCTCAGTCCTGCTAGACATTTTTACTTCGCGTTTTCTGTAACAGTTACTGGTACGCTGAAGCGGGCTCTTCTGAAGCTGTGCTGGTCTGCTTCCCCGATGGTTGCGTATCTGTACACCTCGCTCTTAACATAGCGCTTAAAGAGAGGATAACGTTGCTCCTAGTTCGTAGGTTACGTGAACATTTACATTTCCAAAAGTACTATTTCTGACCCTTTAAACAGGGGCTCAGTCTGGAGCTTCCTATCAGTTCAGGAAAGGGAGCTCCAACCCTCCGCAACTTTGAAGGGAAAGTGGGTCAACTCCGGAGAGAAACCCGCTTTGGGGTGTTTTAGGGATAGGTTAATCTATATTTTCCTTGCCCATCCCACCACCTATATTGCGAGACTACACCGCTGCTTTCAGTGCATGCCGTTCTGAATCCCCAGTTATTCCGAGAGCATCTGCAACCACACTTCACACATAAGTCCGTAAAAAGCATGTTCCTAAAGTTTGTCGAACTCCTCCACAGCAAGCCCTCCGTCGTGTCCCTCAGCGCCAATCCTCAGACCGATCACATGCCGTACGATCGCTTCGCCCTTGCTCCCGGGACTGGCGATTCTCCTCCCATCTCGTCAACAATAGTGGCGCGCTTTCGGCCGGACTGCGCCATTGACGGGTCTGTCGCAGCATTGTGCTGCCGATAAACAGGCAGCAGTGAGGCGCGCCAGCCTGTTTCTGCCCAATTACCAGCAGGGAGGCCGGATAATGGGCGCGGGGCCGCCCGCGCTCCTGCCGTCCGACCGGCCGCCGCGCTCCTGCCGCCCGACCGGCCGGCGGCGCGGGCCGCCGCGCCCGCCAGAGTCGACGTGCTGGTCCAGGCAGGCGTGCTGGTCCAGGCAGGCGTGCTGGTTCAGTCAGCAGTATCGGCACGGACAGGTGTGCTGGTGCAGCCAGGGGTATGGGTGCGGTCAGAAACACGGACTAAATACGGCGTAATTATAAAGTCCGGTTAACTGGTAGAGTACCGATAACTCTGGGGTTCCGAGAAGATCAGCAATCCCGGTTTCAATGTACGGTACTGGGGGAATCCAGCCTAATTAATGGTGCAGTCTGAGGTACTGGTGGGAGCAGAGCCTCGGGCGCAATACTCTGATGCATTCAGAAGCTGGTGGTTTCATCAAGGTTACTGCTGCGCCTAATGAATGTCAATGGGGGTGAGCGGCATCCGCATAGATCAGAAGTACAGGCTGCAACTGCACATCGGCTGTACTGGTATGCATCAGGAGGTGCTGATACATTTTACATGGTGGAGCAGCGCCGGTGAATCAGGACATCTGCGTACTGCTCCGTCAGCGAGGTAGCGATCCCAGTGTTAGCTTGAAACGAGCCTGAAGAAGCTTTATTTGAGGTAGACACATTGCATCAATCAAATAAAGCGCAGAGGGAACAAGCCCGCCGAGATGTTGCAGCGCGGTTCGTCCGGTTCGTTTTCCAGGATCCAAGGGGATCAGCTCGGAGAGCTTCATGTCCCAGCTGTGATAGCGATGAAGACATTCCGTATGTGCTGTGTACATGCGTACATACATGCCACTGACTAAACACCATAACGCACACGTCTCGTGTCCTCAAGTCTTGCGTGGCGAAGCGTCAGGCTCATCACCCGCGCTGCCCTTCGCTCGGTGCTTGATGGCAGAGACTTCCTGTCCAATCGCGAACAAAAACGAAGCATGGGCCATATTTCCACCATTCCGCAGCATCCAGCAATTTTCCTCGTCATCAATCTGGGCGCAACAATGACGTGGGTGGTGGGGACGTCTCGCCGCGCCACCCGCCAACGCGCGCCGGCACAGTATAAATTCAGGGGCAGATAGCACCGCTGTCCTACAACGGTTTAATGGAGTGTGTGCAAATCAATGGCGCACGTCCGTTCGCCGGCCCAGCCGCCTTTTGATCAATGCTCTGAAATGCCCCGACCATCCAGCGATTAAGAGACATTAAAGCCCGCCAAGGAAGACGCTGCGGCGACTCGGGCCCCTTTATTGGGCCATTATGCACTCGCGGGACGGCCGTCGATTGAATTAGGCCGTAAAGTGACCTGGCCCTGTCAACATGCGTGGCGTCGGTCCACCCGGTGGTGCCAGTGGTACCAGTGGTGCGTCGCCTGAAGTGGTGCCGTTCCGGTTACACGTACGTGGTATGGGCTGGAGCACGGCGGGCGCAACATGCATGTTTTCCATTCTATTCCAGTCAAAAACCTCCCTTTACGTTATCACGTCACTTTGTGGTGATGCGCACACAAAGGCGGGATGAACCTTCCTGGCTTCTAAAGTTCGTAGCCGTTCTGGGCCTTCTCTTCAAGTTCCTCACCACCGCGACACACCACTAGGACAGGACGCCAGGACACACAAGTGAAAGCATTACCGAAACCGCCGATGATACGAGGGGTGAGAACACAGGCAGACCACTCGTGAGCACTGCCAACTGAACAGCTACCAGGCCCCACCAGCCTGACGCGTGCGCTGAGGGGATTCCAGCAGCGCTCACCGGCCGCGCGGCGCCCGACGCTCCCTCTGCCCCCCCCCCCCCCCCCCTGGTGCACCTTCCGGCCACCACCATTACCCCCGCTTCCGGCGCCGTCGGCCGCCGCGCGAGGGAGGGGGACTGGAGCTCTCCCCCTCCGCAGCGGCCCGCAGCCACGCTGTGCCCCGTCATACGGACGGAGCCAGCCTGCCGGCTATGTGCGTTTGCTTCGCCGTGCAAAGTGATGAGATTGGGCGTTATCAGCCCATGGCACCTCGAGAGAGAAACACCTCGAAACCTTAGTGTTCCTCCAAGTTCCGAGACTGGGCCCCAAGATGCGAGGCTATGAGTTTTGAGCGCATGAGGCATCAAAGGAAAAAGGAAATGAGTCAAGAGAGTTAGGAACTGAAGGCAAGATGCAAGGGTGCTGATAACAGGCGCTCTCCTCAACGGAGTCTTCCACACGTTTATGGCGTTCTGAACTGAACTAGCCACCTCGAAAGCCTTTCAGTGCTGTTTACAATCCTGCTCTTCTTGAGACCTAACCCCCTCTAGTTTCTAAGCTATACGCCCACAAAAATGGGAAAGGGTATATCGAGGAGACCATTGCAGTCACCTCATCATTCATGACATCAAAATGACGTCATTTAAACTCTGCCTTTCCATAGGCTGTGCAGTGATCAAGGCCAAGAAAAATGTAATTGTCGAGACGTTCATATCTGGCGTTCGTGAGCGCGATTTCCAGATATATAGGCCGTCAACTGGCTGCCAACCAATATTTTCCAAGGTACAATGACGTAATTTAATCATGACGCATTGAGAAGCATGTTGACTAAACAGAAGATTGTGATGTCTAGAGCAGTGTTTTCCACTTAAAAATATACCACTTGTTCTCAGTGAGCATTTTCCATCACATATCATGCTTGCTTTTATATAATGAAGTGTGAAGCATTCCCTGTAAATTAACATTGCTATGCACAGTCTTTATGTGGGTAGAGACTACGAACCACAGCTTTTTAAAATATTTACATCGGTCCTGTCTGTGTTGACTGGAAGAAATAATGCACAGGGCTGTCAACCGCTCCTCTCTCGACAAGGAAGGACTTCACCTGCTCCAAGCCACTTTCTATTCATCTAGTTATGTCCTTCTCCCTTCGATCCCGTCCGGTTCCATCCGGTTCCCTCCGTTTCCGTCCGGCTTCGTCTAGTTCTGTCTGGCTCCATCCGGTTCCATCTGATTCTATCTGGTTCCGTCTGCTTTCCGTCTGGTCCCGTCCTGTCCGTCCGGTTCCTTCCGACCACGTCCGGTGACCTCCAGCCCTGTCCGATCGCGCCCGGTCACCCGTAGCTCCGTCTGGTCTCGTCCTGTCCGTCCGGTTCCTTCCGACCACATCCGGTGACGTCCAGTCCTGTCAGATCGCGTCCGGTCACCCGTGGCTCCGTCTGGTGCCGTCCAGTCCAGTGCGGTTCCGTTCCATCCGGTTCCATCTGGTCCCGCACGTTTCTATCTGATCAGGTCCCATCTCGTCTTCCCTCGCCCGACTCCTCCTGATATGATCTGGCCACTTACGGTCCCGTCAGATGCCACCCGTCCCATCCAACTCACCCAATCCCCTTCAGTCCCATCTATCCTCCTCGCAGCCTTCGTCCGCTTCTCATACAGCGCGCCAAATCCTGATTACTTTTTTGTTTTAAGTAATTTTGCTGGCTTACGCTTTTTCTTATTGTGGCTGACTTTTATACCTGCCAATGGTCTATCTTTTGACTTGCTCCGTTTCTACTTTTATTCTTGTCGAATTTTATCCACGTCGACCTCTCGTCTTTTGACTTGTTCTGGTTCAACTCGTGTCCATGACGGCTCTTGTTCCTTTCGAGTTTTTGTTCCTCAAATTTTTCTGATTCGACTGCAATTTTCTGTTAACTTGTATGATCGATGAATTTAACCCCTTTCGGCTTTTTGGCGTAACAATTTTCCGGTTCGGTTTTTATCTCCGACGGCTTTGATCCTCTTTGACCTTTGACCGTTCGAATTTTTCGGTCGAGTTTTTCATTCCATTTTTTGTCTGGGAACCGTTTTTAGCCGCTGCAGAGTGCTGAACCTGCGTTCAGCTGCGGCGGAACTGACGGACAAGGTCATGAGAAGACGCAGAGGAATAAAGACTTCGGGGGTGAGTCCATACGTGTCATGTTCCACATCGAGGAGAACGGACGGGCAGAGGCGGGCAGTTAAGGGTATGCAGTTACCCCTTGGTAAATGGGTAGGGGCGGGTGCTCCTCACCCCTCTGGACGCCTGCGTAGGGTTGGTATGCACAGTTTCTGTGCCACCAGGAATAAGAATGTTACGAGGTTGAAACGAGGGAAGAATAGGTGAAAGGGGTCTCATCAAATGATATGAACAACATGGTACGACGGAATGAACTTAAAACAAAGCACATGTGAAATTTATGCTTTCATGTGTAGTACGGGTTTCACCAGTTCTCAGCTGGTGCGAGAAAGGACATTTGTTATCTCCTTTAAGACCTTCCTGTGCACCGCCAAAATGAAACGACGCAACGCTTGCAAAATTTTCATTTTTTTTCTCAGTCACATAGCCATTACTTTCCCCACCCGGCCAAGCGTAATATTTCCTCCGAAATCTTGCGAATATGAGCCAATTCCTGCGCAGTCAACCAGTACCCAATGTGAGCCTCTTGGTTCAGGGGCCATATTCCCCTTGGCCGTTCTTTTGGCTATGCCTCTGAACTTTCTTGAATACTTTTGCAACATCGTTCGCCATTTTAAATGTCGCTGCAGGTCAGGTTGTTGGCGTATGCTAGCTGAAGTGATCCAGTTAAAAAAAAATGTGTTCGCCCGTTTAGCTAATAACTCGGGCTTCTAGTCTGTTGTTATGTTCAACTATTCTTAATTTTTATTTGAGATCATATTTTACCTTTATTGAATTGCTACAACAGACTATGCACGTGTCTGCTATGTTGGCTCATGTAGCCGCATGCCATTATCTCCACCTGAGAGTGATCAATCACAATCGCCACCGACGGGGCCACTACCTGATACCTGACCTGACCTGATACCTGGCAGGACCTAACCCGTGGCTTCAACGGCCCTCCGACATCAGTCCGGCGGCCCAAACTGCCGGCATCACTCTCAGATACAACACGAGAAGCCGCCGTCCGATCTGGGCCGGGATGGTCTCCGACAAACAGAAGGCCTTCTGCGACCGAAGCAAAACATTCGCCCGCCAGGCCCAAGACAGGGCTTGGACAGATCTCCGCCAATAGCAACGCCACGCACTGCCATAACAGGCAAGACATTTGATGTCAGGTTAGAGCTTGGACAAGTCTCCTTCGATTTCAGCACCTTCCAGGCCACGATAGAGTCCCTGGCGACAGGAGCGGGGCCTCCACTGTCCGCGCCAGGCAGTCCCCGGCCGGGCCAGCTCCCCGAACGGGCCGGACCAGTCCTGCTCTGGCGCCGCGTCGGATCGGCACGGCCGTTGCCGTCGCCTCGTCGCCATCGACGCCGGGATTGATGTCGCGCCGTGTCCGGCCGGGCCCGGCCGGCGTCGTTAGCGGGAGAATTATCGACGCCGACGCCGGCCGGCAGCCCGGCGGGATGGCGGCCGATCCGACCCCCCCCCCCCCCCCCACGGAGAAGTCTGCGGCGTCGGGAGCCGGGACCGCTGCGAGGCAGCGGCATTCGAGGCCCTGGGGGGGGGGGGGGGGAGCTTGTCGTTGGCATTAGTGGTGGGTGGTGTGTTTAAGTTGCTCTCTGACGCTGGTACCAGCTTAGGGGCTGCTAAGACAGGGGTCGTGATCTCCCCCACCATAAAGTTTCACCTTAGCCTAGCAAAAATGTCCTGTTTGATGACAGAAATGTAGCGTATAGGTGAATATGCTAGAAAGTTACTGTCTTCTGCATAGTTCGCAGACGCATATTTATACAATCTGGGAGTTATTTGGCCATTCAGCGAACGACTGGTTACGGTTAAGCGCTTGATGAAGGACCGGTCAGAACAGCTAGTTTGCATTCGATGTGGATCGGCTTCTGAAAGCTGGAATCGCACACAACGGATTCTCCGCGATGGCAGTGACTTCGGAGAGACAATGTCATTGCCATCGTTCCAGAAAGCGACACATATGGGCATGCATCATTTATAGAATTAGAGGGGCAAAATGAAAACTTAAACCGTGAACTTGGCACATTTCTTAAATGTGCATGATAAAGACGAATGCCCACGTCTATTAAGCCCACGTGTAAAACTAAAATCACCCATTCCCCACAGGCGGTTTACCATCGCAGTTTTACCATAAGCGGTTTGTCATTGCAGCTTCTCCATAGGCGATTTGCCATCGCAGTTTTCCAGAGGCGGTTTGTCATTGCAGCTTCCGCTTCATCGTCGCTCAGCCCTATGTACTATCCAACGCTACACCTATCACTGGCCGGCGCACCCATAAACAAAGAGGGCGCCCCAAAACGCTGCGTCCCTCACATTTGTACCATACATGGTCACCTACCTTTCCGGTCTGATGGATCGAGGACCCTATAGGCCCCTACATGGCCCCTATAGCCTGAGGCGCAAGCTATATACCGAAGGGTTGTCTCCACCCCACAGTCGCTGACAGAGGCTCATTGAAGAGTGCTCGAATGTTGTATATTATCTTAAAGTGCACCTGCTTGATGGATTCAGGTCCACAAATTGTATCTTTTCAGATGTTTAGGAAAGAGCAAGCAAGCCGTCTTCTATGAACTTCTTTCAAAATAGCCAGATTGTAAAACCTAGAGCATTATTAGAGCCTTACGCTATGTCTTCCCTTGTAGCCGCATGCAAACGTTGCGTACTAGGTGTGTCACTTTTTAAAATAGGTGTGGGAGTACTGACCGAAAAAATTTACCAAACCCATTCCCAAAATCTAACTTCTCTTCGAAATTTTGCTAAGGTGGTCTGCGTCCGCGATGCTAAGATAACACAAAGTTTTAAAAAATGTGTTGTACATTCCAAAGTTGTTTTACTGCCGGGGAATTCTTCACATTTTAGAGCGATGTCAAGCTGTCTTTCGTGACAAGCTTGGAGTGGGATGTAATTCACAGGAAAAAGTCTTTATATATATATATATATATATATATAATTGAAAAATATAACTCTTCATAAGGGATCGATGATGGCTACCGCTTTGACTGATCATGTACCATTCAATTGTCATTCGAATAACTACCACAGGCTCGATTGTACGGCAAATATCCTTGCTAATGCTGAGAAAAACATGGTTTAAATTTTATTGAAACCCCCCGTTATTCAAACGGCTGCCAAATATTACCATAGATTGTTCCTTATCCCAGCCCAGGTGTTCTCATGTGCAAAACTTGTCAAACATGTGCAGACTGGCTTACCATACGAAGGAGTCAAACATGTGCAGACTGGCTTACCATACGAAGGAGTCAAACATGTGCAGACTGGCTTACCATACGAAGGAGTTGGCGTGACAAAGCCCGAGGTACTTACAGGATACTATTTGGAGCAAACTGAACACGACATGAATAGTGATCATCTAGGTGGGTAGTATGCAAACAGTACAATAATTTTATGTACTTTTATGGCCCAGTATTCCCTCCTTACTCAAATGTAGTGAGGGGGCTCAGAGGAGCATTGCGGGGGGGCGGACTCTAGTCAGCATGGGAGGGGGGTGGACCCAAGTCAGCACTGGGGAGGATTCATGTTAGCGTTGGGGGAGGCTCAGCCCCCCCCCCCCCCCCCCCCTGAAAGTACATACAGTGACGTCCATGCTGCAGACACGGCAACTAAACGCTGTCATGACAGAGAACCACCAGGTGGTGAGCGTCTATCGTCATGTCTGTGCTTTGACGAAAATCTCACAAAATTATTACATTTTTAATAAAATCTCGTAGGGAAACAAAATATTTGAAATGTAGAGCACGACACAAAATTACGCACGGGGGGCTAAAAAAACAAACTTGTTTTCGGCACCCCAATGTGAATATAACACGTGGTTAATACTCTGGCCTTGCTTAGGATACCCATTGCAACATATCCGGTACTGGTACATCCTCTTATCCTATGCCTGCCTCAAGGGATGACAGTGTCCTGCTGTTGTTCACAAGAACAGGGGCGGCCTAACACGGAGGAGGTGGACAGGGGACAGTTGCCTCGCTTGCCTACAGTCAGAGTGACAAGAGTGTGTTCCCCCACCCTCCGCCCCCACCCAGAAATTGCAAGGCTCCTCTCCTCAAACTAAAGGCATTGTAGCTACCCATGTATTACCAAAATTAAGATCAAGCGGTCTCATGCCTGTGCTAGAGAGCAATAACTCGGGCTCACTTGACTGGGTTGTGCATAACGAGGACCGTTTTCGAGCGTGATACTGTATTTACGAATAAGGTAGTCATGCTCTATATCAGGCCCAATTTTTGCCCAATGCTGTGTTAAAGAAGACCCTTTGCTGGCTCTGGAGCCCCCGTTACATGCTAGGAGGCCTCTGTTCGGGGTTGGAAGACACCCCTATGTTCAGGAGGCCTCATTTCTAGAAAGGAGACTCTTTCAATCTCAGATAGCCGCGGGCTCGCATCAGCATGTCCTGTTTTGCGTGCTGATTCGAAACCGCATGCAAAACAGAGTATGCTCCTTTGGTGGATTTGAAAGCTCCTTATTTAATCAGTAACATACTGTCATACATTAAGAGGCCCGTGTATGCATTAGGAGGACAATATCTCTTACAGGAGGCCCTGTTTTAAGTTGCCGAGGCTCTTTCTTAACTAATCACAAGGCTCCCATTCTTGATTTCTTAATTGTCTAGATCTATTACTTGATTGTGATCCATTTTAGGTATGATAAGAGGCTCACGCCTTCTGTGCCTCTCCCCCTTGCATACGACACTTTTCAGGAAGCCCCTTATAAGGAGGCCTCATTTTGTCAAGGAGGCCCCAGAAAAGCTGTCCCCCAAC
Source organism: Pollicipes pollicipes (assembly GCF_011947565.3). NCBI lineage: Eukaryota > Metazoa > Arthropoda > Thecostraca > Pollicipedomorpha > Pollicipedidae > Pollicipes > Pollicipes pollicipes. The sequence continues at coordinate 18,006,237 of NW_023596818.1, forward strand.
TCAAAATTCGAGGCACCCTCTCCGGGTCACAAGTCACCGAGGCCAGTGGCGTAATCAAGGGGGCACATGACCGTGAAAGCCATGCCTCTTCCCTGAAAGTGGCGGGGGCACCTGGGTCAGTATTTTTTAACAGTTTAAGATTTTCGAAGGGCTTGGGAAATGACAAGAACGGGTTCCTGTAGCACAATAATTAAATCCCGAACCTAAGCAGGTCCCGAAAAAACAGAGCCCTCCATGACCACATCTGGCCACCTCCTGGGCGAAATCCTGATCACGCCAATATGATGCTTTCCAAATGTAAGAACACGAGGTATATCAATCTAAAGTGTATCCATGATGTTAATGGGTGAACGTGGCACGCTCTGAATCAAAGACATCATTGCTCGGTTTTAACGCATATCCGAAGATGGAAAAAATCCAAACTGAATGCACAAACTTGAAACTAAAAACGGGATGGGTACCGGCCTATCTGAACACCGAAATGTCTCAAAACTAGTCACAAGTATTGATATTACCATAATATGAGTGACTGGTATCCACGGCCCCTAAAGATCAAAGCCGCACATATTTTGACATGTATACTGAATTCCAGAACATAATCTGAATGATGCGTCTGCTCATCAGGTAGTGCCGGTAACCCGTCCCTCAAGAGTTCCAGAGCCGCTAACAGCAGAGAGAAAGTTAAAATCCCAACCCTTCGCCGAAATCAGCCCATCTCACCGTTCCGTCTGTCGCTCGTTTAATCCGCGCGGGCTGCGCTCGGGGCTCGTTCAAGTCGCGAGCCAAGCCGAGCGGAAATGAAGACATCGATCAGCTGGCTGTCGCCAGCGTGACGTCAGCAGCCCTGGTGACGTCACGGGGCCAGGTGGCGGGCGATTTCCTGCGGGGCGTGCGGCGGCCCGGCGGATTTCTGGAGGAAGAGCCGCGTGTCCGGCGCCCGTCCAGTTCGGCGGAGCGCCATCCGGCCCCCCTCCAGCGGCCCCTCCCCTCTAGTGTCCCTTCCCTCAGTGGCGGGCGTCTGTCGGAGGTTGCATAAAACTCGGCTATGGATAGTTTTAGGGGGAATGGTGGGCGGATGTGGAAACATAGATTTGATAAAGAGGTTTGAAGTAGAATCTTCGAGGCCTTTCACTATTTTGGTGTGGCAAGTCTGACTAAATTCAAAGGATTTTGCGAGGGTTGCGGAGAACCTTGTTACCTCCCTGAGTCAAAATGCGTAGTTGCTGACCGATGTGCACGAAATGGCCCATAATTAACCTCCTTATTTGGTTAATGAAATCCGATTCGAACATCCCGTCTGTTCTGATTCGTCCCACCGTCCACAAGCAACCTGCAGCTCATCCTGCTTTCTTACACATTCTCTCTCTAAAAAAACAAAACAGTCCCTCCGCCATATAGTGAGACTCCAATGAGCGTTATGGGTTTTCGCATGCGGAAACCGATAAGGCTCATTGGAGGCCTTTTGATCGTCGGAATGTGCACACAGGCTTTTGATAATAATTTAAGCTTTTGCTTTCAAGTTCCTTAACTTAGTTAGCTCACAAAACATTCAACTTCCATTGTGAGACGGAGACAGAGACAAACGTTGGAGGGGGGGGGGGGGAGGGGGTTGTATTCAATGAATTTTGCAAGGAATGCCGAGAACCTTGTGACCATTTCCTCGTGAATGGGAGATACAAAGCTCCCTCTATACCCTTTACATCTTCCTCCAATCGACCGAAACTAAAAAAAAACAGCAGTTGTGTTGCTGGGGATGGTCTATTTTCGATGGATGCGCTTTTCTTGGCGGAACACCGGCACCAAATCTGTGAATCTAGTGGTACTGTGTGCACAAAACAACCTGCTCACAGTTACATACAGCTCGCCCCGGAGCACTGGTCAGTTAGTTCGAAGCATGAAGTGCACTCACCCAGATATGAAAGCGGAAGGATGAAGAGAATGCGAAAAACCTGAACAGCCCTAAAATCAAGCCCAGCTGCGCACCGACCGGCCCCCGCCCCCGGCCGCCCACCGGGTGCCCCGTGCGTGTACGCGGCCCCAGTTCCGTGCCGGAGAACAGGTGGAAGCGCACCCTGATACCATCGGCGACTCGTTACCCGGCCGTCGCAGCTGCCGGCTGCAGCTCCACCCGCTCCCGCTCGGCCACGGGCGACGGCAGGGCTGGCGTACACGGAGTCCAACCGCCCCGACGCTTACCAGCCTCGGAGGAAATGCTCACTTCTCCACTGGGATATAGTAGACCTGTGTCAGCAGAGCCGTTTGGTAGGCGATGGTGGCGGCGCACCCTGCAACCCCTTGATCCGCCCCTGGGTCTGCCCGTCGGGATGGCGGGGGCGTGCCGCATGACTGGCCGCCGGCCCGAAATCGCTGCTCGTGTTTGTTATTGAGCTCGGTGGACAGCGTCACGGTCCAGGCGCCCGTCGTGGCCGGATCGGGGCCACGGTCCGACCGGCAAGTTAGCAGTCGGTGGAAGTGGTGCCCGGCGTTTGATTCAGGTCTGTATTGATGCCGGTCTATATTGATGCTGGTATGTAATGACGCCGGTCTGTATTGATGCCGGTCTGTATTGATGCCGGTCTGTTTTGATGCCGGTCTGTATTGATGCCGGTCTGTGTTGGTGCTGGTATGTAATGACGCCGGTCTGTATTGATGCCGGTCTGTATTGATGCCGGTCTGTTTTGATGCCGGTCTGTATTGATGCCGGTCTGTGTTGGTGCTGGTATGTAATGACGCCGGTCTGTATTGATGCCGGTCTGTATTGATGCCGGTCTGTTTTGATGCCGGTCTGTATTGATGCCGGTCTGTGTTGGTGCTGGTATGTAATGACGCCGGTCTGTATTGACGCCGGTCTGTATTGATGCCGGTCTGTATTGATGTCCCACGAATAATCGAAAGCTTAAAGGGACTCGGAAAAGCTAGTAAGCATCCATCAGGTCTGTATTGGATTTAAGTCACAAGGTACATGCTGGGTAATGATGTCTTGTATTATTCTTGCAGCTTATGTGGACACGTGTAGAAGCAGACGACATTATTCAAAGACATTCACCTGAACAGCCGGGGTCAGAGTTTTTGCCTGCTGAGATACCGCAAAGCTCCATTGCTTCTTCGTCCCAGTTCCGTGGTTAGGCACGCTCGAAAGGCGAACAGCAGATACAGTAGCAGATTCGCCACCCCGGCTGCCTTGAAATCTAGGCAACCATTTTTTATCTCCAAAACATCGGGCAAATAACATATAATGTTGATCTGTATAAGCTCGTAAATTAATAACACATGCCGACTTACCCCAAGTTATGAGGTTTGTATCCGCCTCTGGCAATGTCAAAAATCAGTGGGATGTGCGACACTCGTGGAGGAAAACACCTTTTGGTCACAGAGTTCAGATGCTTGAAAATCGTACTTGTCAATCTTCATACGCCGCGGCGGAATCTGGACCCTGCTGGGAGGCCAAAGGCGCATTGTGTTCGATACACAAGCCATATACTTGTCCTTGTCATATCTTTTCCTAGTTCGCCCCCTTTATTGGCATGTCATAATATTTATCATATCAACAAGCATAGCCAGATTCCGACACTAAACCCGACATGTTTACACCATTGCATCATAAATAATCACGCATTCTGCTCGTAGGCATTTGCCAAGCTCCCAACGTTGGCTCATAATTCCTACCTCCACCACGGAAAACGAGACCATGAATCCTGGCTCCCACTGGACCTTTCGTTAACACCAACGTCTGGTCACTGGATCCCATTTGATGTTTTACAAACACCAGAACCTTTTAACTGGATCCCATCTGATGTCTTGCAGACATCGGACCCTGGTTCCTGGAGCTTACTGAAACCGTCGCAAAGATGTTTCACCGACTGATGGTCCCCATCGGCTCCATCATGAACATCAGTTCCTGTTTTATGGTTTCCCTTGGTTTTTTAAAAACGCCAGACCCATGTTTCTGGTTCCCATTGGTTCCTCATAGACAGCAAACTCCGTTTTCGAAACCCATTGGCTCACTCAAAAATTTCCTGTTTAAATTCGGCTATTCGGCTAAACACCAGTTTAGCGTACCATTCGGCAATTCTTTGTGTTGAATGCATTTGGCCTGGAGTAAAAGATGTCTCACATTCGTAAATTTTAAGTATATTTGTCAGGAGTATTATACATATACATAAGACACTACTGCTAGCCCATTCCTCGTAGAATAACCAGGAAAAGGGGAGACATTTGCAGTTATATTTCGGGTACATTCTTTATCGAAACGAATGTGAGCATCAAACTAAAAATTCAAAATTGCCAATTTTGCCAAATTCGCAAGTTTGAATTGTTAATCATACGCATGATTAGAAGATCTTGGTCTGTTGCTAACGTCACAATATTGGCCATTGGGCTGGGCGTTACATTATTCCGGCTGTCTACTCTTACTACTCCGACTGCCCAAGTTTGTGTGCATGATTTACGTGATTTTACCTCGATAGGTCGTTTGCGTGATCCCCATGCCAAGCAAAGGAAAATTAACGAACTGATGATTGTTTCCATGCGCAGAACACACGTCAACAGACACGTTGACATCTTGTATCACCCGTGGCGCCTGCAACGCATCGAAAACACGACTCTGGGTATGCCAACAGCTTGACGTAAATGACGCTACTGCCATGAACTACAAGGAGTATTCTAACTACTGTTATGAACCCCTCATGTTTTGAAGTGATGGGCCTTGCGGCAGGAGACATTACAACTTCAGTGCGCTAGATAAGGCGAAGAAAAAAACTTCACTAAACGTTATGCTAGTAACAATGAGGTTTAGTTCAGAATGTGGGATTTGCCATGAGAGGGATGACATTAAAGTTCATGTTCCTGCCCGACAAGCTGATTACACTGGCTCCACTTTCTTGGCTGCCCGTAAGTCAGTCTACAAGGAATCAGGTGCAGGCAACTGTACAGTGAGGTGGTGGAATGATCTTACAGACATCGTTTTCTTAAATTCAGTACGAGTTTTAGATCACAGCTGACCATGAGCCATGGCTTTGTATGTTCTTCACGGGATTCAACGCAGATGAAAGGGCTGAGCTGGTCGCTGAAAGACGTTTATTTTGCAGAACAAGTTTGCGCTGATCGAATATCACTCCCAAAGTTTGGCCTTCTCGAAACGCGATACCGCCTGTCACAAAACTAATCCGACACCGTTTCTATCACTTCCGAGGCAAGTCAGCCGCCGTTGAGTGTTTCGATAGGACATTGATTCGAGCGAGAATGCTGGGATCTGCCGCGGCCGCGCCCGCTCCGTCCCCCGCGTCTCGCACAATGGCAGACCGCACCGCTCGCGGCGATCCATACCGGTGTCCGCGCCGCGAACGCCGCCTCGTCCGTTTCTGCGCTCCGGCCGGCCGGCCAGCGGCGGCCATGATGGATCGCCAGCCAATCGGCGCCTGGGCCGGGGCGCTTCCTCCGACACATCCGGGCGCCGCGCCGGGTGTGAAGAGCGCTCATTAGGCCGCCTCGGCCGGTGCCAGGTCAGCGGCCAGAGGCGGCGACGGGGGCGCCGGCCGCGCCGGAGCACCGGAGGGGAGGCGGCGAGGCGATGCCAGTATTGTCCGCCCGCGGCGGGGAGGTGGGAGGGTGGCGATGCGCAGCGCGTCACGGCGGGTGTCGGAGAGGTTTGGTGGTGGCGATGAGGGAAAGAGCGGAGGGGCAGAGTTGAAACGGCTGTGGTCTATTCTTGTGAGAAGGATATCTTCTAGATGGCTGTCTTTGCTGCGTTGTTGATCGCAAGCTCTCGTGTTTACGAATTATATTAGTCTAGATAAAGGCGGTGAAATAAACGATAGGCATTACAACGGATTACGGTATGCATAATTGCGTCTCAAGGGCTGGTTACGTAAGCACTCATTTGAATGATTCCAAAGAACAAAACAGCTTAACAGCATGGCTCAGTACAGAACAATGCGGGTACGTGCCGGGAACCTTAAGCAAGCTCAACGATTTTGTTCATGTCTTACCACATTCTGCACGAACACGCTTGTAGACTTTGGTAAGTAAAGACACACGCACGACGCGGAGAAAAGTACCTCGCATGTCCTCATGGCGTTTACCTCAAGGTGTGTGCCTCAAATAACGTTTAAGTAGCGCTTTATTCTATGCAAATATTTCAGATCGATGTAGCAAGTCATTCATCTCCGTCAATTGCTACAGACGGCAACGGCTGTTTTACTGGCATATTTTCAATATTTCAACAGGCGATTTTTGTTTGTCATTGTGTGTTAACTTAGTACGAAACGGAAGTGTTTTGCTGGCATGGCTCGATCAGATATAAAAGCTGACATTCACACATTTATGAAATATAGTTGGATGCCTAAAATGAATATTTTCCCTTTACGTGGGCTGCATCACGGGTTTTGAGTTGATCACACAATATTCTAGGGGCCTACTGGACAAAATGAGGTCCCTCCGCGGGGGCCTCCTTGGAAAGACTTCTCGATAAGCTTCCTGAGTTTGAGCGTGAGAAGACAGGTGGACCCCACAGCGACCCTGCTCTTCTCCCCAAAGGCATGTACACCGTACCTCCCCAGCTTGAAGAATATGAAGCTCACGACGTTGAGTACTCCAACGCTCAGACTACCTGGTATATACTGACTTGGTATCTTGAAAAGGCACGAGCCCGTTCATGTGGCTGTACATGTCCGTCTGGCCGGCATTACGTTAAACTTGACTCATTATCGATATAAGCATGCCATTACTTTTCCTGGCATACGCAATATATTGCGATGACTTAAGTTATAGTGTACCATGGATCATAGACGTCAAGCCGGTCTGGTACCCATCATTACAAGATCTAAATCCAGGTGTCTTTGGTTCGAGTGTGTATGTGATATGATCAGTGTCGTACTGATTAGGGCATACAGGGTGTGGGGAATAACCTGTACGTCGCAGCGCAATTCAAAGGCAATTTGTCGCAGCTGAAACTCACCTTAGATTTGAGTGATCACAAGTGACTGTGAATAACGAGCGTCCCAATTCAGCAGAGTCATTATTTCAAAACATGTCCTAAGTCGGGAGAGGGACGACTAAGTCTTGATACAGAAGAGTGAACTTCTGACATCAAGAGGAGACTTTCTGACTCAGAACAGAGGTCTCTTGGTTCATAAAACGACCTTCCGCGCCAGCAACGGGAGAAATTGACGGCAGTGTACAAAACGCGGGTCTCCTGCTCCAGATCAGGGGCTACTTCATTCATAAAGAGAAACGACCTGATCGAGAAAAGGGACCTTTTGTAATAGAAAGACCTTCTGAATGCGGTTAAGGACACCCTAGCTCAGATATGGGGACCTCATTGATTTGAACCTGCCTTGCGTCACCCCTGCATCATCGTAAACATGACCACACCCACGCACTGAAATTTGTTCTGGTCCGATTCCCAATATTTCATAGGTTGAAAAAAACACTGAACGCATCATATTATCTAACACAATGCACCCGGAAAATCCAGCGCGAAATGTATCCAATCATGGCCATGCCTATACGAAGCGCGTCCAAAAGAACTCCGCAGCAGGGATAGCTTCGGTCTATTAAAACTTTTGTATGGGCCGTCCGTTCCGCTTCGTCTCCCCAACGGTTCGAGGGGAGGGGAGGGCCCACGCGGAATCCAGCAGTTTGACACGGGCTGGCAGCAGAATGCGCTGCCGCCAAACAACTACCAACCGACTGTAGCTTCCATTTAATGGATTATCGCGCGGCACGTGTGCCAAGTGACGTCACATGAATGATGACGTTCGACTGGCACGTGGCACGTGCCGGGGTACTCAGCGTTTCGTGGCGGCACGTGGCCGATGAGCGGACCAGCACAGAGTCATTATTACCGTCCATAAACATGCACACTGTGAGGCGGTCGGAGGGGGGAGGGGAGCGGGGATCTCCCTCGCGCATTGACGGCAGCAAATTGATCAGAATAATGTGCCGAATGCCTACTTGACTCGCAAATACACACCGATCGGGAAGCACACCCAACTGGATGGCGAGTGGCTGGTTCGATATGTTCACATTAATGATGGTATGCTACCACGTGCACATAACGCGCTGTATGGGTAGCTGCTCAGAATGATGCAGCTGGCGTATTTTAGACTAGTGGCATACAGCCTATCTAGTGGCATACAGCCTTCTATGCAGCACACTTGTGGTTTTATGTGTTTGTCCTAAGCACGAAGAGGCTTATAAGAGGCGCGCCAAACTTATCTACTCGTTGTACTTCTCTCGAGCGCAATGCCCTGCATCATGTGACGAACCGAGAACCTCGCAACATTCAGTTCTAGTGAAAAATATAGCTGGAACACGACGACTGCAAGTGCATCATCGATCAATAAGGTGACAACTTGCAGGTTATTTGCGCGGTAAACAAGACAGCGGCAAAATGTAACGACAGCAGTAAAGCGCCACAAAAAGTGCGGAGCGGTTCGGTCGGGGCCGCGTGGCCTAATGGATAAGGCCCTTGACTTCGGATCAGGAGATTGCAGGTTCGAGTCCTGCCGTGGTCGAGGTCGGGTGTTTTGACCTCACCCAAAGGACATGCTGTTGAGTTTCGCCGAACGCAGAACGCGCATCACAGCGCCTCCACCATTGACTGACCCTTTTCCGTGAGCGCTGCAGAGCAACACCGACACCTCTCCGCAAGTGGTGTAAGTGAGTGCTTAAAGTGAGTCAAATTCCAACGCGGTTCAGAAGATACGGGAAATACTGAGCAGTCAGAATAGGCTGCATTCCGTCCAACCGTTGTGGTCCTTCGCTGTTGGCTGACTCGTCCACAGTGGTAGGTGCTCCATCATATTCGGATAGCCCAGCGGACGTCTGCGAGGGCCACAAAACACACAACCAAAAGAAGGAGAAAAGAACAAAACCGGGAGTCTTGCAGACCGAGGTCTGGTCTGCGTACTGCCCAAAGAAGGCTCATACGCCGACTAGTGACGCGGTCTTTGAACTTGCTGATCAGCAGGGAACGGGGCGAAATTCGTCTGCCCAGTTGCTCTAAATTCCTGACGTTAGGAGTTTCGAGCTGTAGCTCGTGCCCTCGCTTCTAGTCACCGCTGCTCTGGCAGCAGCTGCAGATGGATCTCAGTGGTGACGGGCGGACTTTGGCGGAGCCGGCATATCGGTACTTGGCCCTCCACAATGGTGATCCATCACAAGTGCTTCTCACCTCTGTGCGTTCAGTGTCACACTTCAACGCCAGGGTCTTGTGATGTCCAAGTGATTGTGATGTGATGCCCAGGGTCTTGGTTCGAGTCCTGCCGTGGTCGATAGCGGTCGTTTTGACCTCGCCAAGCGCCTGTGCATCACGACCCCCATCACAACGTATAGGAGGGAAAACAAATTCTGCCTTTGCCGGATTTCCCAAGAATCAGTCGACCAATTTTGCCCTGGAAAATGGCCACGTGTTCTTAATCCTTGGAATAAGCATTGATGCGAGACGAATTCTGAGTACATGAAATTCGATTAAAAAGGACTGATGCCGAGGGTTATTTAGAAAGCGAGCATGGGTAGAAAGCATGCAAACACACCACCGAATAATGACATGATGAGCGTTAGGCGCGTGGTAAACAAGATGGTGGTAAAATGTGACAACAGCAGTCAACTCAGTAAATACTGGGCCAGTGCCCTCTCAGTAAGTGCGAGGTTAGTCCCAACTGAGTAAACACGAGGGTAATTCCGTGGTGCCCACATGGCTCAACGAGTAAGGTGTATGCTTCGATCGCACGCGTACGATCAGGAGATTGCGTGTTCGAGGCCTGCCGTGGTCGAGAACTGTTGTTTTGACCTCATCCAAGCGCCATGCTGTTCAGCTTCCTCGGGCCTCAGCGTATGACAGTCCCCTCCCCCACCCCTACCCCACCCATTTACTGAACCTATTTCGTGAGCGTTGCAGTGTATAAATTTTGAAGGAAGCATCCTACTAATTTTTCCCCGCAAAAAGTAGACCTATTCGTCCTTATGTGAGCCAAAGTCTAAACATACTAATTCGATTGAAAAAGAATGTTACCGAAGGTTCAACGTCCAAAGTCCGGCAAGACTTGTGACAAGTCATCCTGCCTCATGTATGCGACTTGAGTCAATAGGCGCTAAGCGCCTCATGCTGAAATTGAAAGCTATTTTGAACATTCAAAAATCGTTTAGAAGGTAGGCAGGCAAAGCGAGCATAGGTAAGAAGCATGCAAACACACCGTCGAACATTGGCATAATGAGCTTTAGGCGCGTGGTAAACAGGGCGGCGGGGAAATGTGACAGCAGCAGTCAGTTAACTCATAGATGTAAGTGTCGTGCAACGGTGGCCGCGTGGCCTAATGGATAAGGCGCCTGACTTCGGATCAGGAGATTGCAGGTTCGAGTCCTGCCGTGGTCGGAAGCGGGTGTTTTAACCTCGCTAGGCGCCTGTGCATCACAACCCCCCCCCCCCCCCATGGACTGAGCCGTTGGTATTGCGGTTTGGTTCAGTAACGCATAGGGGGTAAACAAATTCTGCCTTTGCCAGATTTGGCAAGAATCAGCCGGCCAATTTTGCCGTGGAAAATGGCGACGTGTTATTAATCCTTGCAATAAGCATTTATGCGAGACGAATTCTCAACACATGACATTCGATTAAAAAGGAGTGATGCCGAGGGTTTTGTAGATACCGAGCATGGGTAGAAAACATGCAAACACACCACCGAATAATGACATGATGAGCGTTAGGCGCGTGGTAAACAAGATGGCGGTAAAATATGACGACAGCAGTCAACTCAGTAAATACTGGGCCAGTGCCCTCTCAGTAAGTGCGAGGTTAGTCCCAACTGAGTGAACACGAGGGCAATTCCGTGGTGCCCACATGGCTTAACGAATAAGGTGTATGCTTCGATCGTACGCGTACGATCAGGAGATTGCGTGTTCGAGGCCTGCCGTGGTCGAGAACTATTGTTTTGATCTCATCTAAGCGGCATGCTGTTCAGCTTCCTCGGGCCTCAGCGTATGACAGTCCCGTCCCCCACCCCTACCCCACCCATCAACTGAACCTATTTCGTGAGCGTTGCAGTATGTAGATTTTGAAAGAAGCATGCTACTAGTTTTCTCCCGCAAAAAGTCAACCTACTCGTCTTCATGCAAGCCAAGCTCTAAAAATACTAATTCGATTGGAAAGGTGTGTTGCCGAGGGTTTAAGGTCCGAAGTTCGTCGAGATTTATGACAAGTCATCCTGCCTCATGTATGTAACGTGAGTCAATAGGCGCTAAACGCCTGATGTTGATATTAAGAACTATTTTGAGCATTCAAAAATCGTTTAGTAGGTAGGCAGACAAAGCGCGCATAGGCAGAAAGCATGCAAACGCACCGTCGAACGATGACATGATGAGTTTAAGGCGCGTGGTAAACAAGGCGGCGGGAAAGTGTGACAGCAACAGTTAGCTAACTCATAGATGTGAGTATCATACCGCGGTGGCCGCGTGGCCTAATGGGTAACGCGCCTGACTTCGGATCAGGAGATTGCAGGTTCGTGTCCTGCCGTGGTCGGTGGTGGGCGTTTTGACCTCCGCCCAGCCGACATCCTGCTGACCTTCGCTGAACGATCCGGCATTGTAGCCATGCCGCTATTCGAAATCTTAAGCATGCAAGAGTCGGTTACGGGTAGCGGTTCAAATTCGGCGGAAGCGAACAGCGGTCTCGAATGTCGCACGTGTCAGAGCCGCCGATTGCTAATATTACCGGGCTTTTTGGCCTTTGCTCAACATACATTTTGCTGGGTCATCTTGGCGTGGTAATCTCAGATCATCTTAAAAGATGCGAGTTACGCCTTCTCGTGCGTCACGCGTTATGCAACAGTGACGCAAACGATGCTGTGCACGATATTCTCCGTCCAGTCGCGCCCTGCCATTCTCGGCCAAACGACTTGCCATGTCCTGGTGGTGCGGGCTGGTTCCCATCGTTCTGAATCCATTCCGGTTCAGAAGATTCGGGATATACTGAGCGGTCAGAACAGGCTGTCTTCTGTCCTGCCGATGCAGGTGCTTTGCTGTTGGCTGACTCGTCCACAGTAGTTGCTGCTCCATCATATTTGGATAGCCCGCCGGACGTCTGCGAGGGCCACAGACATAAACCAGAGGTCCTGCCAGCCTCAGGTCTGGCAATGTGAACTAGCCAAAGATGGCTTATAAGCCGACTAATAACGCGGTCTTTGAACTGGCTGCTCAGCAAGGAACGGGGCGAATTTCGTGCGCCGAGCTGCTCTATCTTGCTGAAGCCAGAGGTTTCGGGCTGTAGCCCTTATCTTGGCTTCTAGTCACCGCTGCTCTGGCAGCAGCTGCAGATGGGTCTCAGTGGTGACGGGCGGACTTTGGCGGAGCCAGCATATCAGTACTTGGCCTTCCACAATAGGCGGTCCATCACAGGTTCTTCCCACCTCTCTGCGCTCGGTATTACACTTCAACGCCAGGGTTTTGTGATGTCTAATGTCTTGAAACTGCTCGTCAGTCCAAATTATGAGCCATTGGTATCATCCACGTGATTGACAGCCATGTGTACGACAGCGTGGGGCGATAGAGACACGCCTCACCTTTCTGCGGAGCCCAGTGGCAAACTTCAGGTTGGATGTGCAGTAAATGACACGCCGGGAAACTGTGACGGCAGCAGTTGGGCACGACAGTAAACCGACGGGAATTGGGTGGATGCAGCGTGGCCTAATGGATGAAGCGCCTGACTTCGGATCAGGAGATTTTAGATTCTAATCCTGCCGTGGTCGAAAGTGGATGTTTTAACCGTGCCCTAAAGGTATTCTTTTGGTTCTCGCCAGATGCCTGTGCATCATGCCTCCCCTCCCCCCCCCCCCCCTCCTTCAACCAACTGACTGGGCCTTTTCCGTTGGCATTGCGGTGTGATTCAGTAACATGTAAGTGGGCAGACAATTTCTGCCTTTCCCAGATCTCGCAAGAATCATCCACCCAATTTTACCCCGGAAAACGGCGACGTGTTCTTTATTCTTAGAATGAGTGATCATGCAAGACAAATTCTAAAGATATCAAATTCGATTACAAAGGATTGTTACCGAGGGTGAGGTAGAAAGCAAGCATGGGTAGAAAGCATGCAAATAGACCACCCAATAATGACATGATAAGCCTTAGACGCGTGGTAAACAAGACGGCGGGAAATGTGACAGCAGCAGTTAGTTAACCCACATGTGTGTGGAGGACACCACTGCGGCCGCGTGGCCTAATGGATAAGGCGCCTGACTTCGGATCAGGAGATTGCAGGTTCGAGTCCTGCCGTGGTCGAAAGCGGGTGTTTATGCGTCCTTCCTCGCCTAAAAGTTATGCTGTTGCGGCTCCCGGACGCTTGTGCATCACAGCCCCCTCCCCCCCCCCCCCCCCCCCCCACCTCCATTGACATGTGGAGGGCAGACAAATACTGCCTTTCCCAGATTTCGCAAGAATCATCCGACCAATTTTGCCCCTGAAAACGGCGTCGGCGACGTGTTCTTTATTCTTAGAATAAGTATTTATTCAGGGCGAATTATAAATACATCGAATCCGATTAAAAATGAGTGTTATCGAGGGTTAGGTAGAAAGCGAGCATGGGTAGAAAGCATGCAAACACACCACCGAATAATGACATGATAAGCTTATAGGCGCATGGTAAACGATACGACGGGAAAATGTGACAGCAGCAGTCAGCTCAGTAAATGCGGGCCAGTGCCCTCTCAGTAAATACGAGGCTAGTCCCAAAACAGTAAATACGAGGGCAGTTCGACGGTGGCCGCATGGTCTAACGGATAAGGCATACGCTTCGGATCAGGCGGTTGCAGGTTCGAGTCCTGCCGGCATGCTGTTCGGCTTCCTCGGGCGTCGGCGTATGGCAGTCCGCTCCCCCTACCCCATCCACTAAAGAGAAAGTTTCTCTTTTGTATGGGGTATTGAACTGAAATAACCATATTGAGGACCTTATGATGCAGTTAACGTCCATGCCCTTTTTAAGAGCCAAAACCCTCTGAACCCTGAGCTATACGCCCGCAAAAGTGCGAAAAGGCCTATTTGGAGACTATTTCAAAGCCACCTGGGCATCGATGTCTTGATAGAAACGTCCTACGATTGTCGTTATATTACAGGCTGTTTTCTGCCTATGGTCAAAACACCATGGCCGCTGATACATTCACAAGAGCGATGATGCGGCACGTATGATGCAATCCACGAAGGATGATTGGCTGTTAATAAGATGTCCGCTGCTGAATGTGTGTCGTGAACGTAAGCGCGAGCACTTTCGGGTTGTGCGGTACGCGTCGCCAACGGGGTATTTTTTCTTTATTTCTAGACCATAGGTCAATGTTATAAAAAGACAACACCACTGTGCGCAAAAAGTACAGCACCGAAAAAATAGCGACACTCTCCTGAATGTCAAAACAAATCTTCTTCTACTGGCGTATTTCTTACAGACAGCTCAGTTGGCGCCTCATGTACCGGAGCAAAGAAACCTGCACGGTTTATGGATTAGCAAGACATCATAAATTAGGGGATTTTACAGTGAATTTAGATACAGTAATTTACAGTAATTTTGAAGTAATTACAAATTTTACAGTGATTTACAGTAATTTTAGATATATATTTTACTAGATGTCTAACACATATTGAAGGACAAGTTTAAATCTTGGACAAAAATTGTGTAACACAAGTACAACCTCTTGAGTTGTATTAGCATGAACTATTAGCGTAGTTGGGACATGGTTTTGCAGGGAGCTCGCGGTGAAATGCAGTGTTATAACCGAAAACCTGTGCGGAAATTGCGAGAAAACCTGCGATTTAATAGTCCCGCGGGTTGAGCAGGTGTGGGATCACACTTATTTGACATAGGAGTGTGAATCAGGCGCTTGCAGTGGGTGTGATCACTGCTAGTGCGTGCCAGTGGCTTGTATTGGTCTTGATGTGATGGGGCGTGTGCGTGCGAGGTCTGTAATTCTTAGAGAGAACATTGATTTGGTATTCTTTGAATCTAATGACCTCCAGCAACTGTGATATATTGATACCTGCCTCTATCTTTAGGTTTTCCGTTCGAACATAACAAGGTAGTGCTGTTGGCAAACTGGATGAAACACTAGACCTATGCTGCAGGGGTGTTCAGGGCTAATTTGCTACTTTGTTATGATCGTGCCAACAGTTTGAACTCATTCAGGCATTACAGCATGTAATTAATCCATTGCATGCCATTACATCACCAATTCATTTATGCAGTAGGGACAGATCAGCAGAGCCCATTAATGCGCATGCTTGGCATCAGGTCACATGATACAGCTTTGCAAATTTCTCTTTCACTCAAGAATTCTTAAAATACAATGCTGTATTATTGTAGGTGCACGTACTAATGTCTTAACAAATTTTGTATGCGGCGAGCATCGCTTGTGAGTCATCATTGTCATAGTTCCGCAACTTGTGTAAAATGCTGGGTGCCGAGAAAGGATGGTGAAGTATTGCTGTTGGTTTGTTGGATAACACTTGATAATATTTTATCATGAGCCTGGTGTGCACCGGCAGCTTCATCACTTCCTTGCATTTCGCCCCTCTAACAATAACTACATGCACTTGTCATGTCCCTAGCGCTGTGCAAGGTCAGCATGTTTGCAATGCCATTTCACTACATGTCATATTTTCTTGTCATACATGTGTTATTACTTATGTGAACCATATTTTTGACTGAAGCAGCCTGATGGCTGCAGCATGCTGCATGGCTGTGGAAGCAGAAGACGTGTTTGCATCTTTGTCACCCACGTATTGTGTATTCCCAAAACAGGCTGAGCAAGTATGTTACTTATTGGTTGTGTGCTTGGCTGAAAGTGATTTGTATATTGTAGGATGTGTTTTTGGTCAGTCATATGTCAGATGTGGATTTGTTGTTGTTGATTGGAGTTTTAGGGCGCGTCGACTATTGTGGTCATGTTGCGCCCATCCAGATGTGGACTAAATACCAAAGTGCATACTTAACCTATCTTTTCATGATGGGCTTTGTTATGAAAGCAGCAGGAATTGCAGTGCAAAAACTACATCATTGCTCATTATCCAATGCAATAGTACAACGCTGAGGTAGCACCACGATGACAATGTTGACCCGTGCCATTACCTAATGTACTACACTGGTTGACTACTCTGTGTCAAGACTATGAGATGACAGATTATAATTTGTGAATGACTGGTAACAATTGATTTAACATCGCCAAAGGGCAACATGGCAACCCTCGAGAACGCCGTTGCACCACAATGGTAATATAATGGTTAGCTAGTAGTTGCATAAATAATCTTAAACAAGAAAAACACGTGGTAGCTCAACCTTATCATCTTTACCGTAGAAACAACAATGCTTTGGCAATTACTTCATAGCAATGCTACAGACTTATCATTTGTTGCATGCAACTGCATTTCCAGCTACAAATAATAAGAAAGTAACTACTGTGCACATCACATAATGTCAATGTGAGGACTACAGCACTGCAGGCAAGGGTAAGTCGATAACACAGTATTGACATCCTCAACAGTCCCTGGCAGGTTTCGGTAAGAGATTCATGACGCTATACAACAGTCTTCACAGCACATCGTGCTTTGATATTGTTAATCTGCCCCAAAAGCTGACGGTCGCTACATTGCGTATGTCAAACAGTCCACCAAAGCTTCTCTTACGACCAGTACCAAGACAAAACATCTACAAACAAGTCATTCACTAATCCGCCGCCCAACACAACGCCCGCGACGAGAATGGCCGGTTGACGTCAGCTATCGTGCGTTTCGAGGTATTCTTTACTCTTTAGATCTAGATACCAGATGCTGCCAGGTACTGCTGTTGTCATAAAACGATTTCATGACGCCATCGAGCAATGATGCAATGGGGTGCATTTTTATAAATTTTTAGATTCTGTTACTCAGGGTCATTTTTGAGCCTTAAAAGCCTACCAATAATTACAAGTAAGCCTTTCCCATCATATCTGATGCTCATCTCAATATCTTCAAGTGTAGAACATTCGCTTTAACTGAACCAATTCCGTGAGCGTTACAGTGTGAGTCGGTAACATGTCAGAAGGCAGGCAAACTCTGCCTCTCCCAAATTTTGAAGGAAGCATCCTACCGATTTTCTCCGACAAATGGACAGACGAAATTCGCCCCGTTCCCTGCTGAGCAGCAAGTTCAAAGACCGCGCCATTAGTCGGCTTATGAGCCATCTTTGGGCAGTACGCAGTTTAGAGCTGGGGCTGCAAATTTCTGGTCTTTTTTCTCCTTCTTTGGTTTGTTTCTATATTTGTAGCCCAGGCAAACGTCCGGTGAGCTATCCGAATATGTTGGAACAGCTGCTACTGTAGACAATAAGCCAAAAGCGAAGAACCGCAGCGGTAGGACAGAAGACAGCCTGTTCTGACTGCTCAGTATTTCGAGCATCTTCTGAACTGGAATAGATTCAGAAAGATGGGAACCAGCCCGCACCACCAGGACGTGGCAGGGCGTATGGCCGAGAATGGGATGGCATGACAGGACAGAGTACAGCATCGTGTACAGCGTCGTTTGCGTCGTGGCCTAACCCATGACGCACGAATAGGCGCAATTCGCGTCTGTTGAGATGATCTGAGATGGCAACCGCAAAATGACCCAACAAAATTTACGCTGGGCAGAGGCCAAAACGACCGATATCGACCACGGCAGGACTCGAACCTGCAATCTCCTGATCCGAAGTCAGGTGTCTTATCCATTAGGCCACGCGGCCACCGCGATATTTTCTCACACATATGAATGTCACATTTTCCTGCTGCCGTCACATTTTCCCGCCGTCTTCCTTACCATGCGCCTAAAACTCATCATGTCATTGTTCGGTGCTGTGTTTGTACGCTTTCTGCCGATGGATCAGGTAAATATGCTCACTTTGCCTGCCTACCTGCTAACCGATTTTTGAATGTTCAAAATAGCTCCCAATATCAACATCAGGCGTGCAACGCCTATTGTTTCATGTTGCATACATGAGGCAGGGTGACTTGTCATAAATCGTGCTGGACTTTGGACGTTGAACCCCTGGTAACATACCTTTCAATCGAATTAATGTTTGTTGGAATTTGCCTTGTATAAAGACGAATTGGTCCACGTTTTCCGGGAGAAAACTGGTAGGATGCTTCTTTCAAAATTTGGGAGAGGCAGAAGTTTGCCTGTCTTCTGACATGTTACCGACTCACACTGCAACACTCACGGAACAGGTTCAGTTAAAGCGAACTGTTCTACACTTGAAGATATTAAGATGGGCATCAGATATGATGGGAAAAGCTTACTTGAAACTATTGGTAAGCTTCTAAGGTTCAAAAATGCCTCTGGGTAACGCAATTTCAAATTCTGTTAGAACGCACCTTATTGCATGGGCCTCTGAAGGGTCAGAGTAGGTCGCTGAACCGAGATGACACCACGTAGCATGACCCTTAACGCACATTCAGCTTAAAAAATCAAAATATTTCGCATGTCTTTGGTCTCCATGATCTTCCAAAGGTCAAACCTGGTCACTGAACTAAGCTGAGCACCAGTGACCTTTTCCTTGGATCAACTATCCAGGCTCAAGACGGCTGCATTATGAAGTCTGGGGGTACTTTAAATACCAATCTTGTGCTGGGCTTTGTCACCAACAAAGAACAGCACCAAGCAATGGCGCGACAAGCTTCACACTTGGCGCGCGGTAAACAAGGCGCTGGGAAAATGTGACAGCAACAATAAGTAGCCTAAGTAAGTGCGGGCCTGTTTTCGCGGCGGCCGCGTGGCCTAATGGATAAGGCGCCTGACTTCGGATCAGGAGATTGCAGGTTCGAGTCCTGCCGTGGTCGATGTTAGGAGTCTTGACCTTTACCCAGCAGTTGTTCTGCCGATCTTTGCTGCACGAGTGGGTGTTGCAGGCCTCCCGCGTTTTGAAATCTTGTGCATGCTAGAGACAGGTACGGTTTACGCTTCAGGGGGTTTTACAGTTTGCGGGATCGAACAACATTGTCATGAACGAGAATGTTAATGCAAGTAGACAATACAACATCACATATTATTATGCAAGTATACCCCAGGGAAGGATCAAAGTATGTGCACATTACGATGCTTGGGTTCTGCCAACAACGCGCCGATAACACCCCTCGAGAACTTTAATTGCTACAAGTGTGTCTGCCCGTCCGCTACCAAAGTTATTCCACACAGCTAATTTGGCAGCTCCTCTGGCGTCATGCAAATGTTCCATGATGCGATCAAGCCATGCGTATTGAGTAGCATAACCATTTGCTAGAGAAAATTGTGTTGCATGGAGGCATGTTTTGCACTCTAAAAGAGTGTTCCACCTTTTGAATCACGTTTTGAGCTGGAATAGCCATCTTAAAAGTCATTTGGTGCAATTTACAGCCTAGTCCTTCTGAAGACCTCAACCACTCTACTTTCTGAGCTACATGCCTGCGAAGATGTGCGGACTATTTCGTGGAGACTATCTCAAGCTCATGAGGCATTAATGACGCAATGAAAACGTCATTCAATTCCATGTTCTTGCCATTTTGCGATCAAGGCTAACATAAATATAAGCGTCGCGTCGTTCATAACTCGCGTTCGTGAGCAGCATTTCCAAAAAATGACGGCCTTCCATTGGGCCCCAATCAATGTTGTGCGAAGTACGATGACACAATCAAATAATGACGTATTGAGGAGATAGTTATTTAATAGAGAAATTGTGTTCTCTCCAGCAGTGTTAGAACTTCAGGGTAAACCAGTAGTTAAAAGTGAACTTAGTTCATTATGTCTGATGCTTGCCTAACTATCTTCAAATGTGGAACATTCCCTTTTTAATGCATACCAATAGTTGCATGAGTTGTTATTTTATGATGTCTGATGTTTGCCTCCATACGTTTAGCTGTGAGACATGCCCTTAAATCAAGGCGGTGGGAAAATGTGACAGTAGTTGCAAGTCACCACAGGAGGTGCAATTTCTTGCGAGCCTTTGACGCCGTTTGGCAAAGCCTCAGAAGCGACCTTGATGTATCAAAGTTAGATCGCGAGCCTGAAATGAAGTCCAGAATGGGAGCCTCCTTTGCTGAAACAGCCTCTGTTATTTATATTTCTAGATTCCCGGATATGGCCCCTCTTTGGCGAAATCCTGGCAACACCACTCTTATTAGTCCAGAAAAGTTGTGATATACGTGGTTACAAAGGCGGAAATGAAAGGCATGGACATGAAAAATTTGGACGGTTTGCCATACCGTATCATTCTTTCCATAGCTGATGTTGATCGCTCATCAGTGTATGTCATTTTGCTTTATGATATAACACATGATATAACACTTTATAACACATATTATTTGTAACAGACCGATTCGTTTTGGGTGACATCAGCCGCGAAAGAAAAACATGAAACGCGCTTTCACTGTGCCGGACTCAGAGGCGCAGTCTTCAGGCATTCGCGAATTCAGGTTGCGAAGTCATCAGAATGCTCTGCAGCGTCCATCGCAGCGTTAAACGGCAGCCTAACGGTCAATTGTCTTTAGATGCTCCGGAATGTGGCGCGAGCACGCGCTGCGGTGGGCGCGACGGACAGCGAAAGATGGGAGCAGACGTAGCGGCCAATGGCGGAGTGGACTTAGTATAGCGGTGAGCGATGGAAATCAATCAGGAGGAGACGGATTATAAAAGGATTGCACAGGTTTCTTTTCTGATGTGGAATGCAACTCAAACTTTTATTTCAGCCGTAAATATGTCACAGCACTGTTGGAAAGAGGAGTGGGTGGGTATGTACATATATACATACATATATATATATATATATATATATATATATATATCCGTTTTTTAAACGCATTATTAAGCACATATTATGTGCTTAAAACATCTTAATTTTATGTTTCCATCAAGAAAATTGGGTGGAAGATTCCACAATCACTTCCGTCACAAAAACTCCTCTTTCCACGCTGCATGACTGTGCCTATAGTTTTGGAGCATTTTCAGTAATTCAGGATATGAACACCCAATGCGAATACCTATCAAATTTCGTTGAGGGGAATAACGCAGCGAGGGCTTTATGCAAACATTTCCTGAAACTTAACGTCTTGCGCCCTGTAATATCTGTTAAAAACACTCCATTCTTAACTATTTAGCGCTTTCGTTACGTTATGCGGAATCGACCAGCGCTTTGCAGGAGAGAATAAGTCGAGTGAATATTGTGATTCCGTTATCAGCAACATCGTGTCATACGATCTCGCCCACGGAGTCGGGGGTCAACGGCAGACACCATAGAATACCCGCCCGGCCGGCGACAGCCAGCAGCATGCCCAATGGCCAGAGCTCAAAAATGCACTCACCGGCCACTGTAGGACTCGAACCTGCAATCTCCTGACCCGAAGTCAGGCGCCCTATCCATCAGGCCACGCGGCCGATACGAAACGGCCTCACGGTTTCTGAGGTGGCTTACTGCTGAGTCACAGTTTTCCGCCGTTTTTTTATCGGACGCCTAAAGCTTACCATAAGATTATACGGCGATGTGTTCCCGTATTTTACACATATTCTCGCTTTGCCTGCTAACCTGCCAGCCTGCTTTTGCCCAGCAATTATTCCCCTTTGCGCTCTGCCTGGATACGTCCATGTTTTTTCGTGTTCAAAACAGCTCTCAACATCAACAACACACGTGCAGCACCTATTGACTCACGTAACATACGTGATGCAGCGTGACTGGTCAGAAATCACCCGGACTTTGGACGTTTACCTCTCGGTACCACTCTTTTTCGATCGAATTACATATCTTTATCATTTTTCTTGCATAAAGACTAATTCTAAGAATAAAATATGCGTCGTCGTTATCCGGGAGTAAATTGGTCAGATAATTCTCACGAAATCTGGGCAAGGCAGCGTTTTCCGGCCTTCTTACACGTTAGCCGAATCCCACTGCAACGCTTACGGAATAGTTTCAATCAGCGCGGGGGAGGAGGGGCTGTGATACCCAGGCGTCCGGTGAAACTCAACAGCATGCCTTTTGGGTGAGGTCAAAACACCCACTTTCGTCCACGCCAGGACTCGAACCTGCAATCTCCTGATCCGTAGTCAGGCGCCTTGTCCATTATGCCACACGGCTTCCATCGAAGTCCCGTCGGTTTGCCGTCGTGCCTAGCTGCTGCCTTCACAGTTCCCTGCCGTCCCATTTACTACACACCTAACCTGAGGGTTGCCACAGTGCTTAGCAGAATGTTGGGGCGTCTCTCTATCGCCCAACGCTGTCGTGCCCATGACTGCCAACCACATGGATGATACCAGTGGTTCTTTAAACAGCCCAAGTGACTGATTTGGACTGAGAAGCAGTTTCAAGACATTGGACATCACAAGACCCTGGCGTTGAAGTGTAATATTGAACGCAGAGAGGTGAGAATGACTTGTGATGGATCACCATTGAGGAGGACCAAGTAGTGATATGTTGGCTCCGCCAGATTCCGCCCGTCACCGCTGAGACCCATCTGCAGCTGCTGCCAGAGCAGATATGGCCAATAACCAAGGTAAGAGCTACGACTCAAAAATGCTGGTGTCAGCAAAATGCAGGTCCATGGGGAATGGGGGGTGACTATAATGCACACGCTTCCGGGAAATCTCAGCAGCATGTCCTTTGTGCAAGGTCAAAACGCCCGGCTTCAGCCACCAGGCTCAACAGCCACCAGGCTCAACAGCTACCCTTTTGGGCGAGGTTAATACATCCGCTTTCGACCACGGCAGGACTCGAACCTGCAATCTCCTGATCCGAAGTCAGGCGCCTTATCCATTAGGCCACGCGGCCACATTTCAGCTCCTCTCGCGCTTCCTAAGCCGACTCATTACTATTGTAACGTTTTCCCGCCGTGTTGTTTATCACACGCATAGCCTGAGGTTGTCACAGCGCTGAATGATGCTAGTGGTTCTTTTGAACATACCTAGGGACTGATACGGACGGATGAAAAGGTTTAAACCATTGCTCACCGCATAGACCCGACGTTGAAGTGGAATGCCGAACGCAGTGTGGCAAGAAAGTCTGGTGATGAATGCCGCCACTGTGGAGGACCAAGTGCTGATATTCTGGCTCAGCCAAAATCCATCCAGTCACCAGCGAGACCGATCTGCAGCTGCTGTTAGAGCAGCTATGGCCAAAGCCAGACAATAGTTTCAGCTTGAAGATGATGTGTCAGCAAGATTAAGTAACTCTGCACACGACCTTCGCTACCCGCTCCTGGCTGAGCAGCGAGTTTAAAACCGCGTGATTACATGGCTGATGGGCCAACTTTGGCCAGCTCACAGTCCAGACCTGAGGCTGCCAGACTTCGGTTTTGGTCTGTGGACCAGGCAGACGTCCGCCGAGCTATCCGAATACGGTGAAGCAGGTGCTACTGTGTACAAGTAAGCCAACAGCGAATGGCCGCAGCGGCAGCACAGAACACAGTCGGTTGTGACTGCTCAGTATTTCCCGCATCGTCTAAAAGGATTAGACTCAGAGTGATGGGAATCGGTACGGAGTAACAGGATTTGTAAGGCGTAAGGCAGAAAAGGGCAGAGCATGTTAGGACAAAGTACAGCATCGTTTGCGTCTTTGAAAAGACGCATGGTTCTTGAGAAGATGTATTTTACTTCTATCAAGATGACCTGAGATGGCGAGGGCTATGCACACTTTGCATTCGCTCCACGGCCTGGTTTGACGTGTCTCAAATAACAGTTACTGATGAGTTACCATCGGAATGTGGTGCAGTGCGATATAACACTCCTGCTGCCATAACGGACAGCTTCAAGTTATAGGACTTGAGTTAAAAGGGTCGCCCATATTTGCTCGTTTACCGCCTTATCATGGTTACAGTCACCAAAATTCAAATACACTGGCATTAAGTACACCAATCAGGTAAAGCCTTACGCGACCTTCAAAACCACTTTCTGCCTGTCTTTTTTTATAAAAAGAGCATTGTCATGTATGTGCTACGCTTGGCACTTCATTACCGAGTGTCAGCGTTTGCAGTTCAATTCTGGAGGTTGGTGGCACTGACATGACCGAAATTTTAAACCTCCGTTTGTCTTCCTCCGCGTTTGAGCCATGAACCGGATCATACTCTAGCATGTTTGAAAAGATCTCCCATAGATCTGTGTAGGTATGCACTGAAAGAGCTACCTTGAAGATTATTCAGTGCGGTTCACAGCCCTGCCCTTCTTAAAGCCAAGTCTTCTGGTTTCTGAGTTACACGCATGCGAAGATGTGCAAAAAATGTCGAGGTTGGCCACATATCTATGGCATCATAAGGCCGTTAT
Organism: Pollicipes pollicipes; assembly: GCF_011947565.3. NCBI lineage: Eukaryota > Metazoa > Arthropoda > Thecostraca > Pollicipedomorpha > Pollicipedidae > Pollicipes > Pollicipes pollicipes. Next base: position 18,030,492 of record NW_023596818.1, read on the forward strand.
TCATATCCTGCCATTTCACTGCGCGTTTAAGGTCAAGACATGCGTTGGTGTTCGTGAGCATGATTTTCGTATACAACAACTGTTAATTGGCTGTAAGCCAATGTTGTGCAAGCTTTGTAAGAATCTAACACGAACTGCGTTTTCTGCGTTCCCATTGCGTTCCAACAACGAATTGCGTTCCCATCATACAAGAAGTTTTGCAATCATTCCGGTTGGTATGGAAATAAAGCTCGTACTCGAATAACTTAAGAAAAGCGCCACCCGAGCATGTTAATGCAAGTATACACCTTAAACTCAAAGATAGTATGCAAGAGCACCACGATAAAGGGTCAACACACGAACACCTGTCCATGTTTGGTCCAGAACATATCCAGCACAATCGCGGGCCACCTCTCGGGAGATTGAAGACTTAGAGATGAGTGCTTGCACACAGATGTTCCATGATGCAATCAAGCAATGACGTATTGAGGGCTACATATACTATATAGAGGAATTTTGTTGTTCAGGGCAGTCTTTTTTTACATCTCTAGCTCTAAGCGAGATTATTTCACCATACCTGATGCTTGCTTCGATATCTTCACAAGTGACATCTATTAATTGTCATTTACTTTAAGATTTCGAGTAGCGGATGCCTGCAAAGGTTAGCGGATGGTCTGCTGGGCAGAAGTCAAAACACCCACTTTCGACCACGGCAGGACTCGAACCTGCAATCTCCTGATCCGAAGTCAGGCGCCTTATCCATTAGGCCACGCGGCCTCCGCACAGCTCCTGTCGGTTTACCGTCGTGCCTTACTGCTGCCGTCACAGTTTCCCGCCGTACTATTTACTGCACACCTAACCTGAGGGTGGCCACAGTGCTTAGCAGAAAGCTGAGACGTCTATCGCCCAACGCTGTCGTGCCCATGACTGCCAACCGCATGGATGACACCAGTGGTTCATTGAACATTCCGAGTGACTGATTTGAACTGATAGTCAGTTTCAAGACATTGAACATCACAAAACCCTGGCGTTGAGGCGTAACACTGAACGCAGAGGTGAGAAAGTCCGCCCGTCACCGGCGAGACCCATCTGCAGCTGCTGCCTGAGCAGCGGCGACTGAGAGCCAAGGTACGAGCTACAGCTCGAAACTCCTGGTGTCAGCAATATGGAGAAACTGGGCGGACGAAATTTGCTCCGATCTTGCTGAACAGCGAGTTCAAAGACCGCGTCATTAGTCGGCTTATGAGCCAGCTTTGGCCAGTTCACAGTCCAGATCTGAGGCTGCCCGACTTCAGGTGTAAGTCTGTGGCCCTCGCAGACGTACGGGCGGGCTATCCGAATGTAATGGAGCAGCTGCTACTGTGGACGAGAAAGTGAACAGCAAAGGACCGCGGCGGCAGGACAGAAGGCGGCCTGTCCTGACTGCTCACTATATCCCGTATCTTCTGAGCCGGAATGGGCTCAGAACGATGGGAATCATCCAGCACCACCAGGACATGGCAGGGCGAATGGCCGAGAATGGCAGCGCATGACAGGATAGAGCACGTCATCGTGTGCAGCGTCGTTTGCGTCGTTGTCGCGTAACGCATGACGCACGAGAAGGCGCAACTCGAATCTATTGAGACGATCTGAGATGACGACCCCAAAATGAATCAGCAAAATGTACGCTGGGCAGAGGCCAAAACTCCCGCTGTCGACCACGGCAGGACTCGAACCTGCAATCTCCTGATCCGAAGTCAGGCGCCTTATCCATTAGGCCACGCGGCCACAGTGGCGTTACTCTCACACATATGAGTTCCACCTGCTGCTGTGACAATTTCCCGCCGTCTCTTTTCCCACGCGCCTTAAACTAATCATGCCATCATGCCTTAAACTAATCATGCCAAAATAGCTCCCAATATCAACAGCAGGCGCGCAACGCTTATTGACTCACGTTGTGTACATGAGGCAGGATGACTGGTCACAAATCCTGCCGGACTTTGGACGTGGAACCCTCGGTAACATGCCTTTTCAATCGATTTAATATGTTTAGAACTTGGCTTGCATGAAGACGAGTAGGTCGACGTTTTCCGGGAGAAAATTGGTAGGATGCGTCTTCAAAATCTGGGAGAGGCAGAGTTTGCCAGCCTTCTAACACGTTACCGACTCCCACTGCAACGGTCACGGAGCAGATTCAGTTAATGGGTGGTGCAGGGGGAGGGGACTGTCACCCGCTGACGCTCGAGGAAGCTGAACAGCATGCCCTTTGGATGAGGTCAAAACACCTGTTCTCGACCACGGCAGGACTTGAGCCTGCAATCTCCTGATCCGAAGCGCACGCCATATTCGTTAAGCCACGTTGCCTCCGTGGAACCGCCCTCGTATTTACTAAGTTGGGACTTGTATTTACTGAGAGGGCACAGGCCCAGTATTTGCTGAGTTAACTGCTGCTGTCACATGTTCCCGCTGTCTCTATAACCACGCACTTAAAGCTTATCATGCTATTACTGGGTGGTCTGTTTGCATGCTTTCTACCCATGCCCGCTTTCTACCTAACCTTTAGTAACACTCTTTTTCAATCGAATTCCATGTATTTAGAATTGGTATTGCATAAAGACTTATTCAAAGAACAAAGAACACGTCGCCGTCCTCCGGGCAAAATTGATCGGATGATTTTCAGGTTAGGTGTGCAGCAAATGAGACGTCGGGAAACTGTGGCGGCAGCAATCAGACACGACAGCAAACCGACGGGTAGTGGGTGGCGGCCGCGTGGCCTAATGGATAAGGCGCCTGACTTCGGATCAGGAGATTGCAGGTTCGAGTCCTGCCGTGGTCGAAAGGGGACGTTTTAACCTCGCCCACGAGGGGTGCCGTTGAGCCTTGCTGAACGCCTGTGGATCACAGTCGCCCCCCCCCCCCCCCTGACCGCGTTGGCGTTGCGGTGTGATTCAGTAACATGTAAGCGGGCAGACAGATTCATCGGTGAGACCCATCTGCAGCTGCTGCCAGAGCAGCGGTCATTAAAAGCCAAGGTAGGAGCTATAGTTCGAAGTTCCTGGCGTTAGCAACTTAGAGCAGCTGGACAGATGAAATTCGCCCCGTTCCTCGCTGAGCAGCAAGTTCAAAGACCGCGTCATTAGTCGGCTTTTGAGGCATCTTTTGGCAGTACGCAGTTCAGAGCTTGGGGCTGCAAGATTTCTGGTCTTTTTTCTCCTTCTTTCGTTTGTTTTTATATTTGTGACCCAGGCAAACGTCCGGTGAGCTATCCGAATATGTTGGGGACAGCTGCTACTGTAGACAAGTAAGCCAAAAGCGAAGAACCGCACCAGTAGGACAGAAGACAGCCTGTTCTGACTGCTTAGTATTTCCCGCATCTTCTGAACCGGAATGGATTCAGAAGGAAGGGAACCAGCCCGCACCACCAGAACATGGCAGGGCGTATGGCCGAGAATGGGATGGCATGACAGGACAGAGTACAGCATCGTGTACAGCGTCGTTTGCGTCGTGGCCTAACCCATGACACACGAGAAGGCGCAATTCGCATCTGTTGAGATGATCTGAGATGGCGACCGCAAGATGACCCAGCAAAACGCACGCTGGGCAGAGGCCAAGATGCCCTCCATCGACCACGGCAGGACTCGAACCTGCAATCTCCTGATCCGAAGTCAGGCGCCTTATCCATTAGGCCACGCGGCCACCGTGGTATGCTTCTCACACATGAGTTAACTAACTGCTGCTGTCACATTTTCCCGCCGTCTTCCTTGCCATGCGCCTAAAACTCATCATGCCATTGTTCGGCGCTGTGTTTGTACGCTTTCTACCGATGGATCAGGTAAATATGCTCGCTTTGCCTGCCTACCTGCTAACCGATTTTTGAATGTTCAAAATAGCTCTCAATATCAACATCAAGGGTGCAACGTCTATTGACTCACGTTGCATACATGAGGCAGGGTGACTTGTCATAAGTCTTGCCGGACTTTGGACGTTGAACCCCCGGTAACATACCTTTCAATCGAATTAATATTTTTGGAATTTGGCTTGCATAAAGACGAATTGGTCGACGTTTTCCGGGAGAAAGTTGGTAGGATGCTTCTTTAAAATTTCGGGAGGGCAGAGTTTGCCTGCCTTCTGACATGTTACCGACTCACACTGTAACGCTCACGGAATAGGCTCAGTTAAAGCGAATGTTCTACACTTGAAGATATTGAGATGAGCATCAGATATGATGGGAAAAGCTTACTTGTAATTATTGGTAGGCTAAGAGCCTACCAATACCTAAGGTAGGTTCAAAAATGACCCTGAGTAACAAAATTTTAAATTTATAAAAATGCACCCCATTGCATCATTGCTCGATGGCGTCATCAAGTCGTTTTGTGACGACAGCAGAACCTGGCAGCATCTGGAATCCAGACCTAAAGAGTAAAGAATACCTTGAAACGCACGATAGCTGACGCCATCTGGCCATTCTCGTCGCGGGCGCTGTGTTGGGCGGCGGATTAGTGAATGACTTGTTTGTAGATGTTTTGTCTTGGTACCTGGTCGTAAGAAAAGCTTTATTGGACTGTTTGACATACGCAACGTAGCGACCGTCAGCTTTTGGGGCAGATTGGCAATATTAAAGCACGACATGCTGTGAAGACTATTATATAGCGTCATGAATTTCCTACCGAAACCTGCCAGGGACTGTTGAGGATGTCAGTGTCGTATTATCGACTTACTCTCCTGCAGTGCTGTAGTCCTGACATTGACATGATGTGATGTGCACAGTAGTTACTTTCTCATTATTTGTAGCTGGAAATGCAGTTGCATGCAACAATAAATAAATATGTAGCATTGCTATGAATTAATTGCCAAAGCATTGTTCTTTCTATGGTGAAGATGATGGGGTGTTTTATACCAAGTGTACCAAGTGTTTTTCTTGCTTAGGATTATTTGTGCAGCTGCTAGCTAACCATTACACAACCATTGTGGTGCAACATCATTCTCGATGGTGATAGCCCTTTGGCGATGTTAAATCAGTTGTTGCCAGTCATTCATAAATTATTAGCTGTCATCTCATAAGCTTGACACAGAGTAGTCAACCAATGAGGTACATTATGTGATGGCACGGGTCAACAGTGTCATCGTGGTGCTACCTCAGTGCTGTGCTGCTGCATGGCATAATGAACAATGATGCAGTTTTGTACCACAATTCCTGCTGCTTTCTTAATAAAGTCCATCATGAAAAGATGGGTTAAGCATGCATTTCTGTATTAAACCCGCATCTGACATATGACTGACCAAAAACACATGATACAATATACAAACACTTTCAGCCAAGCACACAGCCAATAAGTAACATACTTGCTCAGCCTGTTTTGGGAATCCACAAAACGTGGGTGACAAAGATGTAAACACGTCTTCTGCTTCCACAGTCATGCAGCATGCTGCAGCCATCAGGTTGCTTCACTCAAAAATATTGTTCACACAAGTAATAGCACACGAATGACGAGAAAATATCGCATGTTGTGAAATGGACTTGCGAACATGCTGACCTTGCACAACGCTGGAGACATGACAAGTGCATGTAATTATTGCTAGATGGGCGAAATGCAAGGAAGTGCTGAAGCTGCCGGTGCACAAAAGGCTCATGATAAAATACTATCAGCGTTATCCAAGAAATCAACAGCGATACTTCTCCACCTTCCTCAGCACCCAGCATCCTACACAAGTTGCAGAACCATGACAATGATGACTCACAAGCACGCATACAAAATTTGTCAAGACAGTGGTACGTGCACCTATAATATTACACCACTATGTTTTAAGAATTATTAAGTGAAAGAGAATTTTGCAAAGCTGTATCATGCGACCTTAAACCAAACAAGTGCATTAATGGGATCTGCTGGCCTGTCCCTACTGCCTAAATGAATTGCTAATGTAATGGCATGCAATGGATTAATTACATGCTGTAATACCTAAATGAGTTCAAACTGTCGGCATGATCATAATGAAGGAGCAAATTAGCCCTGAACACCCCTGCAGCATAGGTCTAGTGTTTCTTTCAGTTTGCCGACATCACTACCTTGTTATGTTCAAATGGACACCTCAAGATAGAGGCAGGTATCAATATTTCACAGTTTGTTGGAAGTCATTAGATTCAAAGAATACCAAACCAATGTTCTCTTTCAGAATTACAAACCTCGCACGCACATGCCCCATCACATCAAGATCAATACAAGCCACTGGCACGCACTACAAGTGATCACACCCATTTCAAGCGCCTGATTCAACCCTTATGTCAAATGAGTGTGATCGCACACCTGCTCAACCCGCGGGGCTATTAAATCACAGGCTTTCTCGCAATTTCCGCGCAGGTTTTCGGTTATAACACTGCATTTCACCGTGTGCTCCCTTCAAAACCAAGTCCCAACGGGGGTTCATGCTGATACAAATCAAGAGGCTGTACTTGTGTTACACAATTTTTGTCCAAGATCTAAACTTGTTCCTCAATATGTGTTAGATATCTGGTAAAATATGTATCTAAAATTACTGTAACATTTCCTCAAATTTCATAATGCCTTGCTCATCCATAAACCGTCCAGGTTTCTTTGCTCCGGTACACGAGGCGCCAACTGAGCTGTCTGTAAGAAATACGCCAGCAGAAGTAGATTTTTTACATTTAGGAGAGTGTCGTTATTTTTTCGGTGCTGTATTTTTTGCACACGGTGGTGTTGTCTTTTTGTAACATCGACCTATGGCTATGTAGCTCAGGAATCAGATAGCTCAGGAATCAGAGGGCTTTGGCTCTAAAAAAAAGTGAATGGCCGTGCACTGCATCAAAAAATCTTCAATATGGTTATTTCAGTTCAATATCCCGTGAAAAAGAGGAGCATTCTCTTAAGTGGATGGGGTAGGGGGGAGGGGACTGCCATACGGCGACGCCCAAGGAAGCCGATCAGCATGGCGGCAGGACTCAAACCTGCAACCGGCTGATCCGAAGCGTATGCCTTATCCGTTAGACCATGCGGCCACCGTCGAACTGCCCTCGTATTTACGAAGTTGGGACTAACCTCGTATTTATTGAGAGGGCACTGACCCAGCATTTACTGAGCTGACTGTTGTTACATTTTCCCGCCGTCTTGTTTACCACGCGCCTAAGGCTTGTCATGTCATTATTCGGTGGTGTGTTTGCATGCTTTCTACCCATGCTCGCTTTCTACCTAACCCTCGATAACACTCATTTTTAATCAGATTCGATGTATTTATAATTCGTCCTGAATAAAAACTTGTTCTAAGAATAAAGAACACGTCGCCGACGCCGTTTTCAGGGGCAAAATTGGTCAGATGATTCTTACGAAATCTGGGAAAGGCAGTATTTGTCTGCCCTCTCACATGTCAAATGGAGGTGGGGGGGGGGGGGGGGGGGGGCTGTGATGCACAAGCGTCCGGTGAGCCGCAACAGCATAACTTTTAGGCGAGGAAGGACGAATAAACACCCGCTTTCGACCACGGCAGGACTCGAACCTGCAATCTCCTGATCCGAAGTCAGGCGCCTTATCCATTAGGCCACGCGGCCGCCGTGGCGATTTCCACACACATGTGTGTTAACTAACTACTGCTGTCACATTTCCCGCCGTCTTGTTTACCACGCGCCTAAGGCTTATCATGTCATTATTGGGCGGCCTATTTGCATGCTTTCTACCCATGCTTGCTTTCTACCTCACCCTCGGTAACAATACTTTGTGATCGAAGTTGATGTCTTTTGAATTTAACTTGCATGATCACTCATTCTAAAAATAAAGAACACGTCACCGTTTTCCGGGGTAAAATTGGTTGCATGATTCTTGCGAAATCTGGGAAAGGCAGAATTTGTCTGCCCTCTTACATGTTGCTGAATCACACCGCAATGCCAACGGAAAAGGCCCAGTCAATTGGTTGACGGAAAGGGGGGGGGGGGGGGGAGGCGTGATGCACAGGCATCTGGCGAGAACCAAAAGAATACCTTTTCAGCAAGGTTAAAACACCCACTTTCGACCACGGCAGGACCCGAACCTGCAATCTCCTGATCCGAAGTCAGGCGCTTTATCCATTAGGCCATGCGGCCAACGCGGTATGGTGCTCACATCTATGAGTTAACGAACTGCTGCTGTCACACTTTTCCCGCCGCCCTGTTTACCACGCACCTAAAACTCACCATGTTATTGTTCGACGGTGCGTTTGCATGCCTTTTGCCTATGCGCTCTTTGTCTGCCTACCCGCTAGACGATTTTTGAATGTTCAAAATAGCTCTCAATATCAACATGAGACGTTTAGCGCCTATTGACTCACGTTGCACACATGAGGCAGGATGACTTGTCATAAATCTCGACGAACTTCGGAGCTTGAACCCTCGGTAACACAGCTTTTCAATCGAATTAATATTTTTAGAGCTTGACTTGCATGAAGACGAGGAGGTCGACTTTTTGCGGGAGAAAACTAGTAGCATGCTTCTTTCAAAATATACACACTGCAACGCTCACGAAATAGGTTCAGTAAATGGGTGGGGTAGGGGTGGGGGACGGGACTGGCATACGCTAAGGCCCGAGGAAGCTGAACATCATGCCTTTTGGATGAGGTCAAAACAGCAGTTCTCGACTACGGCAGGCGTCGAACCCGCAATCTCCGTTAAGCCATGTGGGCACCACGGAATTGCCCTCGTGTTCACTCAGTTGGGACTAACCTCGTATTTAGCGTGGAGGGCACTGGCACAGTATTTACTGAGTTGACTGCTGTTGTCACATTTTACCGCCATCTTGTTTACCACGCGCCTAACGCTCACCATGTCATTATTCGGTGGTGTGTTTGCATGTTTTCTGCCCATGCTCGCTTTCTAAATAACCCTCGACATCACTTCTTTTAATCGAATTTCATATATTCAGAATTCGTCTCGCATCAATGCTTATTCCAAAGAGTAAGAACACGTCGCCATTTTCCAGGGCAAAAGTGGTCGGCTGATTCTTGCGAAATCTGGCAAAGGCAGACTTTGTTTACCCCTTTACGTTACTGAATCAAACCGCCTGCCGGCCCAGTCCATGGGGAGGGGGTTGTGATGCACAGGCGCCTGGCGAGGTTAAAACATCCACTTCCGACCACGGCAGGACTCGAACCTGCAATCTCCTGATCCGAAGTCAGGCGCCTTATCCATTAGGCCACGCGGCCACAGTTCCACGGTACTCACATCTATGAGTTAGCTCTCTTATTTACTGTGTTGGGAGCAATCTCGTGTTTATTGAGAGGGCACTGGCCCAATATTTTCTGGGTTGACTGTCGCTGCCACATTTTCGCCGTCATTCCCGCCGTCTTATTCAACACGCGCCTAAAGCTCATCATGTCATTATTCGGTGGGGTGTTGCATGCCGTCCACCCATGTTCGCTTTCTACAGAAAGACAGAACTTGGCAAAGGCAGAACTTGTTTGCCCTCCTATACGTTACTGAATCAAACCGCAATGCCAACGGCCCGCTCGATGGGGGGGGGGGGGGGGGGCTGTGATGCGCAGGCGCCTGGGCAGCGCCAGCAGCTTGCCTTTTGAGCAAGGTCAAAACACCCGCCTTCAACCACGGCGGGACTCGAACCTGCAATCCCCTGATCCGAAGTCAGGCGCCTTATCCATTAGGCCACGCGGCGACGGTGGCATAACACTCACATCTATGAGCTAACTAACTGCTGCCGTCACATTTTCCCGCCGCCCTGTATACCACGCGCCTAAAACTCATCATGCCATTGCTCGACGGTGTGTTCGCATGCTTCCTACCCATGCTCGCTTTGCCTGCCTACCTGCTAGACGATTTTTGAATGTTCAAAATAGCTTTCAATTTCAACATGAGGCGCTTAGCGCCTATTGACTCATGTTGCATACATGAGGCAGGATGACTTGTCACAAATCTCGCCGGACTTTGGACGCTGAACCTTCGGTAGCATACCTTTTCAATCGAATTAATATGCTTAGAATTTGGTTTGCATAAGAACGAATATTTCGACTTTTTGCGGGGAACATTAGTGGGGTGCCTCCTTCAAAATTTATGCACTGCAACGCTCACGAAATAAGTTCAATAAATGGGTTAGGTAGGGGTGGGGGACGGGACTGTCATACGCTGAGGCCCGAGGAAGCTGAGCAGCATGGCGCTTGGATGAGGTCAAAACAACAGTTCTCGACCACGGCAGGCCTCGAACACGCAATCTCCTGATCGTACGCGTGCGATCGAAGCATACACCTTATTCGTTCAGCCATGTGGGCACCACGGAATTGTCCTCGTGTTTACTAAGTTGGGGCTAACCTCGTATTTATTGAGAGGGCACTGACCCAGCATTTACTGAGCTGACTGTTGTTGTTACATTTTCCCGCCCTCTTGTTTACCACGCGCCTAAGGCTTGTCATGTCATTATTCGGTGGTGTGTTTGCATGCTTTCTACCAATGCTCGCTTTCTACCTAATACCTTAAAAAATAAACCCTCGATAACACTCTGTTTTAATCAGATTCGATGTATTTATAACTCGTCCTGAATAAATACTTGTTCTAAGAATAAAGAACACGTCGCCGACGCCGTTTTCAGGGGCAAAGTTGGTCGGATGATTCTTTCGAAATCTGGGAAAGGCAGCATTTGTCTGTCCGCTCACATGTCAATGGAGGTGGAGGGGGGGGGGGGGGGGGGGGCGGGACGCCTGTGCATCACAGTTTCGACCACGGCAGGACTCGAACCTGCAATCTCCTGATCCGAAGTCAGGCGCCTTATCCATTAGGCTACGCGGCCAATGTGGTATGCTTTCACACATATGAGTTAACTAACTGCTGCTGTCACATTTTCGCGCCGTCTTCCTTGCCATGCGCCTAAAACTCATCATGCCATTGTTCGGCGCTGTGTTTGTACGCTTTCTACCGATGGATCAGTTAAATATGCTCGCTTTGCCTGCTTACCTGCTAACCGATTTTTTAATGTTCAAAATAGCTCTTCAACAACATAAACATAATCAACATCAACCAAAACATCAACATCAAGGGTGCAACGCCTATTGACTCACGTTGCATACATGAGGCAGGGTGACTTGTCATCAATTTTGCTGGACTGTGGACGTTGAACCCCCGGTAACATACCTTTCAATCGAATTAATATTTTTGGAATTTGGCTTGCATAAAGACGAATTTTGTCGACGTTTTCCGGGAGAAAATCGGTAGGATGCTTCCTTCAAAATTTGGGAGAGGCAGAGTATGCTCGCCTTCTGATATGTAACCGACCCACACTGTAACGCTCACGGAATAGGTTCAGTTAAAGCGAATGTTCTACACTTGAAGATGTTGAGATGAGTATCAGATATGATGGGAAAAGCTTACTTGTAATTGTTGGCAGGCTTTTAAGGCTCAAAAATGACCCTGAGTAACAAAATTTTAAATTTCATAAAAATGCACTCCATCGCATCATTGCTCGATGGCGTCATGAAATCGTTTTGTGACGACAGCAGTAGCTGGCAGCATCTGGTATCCAGACATAAGGAGTAAAGAATACCTCGAAACGCACGATAGCTGACGCCAACCGGCCATTCTCGTCGCGGGCGCTGTGTTGGGCGGCGGATTAGTGAATGACTTGTTTGTAGATGTTTTGTCTTGGTACTGGTCGTAAGAAAAGCTTTATTGGACTGTTTGACATACGCAACGTAGCGACCGTCAGCTTTTGGGGCAGATTGGCAATATTAAAGCACGACATGCTGTGAAGACTATTATATGGCGTCATGAATTTCTTACCGAAACCTGCCAGGGACTGTTGAGGATGTCAATGTCGTATTATCGACTTACCCTCGCCTGCAGTGCTGTAGTCCTGACATTGACATGATGTGATGTGCACAGTAGTTACTTTCTCATTATTTGTAGCTGGAAATGCAGTTGCATGCAACAATAAATAAATATGTAGCATTGCTATGAATTAATTGCCAAAGCATTGTTCTTTCTATGGTGAAGATGATCAGGTGCTCTATACCAAGTGTACCAAGTGTTTTTCTTGCTTGGGATTATTTATGCAGCTACTAGCTAACCATTACATAACCATTGTGGTGCAACACCATTCTCGATGGTGATAGCCCTTTGGCGATGTTAAATCAGTTGTTGCCAGTCATTCATAAATTATTAGCTGTCATCTCATAAGCTTGACACAGAGTAGTCAACCAATGAGGTACATTATGTGATGGCACGGGTCAACAGTGTCATCGTGGTGCTACCTCAGTGCTGTGCTGCTGCATGGCATAATGAACAATGATGCAGTTTTGTACCACAATTCCTGCTGCTTTCTTAATAAAGTCCATCATGAAAAGACGGGTTAAGCATGCATTTCTGTATTAAATCCGCATCTGACATATGACTGACCAAAAACACATGATACAATATACAAACACTTTCAGCCAAGCACACAGCCAATAAGTAACATACTTGCTCAGCCTGCTTTGGGAACACACCAAACGTGGGTGACAAAGATGTAAACACGTCTTCTGCTTCCACAGTCATGCAGCATGCTGCAGCCATCAGGTTGTGTCACTCAAAAGTATTGTTCGCACAAGTAATAGCACACGAATGACAAGAAAATATCGCATGTTGTGAAATGGACTTCCAAACATGCTGACCCTGCACAACGCTGGAGACATGACAAGTGCATGTAATTATTGCTAGATGGGCGAAATGCAAGGAAGTGCTGAAGCTGCCGGTGCACACAAGGCTCATGATAAAATACTGTCAAGTGCTATCCAAGAAATCAACAGCAATACTTCTCCACCTTCCTCAGCACCCAGCATCTTACACAAGTTGCAGAACCATGACAATGATGACTCACAAGCACGCATACAAAATTTGTCAAGACAATGGTACGTGCACCTATAATATTACACCACTATGTTTTAAGAATTATTAAGTGAAAGAGAATTTTGCAAAGCCGTATCATGCGACCTTAAACCAAACAAGTGCATTAATGGGATCTGCTGGCCTGTCCCTACTGCCTAATTGAATTGCTAATGTAATGGCATGCAATGGATTAATTACATGCTGTAATACCTGAATGAATTCAAACTGTCGGCATGATCATAATGAAGGAGCAAATTAGCCCTGAACACCCCTGCAGCATAGGTCTAGTGTTTCATCCAGTTTGCCGACATCACTGCCTTGTTATGTTCAAACGGAAACCTGAAGATAGAGGCAGGCGTCAATATATCACAGTTGCTGGAAGTTATTAGATTCAAAGAATGCCAAATCAATGTTCTCCCTAAGAAGTACAAACCTCGCACGCACACGCCCCATCACATCAAGACCAATACAAGCCACTGGCACGCACTAGCAGTGATCACACCCATTTCAAACGCCTGATTCACACTCCTATGTCAAATAAGTGTGATCCCACACCTGCTCAACCCGCGGGACTATTAAATCGCAGGTTTTCTCGCAATTTCCGCACAGGATTTCGGTTATAACACCTTATTTTACCGTGAGCTCTGTGGCGTCAACGCACGGCAGTGTTTTAAGCCTGTGCCTGCCGCGTCGTGTTTGTATATAAGTTCGTTTGCGCCAGACCTTGAATGTATGTGAAATGTGTCATGTGAGTTATTTTCTGTCTTTGTAATTACCTACTTAATTCGTGTCGATTGTAGATAGGGATGTTATTATTATTAATTGTGAAGTTCAACTGTTATTTAACAGTGTCCTCTCAGTAGTCGTTCTCGATTATGTAACACAATCTAATAGTTTTTAGTTACGGTGCGCGACGGCGCCGCACCGGCCTTGACGTCCCACGCTGCGACACCGGGGGCACGCGCGCAATCTTCATACGAGGTCAACTCGGCCACCTGCACAGAATATACATATATATCGCGCATCCACCGGTTGTGTCGTTTGCCGGAGATCGCGGACGGCCAGTGCCGCGATATTGGTGACCCCGATGTGATCTGAAGGGTGATAATGGCTGGAGACCACGGCGAGGCCGAGACGCCCGCGCTGTCGCCGGCGCCGGCCAGCATGGACGTGACCGCGACTCATCCACGGCCGCTAGCGTCCTTCAGGCTGCCAGCGTTCTCGCCGGAAGCTGCAGAACTCTGGCTGGTGCAGGTCTCAGGTCTCAGAACTCTGGCTGGTGCTTTCGATGCGTCCGGCATCACGGACTCTGCCACCAAGGTTAAGCTGCTGGTGGCAAACCTGCCAATGGCCATCGCCTCGCAGGTGCGTGACGTTAAAGTCACCAAGCGTGGAGAGTTTGGTGTGCTGTGTGTGGCGTTGCGGGAGAGGCTGGCGCACTCTCGAGCCAGCCGCTTGGAAGCCCTGCTGCGCCACCAGCAGCTGGGCGACAGGGCGCCCTCGCAGCTTCTGCGCAGCATGCGCGGCGAACTAACGTCAGCAGGAGACGTGCCGGCCGACAACAACCTGCTGCGCATGCTGTTTAGGCAGCGAGGGCAGCCCTCTCGCTCCTTCCCGACAGCACGCCTCTGGAGGATCTGGCTGCGGCAGCAGATAGGTTTCTGGAGGAGTCTCGCCCGCCTGCTTCTGCGAGCATCGCGGGAGGGTCATCGGCCACGCCAGCCCCTGGTCCCAGCCAGCTGACCTGCGCCAACGCAGAGGGATCAGGCTTGGCGGCCGCCATCGCCAGTTTGACTGCCATGGTCAGCCGACTGGAAGCGTCAAACAAGCGACTGGAAGAGCGCGTCTACCGATCCAGGTCTCGCTCGGCCACACCTGGGCGGTCACGCCAGGCCTCCCGCTCCCGTCCCAGATCCCGGGCTGACTCGCCAGGCAGCTGCTGCTGGTACCACGAGACATTTGGTGCCAGTGCCCGCAAGTGCTCTCAGCCCTGTAATTGGGAGGCGGAGAACAGGCAGGCCTGATGCGAGTGGCGCCTCATGCTTCAGGCCAGCTGCCCCTGGCGCAGCTGCTTTTTGTCGAGGATGCGACACTTGACAAGGCACTGTTGGTGGACGCTGGTGCACAGGTCAGTGTCCTGCCACCATCTGTGCTTCCCAACAGCTGCAACATCACGTCTGAGGTGCTTCCCAGGCTGGAAGCTGCCAATGGTTCGGCAGTGAAGACTGTTGGCTGGTGTCGTTGGGCAGTCCAGCTGGATTCTGGTGCGCCCCTGGAATGGCGCTTCATTGTTGCAGAGGTCGCATCTCCAATTTTGGGTGCTGACTTTGGCTCACCACGGGCTGTCAGTGGATATACATCACCGAGTGCTGCGTGATGTGTCAGGAGAAATCCGAGCCAGAGGCACACCGGCCGTGGTGAAGTCACTGGGACTGCGTACAGTGGCAGCCAGCAGTGCCTACGCAAACCTCCTGGCTGAGTTCCTACGGGTGACCACACCAGCTACTGGACCAACACAGGTGAAGCATTCAGTGACTCATCACATAGTCACCTCTGGCCCGCCAAGGGCTTCCCGCCCCAGACGGCTGGCCCCAGACCGTCTCGCCATCTCCCGTCAGGAGTTCGACAAGCTGAGGCGGCTTGGGGTCATCCGGCCATCCAAGAGCAGCTGGGCATCTCCACTGCATCTGGTGCCCAAGGCCACTCCAGGAGAGTGGCGGCCCTGCGGCGACTACAGGGCTCTCAATGCCGCTACAGTCCCCGACCGGTACCCTCTGCCATACCTTCAGGACTTTTCTGTCCACCTCCAGGGCTGCTCAGTGTTCTCCAAGCTTGACCTGGCCAGATCGTACAACCAGATTCCAGTTGAGCCTGCAGATGTCCACAAGACGGCCATCACCACCCCATTTGGGCTGTGGGGGATGGTGGCCTTGCCGTTTGGGCTCAGGAACGCCAGTCAGACATTCCAGCGCTTCATGGATGAGGTGCTGAGGGGTGTCCCTGGTTGTTTCAGCTATCTGGATGATATCCTCATCGCCAGCCGCTCAGAAGGGGAGCACCTCGTTCATCTGAGGCAGGTGTTGGAGCGGCTGGACAGGTACGGCGTCGTGGTCAACTCTGAGAAGTGTGTCTTTGGCGCCAACAGCATCACCTTCCTGGGCCACAATGTCACCATCAATGGCATTGCACCGCTGCCAGACAAGGTGCAGGCCATCCGGGATTTTCCTCGCCCGGACACAGAGCAGCAACTTCGCCGGTTCATCGGGATGGTGGCGTACTATCACCGGTTCGTACCGGGCGCGGCCGCCTTCCTCCGGCCGCTAAATGCCCTCATCTCCAACAAAGAGTCCCGGCTGACCCGTGTCCTCACGTGGGGTGACGAGGCCGAGGGAGCCTTCACAGCCATCAAAGCCAGGCTGGCAGAGGCCACACGGTTGGCTCGCCCTGCGGCCGGCGCTCAGCTCAGCCTCCAAGTGGACGCTTCCGACACAGGCGTTGGCGCAGTCCTGCAGCAGCACGTCGGCGGCAGATGGCAGCCACTGGGGTACTTCTCCAAGACCCTGAAGCCGACTGAGATGCGCTACAGCACGTTCGGACGGGAGCTCCCAGCAGTCTACCTGGCCATCCGTCACTTCAGGAACAGCGTGGACGGTCGGGAGTTCACGATCTTCACAGACCATCGCCCGCTCGTCTCGGCCATCGGGTCCAGCTCTGACCGCTACTCCCCACGCGAGACTCGTCATCTGGACTTCGTCGGCCAGTTCTCCGCCGACATCCGCCACGTCCCTGGAAAAGACAATGCCGTGGCGGACGCCCTGTCCAGGACGGTGGCTGGGCTTTGTGCCCCGCCGCCTCCTCTCCAGGACTTTGACGAGCTGGCGGACGCACAGCGGGAGGATCAGGACCTCCAGACGTTCCTGACATCACAACACTCCCTGACTCTGCGCAGGACGCAGCTCGACAGCGGGCGCACGTTGATCGTCGATGAGTCGTCCGGCACGCCACGTCCCCTGGTCCCCGAGCGCCTCCGGCGGGGGTACTTCCAGCTCCTGCACCGTCTTTCACACCCGGGGATCCGTGGCACCCAGCACCTCGTCTGCAGCCGCTTCGTGTGGCCCAACATGAAGACCGACATCAGGGACTGGACGCGTGAGTGCATCAGGTGTCAACGCGCCAAAGTGCAACGGCACACCCGGGCGCCGGTGCACGCGTTCGTGTCCCCGGAGGCGCGTTTCGACAACGTGCACATCGACCTTGTCGGTCCGATGCCGCCCTCCGACGGATACTCCTATCTCCTCACCTGCGTGGACCGGTTCACGCGGTGGGTGGAGGCCCTTCCACTGCCTGATATCACGGCGGCCACGGTGGCGCGAGCCTTCGTTTCGGGATGGGTGGCACGGTTCGGCGTTCCGGCTCAAATCACCACCGACCGCGGCTCGCAGTTTGAGTCTGGACTGTGGCGCCATCTCTCCATCCTGCTCGGGTGCAAGCGCCACCGCACTACAAGTTACCGCCCCAGAGCAACGGCTTGGTGGAGAGGTTCCACCGGCAGCTCAAGATGGCGTTGCGCGCGTCCGAAGCATCGCCGCGCTGGACTGACCGGCTGCCGCTCATCCTGCTCGGTATGCGCTCTGCCCTGAAGGAGGACATCGGCTGCGCGGCGGCTGAGCTAGTGTACGGGCAACCCCTACGGCTCCCCGGGGAGTTCTTCTCAGCGCCGCCGCCGACGGACTTGCTGGACCCTGCCTCATATGTGGACGACCTGCGCCGAGTCATGCGTTGTCTCCGTCCAGCGGCCCCCCCGGCCGGTGAACTCAGCAGGAGCTTTCGTTCCCTCGGCCCTCGAGAATTGCAGCCACGTGTTCGTCCGCCGAGACGCCTCCCGCCCCCCGCTGGATCCGCCCTACGATGGTCCCTTCAAGGTGCTGAAAAGGTCAGCGAAGACCATCAGCATCGACCGCCAAGGAAAGGAGGAGGTCGTGTCCATCGATCGCGTGAAACCTGCCTACCTTGACCCCTCTCAGGGCGCGTCGGAGGCGTTACCGGAGTCGCCGGGCGGCCCAGCGACCAACGCCGACATCCCCCTGGCAGGACCAAGGCTGTTCCTGCCCGCGTGCGCACCACCGGTGGAACGCCCACAGGTGCTACCCACCGTGAACCGGGCGACTCGAGGGTCTACACCAACTGGAGGTCGGCCGGTGCTGCCCGCTGCGGCTCCTGTTAAGCCACCGACCGTCGCGCCAGCTCAAGTAGCGCAGCCGGATCTGCCGCCTGTACGGCCCATCTTGCGCACCCGCTCGGGTCGGGCTGTGACTCGGCCGGCACGGTTTCGACACGTCACGTTCCTCCAGTGACGCGTCTGGGGGGACGTACTGTGGCGGTCAACGCACCGCAGCGTTTTAAGCCTGTGCCTGCCGCGTCGTGTTTGTATATGAGTTCGTTTGCGCCAGACCTTGAATGTATGTGAAATGTTTCATGTGGGTTATTTTCTGTCTTTGTAATTACCCACTTAATTCGTGTCGATTGTAGATAGGGAGGTTATTATGAATTGTGAAGTTCAATTGTTATTTAACAGTGTCCTCTCAGTAGTCGTTCTCGATCATGTAACACAATCTAATAGTTTTTAGTTACGGTGCGCGACGGCGCCGCACCGGCCCTGACGTCCCACGCTGCGACGCCGGGAGCACGTGCGCGATCTTCATACGGGGTCAACTCGGCCACCTGCACAGAATATACATATATATCGCGCATTCACCGGTTGTGTCGTTTGCCGGAGATCGCAGACGGCCAGTGCCGCGATAGCTCCCTTCAAAACCAAGTCCCAACGGGGGTTCATGCTAATACAACTCAAGAGGTTGTACTTGTGTTACACAATTTTTATCCAAGATTTAAACTTGTCCTTCAATAGGTGTTAGATATCTGGTAAAATATGTATCTAAAAATACTGTAACATTTCCCCTAATTTTATAATGCCTTGCTCATCCATAAACCGTGCAGGTTTCTTTGCTCCGGTACATGAGGCGCCAACTGAGCTGTCTGTAAGGAATACGCCGGCAGAAGTAGATTTTTTACATTTAGGAGAGTGTCGTTATTTTTTCGGAGCTGTTTTTTCGCACAGTGGTGTTGTCTTTTTGTAACATTGACCTGTGACTGTATAGGTCAGGAATCAGAGGGCTTTGGCTCTAAAAAAAAAGTGAATGGCCGTGCACTGCATCAAAGGGTCTTCAATATGGTTATTTCAGTTCAATATCCCATGAAAAAGAGGAGCATTATCTTTAGTGGATGGGGTAGGGGGAGGGGACTGCCATACGCCGACGCCCAAGGAAGCCGATCAGCATGGCGGCAGGACTCAAACCTGCAACCGGCTGATCCGAAGCGTATGCCTTATCCGTTAGACCATGCGGCCACCGTCGAACTGCCCTCGTATTTACTAAGTTGGGGCTAACCTCGTATTTATTGAGAGGGCACTGACCCAGCATTTACTGAGCTGACTGTTGTTGTTACATTTTCCCGCCGTCTTGTTTACCACGCGCCTAAGGCTTGTCATGTCACTATTCGGTGCAGTGTTTGCATGCTTTCTACCCATGCTCGCTTTCTACCTAACCCTCGATAACACTATTTTTAATCAGATTCGATGCATTTGTAATTCGTACTGAATAAATACTTGTTCTAAGAATAAAGAACACGTCGCCGACGCCGTTTTCAGGGGCAAAATTGGTCGGATGATTCTTGCGAAATCTGGGAAAGGCAGCATTTGTCCGCTCACATGTCAATGGAGGTGTGGGGGCGGAGGGGGGGCTGTGATGCACAGGCGTCCGGCGAGCCGCAACAGCATAACTTTTAGGCGACGAAGGACGAATAAACGCCCGCTTTCGACCACGGCAGGACTCGAACCTGCAATCTCCTGATCCGAAGTCAGGCGCCTTATCCATTAGGCCACGCGGCCGCCGTGGTGTCTACCACACACATGTGTGTTAACTAACTACTGCTGTCACATTTTCCCGCCGTTTTGTTTACCACGCGCCTAAAGCTTATCATGTCATTATTGGATGGTCTGCTTGCATGCTTTCTACCCATGCTTGCTTTCTACCTCACCCTCGGTAACAATACTTTGTAATCGAATTTGATGTCTTTGGAATTTGTCTTGCTTGATCACTCATTTTAAGAATAAAGAACACGTCGCCGTTTTCCGGAGTAAAGTTGGTTGGATGATTCTTGCGAAATCTGGGAAAGGCAGAATTTGTCTGCCCTCTTACATGTTGCTGAATCACACCGCAATGCCAACGGAAAATGCCCAGTCAGTTGGTTGGGGGGGGGGGGGGGGGGCGTGATGGCGTGACGTATCCATGACGTATCCACGTGACGAACGTATTCATGGCGTGATGCACAGGCGTCTGGCGAGAACCAAAAGAATGCCTTTTGGGTAAGGTTAAAGCACCCACTTTCGACCACGGCTGGACTGGAATCTGCAATCTCCTGATCCGAAGTCAGGCGCTTTATCCATTAGGCCACGCGGCATCCACTCATTTCCGGTCGGTTTACTATCGTGCCTAACTGTTGCCGTCACAGTTTCCCGGCGTCTCATTTACTGCACACCTAACCTGAGGTTTGCCACTGCGTTTCGCAGGAAGGCGAGGCGTGTCTCTATCGCACCACGCTGTCGTGCCCATGGCTGTCAATCACGTGGATGATGCCAGTGGCTCATAATTTGGACTGATGAGCGGTGTCAAGACATTGGACATCATTGTTGTAAAAGCTGCGCTGTTTTGAGCAGTTGTTCACCGCGCAAAGGATATTGGTAGTTTCCGTGGTGAATGCTGCCACTTCTTTGGTAGCACTGACGCCCAAGGCAGCGTTGGATGCGCGCCAGGTTTGAAAATACATTACCTGTCGGGATGTGGACCGGGTTGCGTGTGAGTGCGGGACGGCTGTGGTTCGGTGCTCGGAACTGAGGCAATTGAAATTGCGATTGGGTTAATTGAGGTAACATAGTCCTCCGGGCCGGATTTGAGAGCTGCCCATCATTGCTCTCATTGCTGTCGATGAAGTCGAACCTAACGATAAGTTTTGGTGTTTCGTTGTGGATTTCCTTCCAATTCAAGACTGAAGATGCATGAAGAGGATACAAAACACATCGAAGCTTTGAAGAAACTGAGAACTTCAGCCAGAGGTAAGGCTACGAAGCTCATCAATAAGCTGAAAGAGTTAATCCACCTGGAAGATGATTGTGATGTTGATGATTTTGCTCTAGCAGTAGCCCAGACAGAGCGACATGAGGCTGAGTTGAAGGATATGTAACAGCAGTGGAGTGCACATTTCGAGGATGTGGGAAAAGAGGATTCTAGTCACCTCGATGATTTGTTTGCCGCAATATTTAAGAGCAAGCGGGTATTGGCTCGCCTGGAACAGTCAACGGAAGCTCAGGGTGAGAAAGTGAAGCTTGACATTATGCTGCCCAAGTTTGATGGGGACTTCATGAAGTGGCCAGAGTTTTGGGGGCTTTATGAGGTGTCTGTTCACACAAACAAGAGTTACTCAAGTGTAGAAAAGTTTTTTTTATTTGAGAGGTGTGCTTTGTGGTGGTGCACTGAAAGCATTTGAAGGTATACCAGTGAGTAAGGCAGGTTACAACCTTGCCATCAGGATACTCACTGAGAGATATTGCCAGGAGGACCGGAGGATAGAGGCCCTGATGAAGAGGCTGATGGATATCTCACCAGTGCCAAATGATAGGAACCTTGTGTCACTACGTGCGCTAGTTGATGGTCCCACTGCTGCTGTCCGAGGACTGGAATGTGTGAGTATAACCTCGGACATGTTCGAACAGCTTCTAATTCCCATGATCCTAGATAAGATTCCAGAGACCTGGAGATGTCAGTGGCTAAGACTGGAGACGGGAAGCAGCATGGATGACTTTCTCGGCTTCCTGCAAAAAGAGATGGCTGTTCATGAGCAAGCATCCAGGGCTGGGCAGAAGTCATCTGGGACAGCATGTTACCAAACCAGACCAGTTGGTCCGACAACAGTAAGTGGCCTTCTGTCGCACCAAGAAGGATGCCTGTCTGCTAGCCAGAGCATCCAGCTAGAACGTAGTGCCAGATTGCGTGAAAACTGGACTTGCGCTGCCTGCCATGCCAGGAAACATGGACTCTTAGCGTGCAACGTGTATAAGAGACAAGCTGTGCGGGAGAGATGGGAGACTGTGAAGAGAGCTGGAGTGTGCTTTAAATGTCTTGGCCCCCACCATGTCCGGGCATGCAACAGCATGAATTGTCCCGCATGCGGAGGACCCCATCATTCCAGCCTGCATCACAGCTCTGCGGCATAATGGCAGCAACCACCACCAGACACTGGTGGTCGCTCTGCAGCTGCATCTCACCAGGCAGCACTTGCTTATGCTGTACTTTCTGGAGTTGAGGCCCCCCCCCCCCATGCTGCTTTTGCTGCCTCTGCTGATGCCCGTGCTGAGCCCCTGCAGAATGCTTCGCCTGCTTTGTGCGCAGACCCAGCTCGGCCAGGACTGCTAGTCAGCCCACCTAGCAGTCAGCCAAACTACGCTTCTGGCTTTAGACAATGCAATAATGTGACCGCATGTGATAACCCTTGTTTTGTGCAAACGGCTCTGGTGGACGCGTCTGGACCAAGAGGATCCTGTATGCTGAGGGTCCTGCTGGATGGTGGGTCTGATGCGTCTTACGTCAGATCATCAGTGGTGAAACTGCTCGGGCTGCCCGTGGTTGGGACGGGGACGTTCGCCTGCATGGAATTTCAAGAAAGAGGTGAGGAGCCACGTGAGTACCAGAAAGTGCAAATGCTACTCAAAAGTCGTCATAGCGGAGACCCTCATGAGTTCGAATTTTGGAAGACTGACCGTCTGTGCTCTCAACCCACCCCCGCTCGGCCACCTTCAGTGCTCTTTGAACCGCGCCTGCTGCTGGAGAACGACTTCGCAGGTGGTCCTGTGGATGTGCTGATTGGAGCGGACCAACTCTACAGTGTCTTGCTGTGGAACCAGATCTCGCTGGCGGCAAATCTCCGGGCCATAGAGATCGTGTTTGGCTACGTCATTCACGGACAAGAGGGCGGCACCGTCAACCCACAGCCTGTCCGCTATGCCTACCGATGCTGTCGCCAGATGGGGAATGTCGAACAGATGTGGACCTTGGGCTCAGTCGGGCTCACTGACCCTGTGTTGAAGGAGACCTCAAGCTCTAAGCCGACATGGAAAGAGGAGGACCACCGGTACGAGATGGGCCTGTTGTGGACTTCCGATGAGCGCCCTGTCAGTAACCAGCATGCTACGTCTATCCGCACCAGGCGCATGGAAAGCAGCGTCTGAATGAGTACCTAGACCATGGTGTTAATCTGCTGCGACGCCTTCCTGCTGTGGTGCTGAACTTTCGTCGAGACGATGTAGTCACACAAGCCGACATAAAGTCCGCTTTCCACCAGGTGTCTGTCATCGAAGAGGATCGAAAGTATATACAGTTCATCTGGGCTAACTAATGTTTCAGGTTTAAACGTGTGCCATCCGGGTTGTCGTGCTCTCCATACATGCTGTTACAGACGATCTCCACCCACCTGGCGAAATACCGCGCTTCAGAACCAGAGCATTGTGAAAAGTTAGAAGCTGGCCTGTACATGGATGATGTCTGTACCACCTTCGCCACCAGAGCAGAGGCTGATCAGAACGTGAAGAAGACGGCAGACATCTTCTCAGAAGTAGGCATGAACCTCCACAAGCTGCGAACCTCTGGTGACAGTTCACCCGATGCACAAGTGCTGGGATTGCTGTGGAGCACCAGCACAGACAGCCTCGCGGTCTGCGTGCCCATCATGGACTGTCCAGCCACCGAACGACAGCTGTTAGCGACGGTGTCGAAGCCGTTCGACCCTTTAGGCGTGTTATCACCATGGCTCGTCGTCGGCAGAGTTTTATTTCAGAGAACCTGGAAGGAGACAAAGACAGCCGAGTGGGACGCCAGTCTTCCACAGGAACTTCAGGAGGAAGCGAGAATACGGTGTCGCGACACGGCGAACCGATTCGTGAGATTTCCTCGCGCTGCTCTGAGCTCCACGGGTGATCCAACATTCCACGTGTTCTGCGATGCGTCGAGGAGAGCGTGCTGCTGTGCCGTAAACGTTGTAGAGGGAAGTAAATCACGTCTTCTGATGGCAAAGGTCCGACTGGCTCCAATCGACCCCACCCTTGCCATTCCTAGGCTCGAGCTGATGGCAGCCGTGCTCTGCTGTCGACTCATGGATTTTGTCAAGCAGGCTCTCCACCTCAAGGAGCCACACATGATCTATTGGACAGATTCCATGGACGTGCTGTACTGGCTACAGAGCGAAAAAAACGTTGAAGGTGTTTGTGCAGAACAGGGTGACCTCCATTATGCAACTGTCCTGTCTTGAACAATGGCGACATGTCAGAGGAGCAGACAACCCAGCTGACCTGGGCACTAGGGGTATGTCACTCTGCACGCTGGAGAAATGTGACCTGTGGTGGGGAGGCCTCGCATTCGTTCAACGAGACTCGACATCTGGCGTTCCTTGACCCCGGTCACTTACCCCTGATCGTCTCGATCCCACTCCGGATGTAGAGTTGGAGCTGAAGAAGCCTGTCCGCACTGTAATGCAGTCCACACATCGTGGGGAGTGTCATGTGTTCGATGTGACGGCATGCTCTACCCTTGCCCAGGCGGCAAACAAAGTAGCGTGGGTGCACCGATTCATCGCCAACAGCTGCAGACCGAAGTCTGAGCGACTGTCAGGACCACCGACGCAAGAAAAGAGGGAAGGTCTGCGCTTCTGGATCAGAGATGCACAGAACCGAGCGTACCCAGGTGAGATCGATGCGGTGCGTTCTCGGGAGCTGCTGCCCGCGGGTTCGCAACTCGCCCGACTCCGACCCCAGCTTAGCAACGAGGTGGTGCTGGTCCATGGCGAGGGGCCACGAGGTTGGTGGCCGTTGGCGCGTGTCGTTTCATTGCTGCGAGGTCCCGACGGACACCCTCGGGCAGCTGTGATATTCTTGCGTGGCAGGCGCACTCGACACCCACTTAGTAAGCTGTACCGCTTGGAGGCATCACCGGAGTGAAGCACGGAGGATGTGAAGGGTCGTGTGGTTCCTCTAGTGTGTGATGCGTTGTTGTCGAGGTTCCTGGCTCTGCACGTTGTAATTAGATAAGCGTTACTATTCCGGTGTATTGCCACTGTTTTGTTTCGTTTGTATAATGTTGTAAGGCTTTCGAAATTAGAGAAATTTCGAGTGGGGAGTATGTTGTAAAAGTTGCGCTGTTTTGAGCAGTTGCTCACCGCGCAGGGGATTTTGGTAGTCTCCGCGGTGAATGCTGCCACTTTCTTAGGTAGCACTGACGCCCGAGGCAGCGTTGGATGCGCGCAAGGTTTGAAAATACATTACCTGTCGGGATGTGGATCGGGTTGCGTGTGCGTGCGGGACGGCTGTGGTTCGGTGCTCGGAACTGAGGCAATTGAAATCGCGATTGGGTTAATTGAAGCAACAATCATAAAACCCTGGCGTTGAAGTGTAATACCGAACGCAGGGAGGTCGGAAGGACTTGTGATGGACCGCCATTGTGAACGGCCAAGTACTGATGTCCTGGCTCCGCCAAAGTCCGCTCGTCACAACTGAGTCCCATCTGCAGCTGCTGCCAGAGCAGCGGTGACAAAGAGCCAAGGTAAGAGCTACAGCTCGAAACCTCTGGCTTCAGCAAGATAGAGCAGCTGGGCACACGAAATTCGCCCCGTTTCTTGCTGAGCTGCCAGTTCAAAGACCGCGTTATTAGTCGGCTTATAAGCCATCTTTGGCTAGTTCACATACCAGACCTGAGGCTGCCAGACCTCTGGTTTATGTCTGGGGCCCTCGCAGACGTCCGGCGGGCTATCCGAATAGGATGGAGCAGCAACTACTGTGGACGAGTCAGCCAACAGCAAAGCACCGCATCGGCAGGACAGACGACAGCCTGTTCTGACCGCTCAGTATTTCCCGAATCTTCTGAACCAGAATGGGCTCAAACGATGGGAACCAGCCGGCACCACCAGAACGTGGCAGGGCGTATGACCGCGATTGGCAAGGCATGACAGGACAGAGCACGTCGTCGTGTACAGCGTCGTTTCCGTCGTTGTCGCATAACGCCTGACGCACGAGAAGGCGCAACTCGAATCTGTTGAGATGATCTGAGATGGCGACCGCAAGATGACCCAGCAAAATGTACGATGGGCAGAGGCCAAAATGCCCGACATCGACCACGGCAGGACTCGAACCTGCAATCTCCTGATCCGAAGTCAGGCGCCTTATCCATTAGGCCACGCGGCCACCATGGTATATATCTCACACATATGAGTTAACTAACTGCTGCTGTCACATTTTCGCGCCGTCTTCCTTGCCATGCGCCTAAAACTCATCATGCCATTGTTCGGTGCTGTGTTTGTACGCTTTCTACCGGTGGATCAGGTAGATATGCTCGCTTTGCCTGCTTACCTGTTAACCGATTTTTGAATGTTCAAAATAGCTCTTAATATCAACATCAAGGGTGCAACTCCTATTGACTCACGTTGCATGCATGAGGCAGGATGACTGGTCACAAATCCTGCCGGACTTTGGACGTGGAACCCTCGGTAACATGCCTTTTCAATCGATTTAATATGTATAGAACTTGGCTTGCATGAAGACGAGTAGGTCGACGTTTTCCGGGAGAAAATTGGTAGGATGCGTCTTTCAAAATCTGGGAGAGGCAGAGTTTGCCAGCCTTCTAACACGTTACCGACTCCCACTGCAACGGTCACGGAGTAGATTCAGTTAATGGGTGGTGCAGGGGGAGGGGACTGTCACCCGCTGACGCTCGAGGAGGCTGAACAGCATGCCCTTTGGATGAGGTCAAAACACCAGTTCTCGACCACGGCAGGACTTGAGCCTGCAATCTCCGGATCCGAAGCGCACGCCATATTCCTTAAGCCACGTTGCCTCCGTGGAACCGCCCTCGTATTTACTAAGTTGGGACTTGTATTTACTGAGAGGGCACAGGCCCAGTATTTGCTGAGTTAACTGCTGCTGTCACGTGTTCCCGCTGTCTTGATCACCACGCACTTAAAGCTTATCATGCTATTACTGGGTGGTCTGTTTGCGTGCTTTCTACCCATGCCCGCTTTCTACCTAACCCTTAGTAACACTCTTTTTCAATCGAATTTCATGTATTTAGAATTTGTATTGCATAAAGACTTATTCTAAGAACAAAGAACACGTCGCCGTTCTCCGGGCAAAATTGATCGGATGATTTTCAGGTTAGGTGTGCAGCAAATGAGACGTCGGGAAACTGCGGCGGCAGCAATCAGACACGACAGTAAACCGACGAGCAGTGGGTGGAGGCCGCGTGGCCTAATGGATAAGGCGCCTGACTTCGGATCAGGAGATTGCAGGTTCGAGTCCTGCCGTGGTCGAAGGGGGACGTTTTAACCTCGCCCACGAGGGGTGATGTTGATCCTTGCTGAACGCCTGTGGATCACAGTCGCCGCCCCCCCCCCCCCCCCCACTGACCGCGTTGGCGTTGCGGTGTGATTCAGTAACATATAAGCGGGCAGGCAAATTCATCGGTGAGACCCATCTGCAGCTGCTGCCAGAGCAGCTGCAGATGGGTCTCATTTAAAAGCCAAGGTAGGAGCTATAGCTCGAAGTTCCTGGCGTTAGCAACTTAGAGCAGCTGGACAGATGAAATTCGCCCCGTTCCTCGCTGAGCAGCAAGTTCAAAGACCGCGTCATTAGTCGGCTTATGAGGCATCTTTTGGCAGTACGCAGTTCAGAGCTGGGGCTGCAAGATTTCTGGTCTTTTTTCTCCTTCTTTGGTTTGTTTTTATATTTGTGACCCAGGCAAACGTCCGGTGAGCTATTCGAATATGTTGGAACAGCTGCTACTATAGACAAGTAAGCCAAAAGCGAAGAACCGCACCAGTAGGACAGAAGACAGCTTGTTCTGACTGCTTAGTATTTCCCGCATATTCAGAACCGGAATGGATTCAGAAGGAAGGGAACCAGCCCGCACCACCAGAACATGGCAGGGCGTGTGGCCGAGAATGGTAGCGCATGACAGGACAGAGTACAGCATCGTGTACAGCATCGTTTGCGTCGTGGCATAACCCATGACACACGAGAAGGCGCAATTCGCATCTGTTGAGATGATCTGAGATGGCGACCGCAAGATGACCCAGCAAAATGTACGCTGGGCAGAGGCCAAAATGCCCGCCATCGACCACGGCAGGACTCGAACCTGCAATCTCCTGATCCGAAGTCAGGCGCCTTATCCATTAGGCCACGCGGCCACCGTGGTACACTTCTCACACATATGAGTTAACTAACTGCTGCTGTCACATTTTCCCTGCCGTCTTCCTTGCCATGCGCCTAAAAATCGTCATGCCATTGTTCGGCGCTGTGTTTGTACGCTTTCTACCGATGGATCAGGTCAATATGCTCGCTTTGCCTGCCTACCTGCTAACCGATTTTTGAATGTTCAAAATAGCTCTCAATATCAACATCAAGGGTGCAACGTCTATTGACTCACGTTGCATACATGAGGCAGGGTGACTTGTCATAAATCTTGCCGGACTTTGGACGTTGAACCCCCGGTAACATACCTTTCAATCGAATTAATATTTTTGGAATTTGGCTTGCATAAAGACGAATTGGTCGACGTTTTCCGGGAGAAAGTTGGTAGGATGCTTCTTTAAAAATTCGGGAGGGCAGAGTTTGCCTGCCTTCTGACATGTCACCGACTCACACTGTAACGCTCACGGAATAGGCTCAGTTAAAGCGAATGTTCTACACTTGAAGATATTGAGATGATCATCAGATATGATGGGAAAAGCTTACTTGTAATTATTGGTAGGCTAAGAGCCTACCAATACCTAAGGTAGGTTCAAAAATGACCCTGAGTAACAACATTTTAAATTGTATAAAAATGCACCCCATTGCATCATTGCTTGATGGCGTCATGAAATCGTTTTGTGACGACAGCAGTACCCGGCAGCATCTGATATCCAGACATAAGGAGTAAAGAATACCTCGAAACGCACGATAGCTGACGCCATCTGGCCATTCTCGTCGCGGGCGCTGTGTTGGGCGGCGGATTAGTGAATGACTTGTTTGTAGATGTTTTGTCTTGGTACTGATCGTAAGAGAAGCTTTGGTGGACTGTTTGACATACGCAACGTAGCGACCGTCAGCTTTTGGGGCAGATTGGCAATATTAAAGCACGATATGCTGTGAAGACAATTATGTAGCGTCATGAATTTCTTACCGAAACCTGCCAGGGACTGTTGAGGATGTCAATGTCGTATTATCGACTTACCCTCGCCTGCAGTGCTGTAGTCCTGACATTGACATTATGTGATGTGCACAGTAGTTACTTTCTCATTATTTGTAGCTGGAAATGCAGTTGCATGCAACAAGAAATAAATATGTAGCATTGCTATGAATTAATTGCCAAAGCATTGTTCTTTCTATGGTGAAGATGATGGGGTGTTTTATACCAAGTGTACCAAGTGTTTTTCTTGCTTAGGATTATTTATGCAGCTGCTAGCTAACCATTACACAACCATTGTGGTGCAACATCATTCTCGATGGTGATAGCCTTTTGGCGATGTTAAATCAGTTGTTACCAGTCATTCATAACTTATCAGCTGGCATCTCATAACCTTGACACAGAGTAGTCAACCAATGAGGTACATTATGTGATGGCACGGGTCAACAGTGTCATCGTGGTGCTACCTCAGTGCTGTGCTGCTGCATGGCATAATGAACAATGATGCAGTTTTGTACCACAATTCCTGCTGCTTTCTTAATAAAGTCAATCATGAAAAGATGGGTTAAGCATGCATTTCTGTATGAAATCCGCATCTGACGTATGACTGACCAAAAACACATGATGCAATATACAAACACTTTCAGCCAAGCACACAGCCAATAAGTAACATACTTGCTCAGCCTGTTTTGGGAATCCACAAAACGTGGGTGACAAAGATGTAAACACGTCTTCTGCTTCCACAGTCATGCAGCATGCTGCAGCCATCAGGTTGCTTCACTCAAAAATTTTGTTCACACAAGTAATAGCACACGAATGACGAGAAAATATCGCATGTTGTGAAATGGACTTGCAAGCATGCTGACCTTGCACAACGCTGGAGACATGACAAGTGCATGTAATTATTGCTAGATGGGCGAAATGCAAGGAAGTGCTGAAGCTGCCGGTGCACAAAAGGCTCATGCTAAAATACTATCAAGCGTTATCCAAGAAATCAACAGCGATACTTCTCCACCTTCCTCAGCACCCAGCATCTTACACAAGTTGCAGAACCATGACAATGATGACTCACAAGCACGCATACAAAATTTGTCAAGACAGTGGTACGTGCACCTATAATATTACACCTCTATGCTTTAAGAATTATTAAGTGAAAGAGAATTTTGCAAAGCTGTATCATGCTACCTTAAACCAAACAAGTGCATTAATGGGATCTGCTGGCCTGTCCCTACTGCCTAATTGAATTGCTAATGTAATGGCATGCAATGGATTAATTACATGCTGTAATACCTAAATGAGTTCAAACTGTCGGCATGATCATAATGAAGGAGCAAATTAGCCCTGAACACCCCTGCAGCATAGGTCTAGTGTTTCTTTCAGTTTGCCGACATCACTACCTTGTTATGTTCAAATGGAAACTTCAAGATAGAGGCAGGTATCAATATTTCACAGTTTGTTGGAAGTCATTAGATTCAAAGAATACCAAACCAATGTTCTCTTTCAGAATTACAAACCTCGCACGCACACGCCCCATCACATCAAGACCAATACAAGCCACTGGCACGCACTAGAAGTGATCACACCCATTTCAAACGCCTGATTCACACCCTTATGTCAAATGAGTGTGATCCCACACCTGCTCAACCCGCGGGACTATTAAATCGCAGGTTTTCTCGCGATGTCCGCACCAGTTTTCGGTTATAACACTGCATTTCACCGTGAGCTCCCTTCAAAACCAAGTCCGAACAGGGGTTCAAGCTGATACAAATCAAGACGTTGTACTTGTGTTACACAATTTTTGTCCAAGATTTCAACTTGTCCCTCAATATGTGTTAGATATCTGGTAAAATATGTATCTAAAATTACTGTAACATTTCCTC
Organism: Pollicipes pollicipes; assembly: GCF_011947565.3. NCBI lineage: Eukaryota > Metazoa > Arthropoda > Thecostraca > Pollicipedomorpha > Pollicipedidae > Pollicipes > Pollicipes pollicipes. The sequence continues at coordinate 18,061,484 of NW_023596818.1, forward strand.
GAATTTTATAATGCCTTGCTCATCCATAAACCGTGCAGGTTTCTTTGCTCCGGTACACGGGGCGCCAACTGAGCTGTCTGTAAGAAATACGCCAGCAGAAGTAGATTTTTTACATTTAGGAGAGTGTCGTTATTTTTTCGGTGCTGTATTTTTTGCAGACAGTGGTGTTGTCTTTTTGTAACATTGACCTATGGCTATGTAGCTCAGGAATCAGATAGCTCAGGAATCAGAGGGCTTTGGCTCTAAAAAAAAAGTGAATGGCCGTGCACTGCATCAAAGGGTCTTCAATATGGTTATCTCAGTTCAATATCCCATGAAAAAGGAGCATTCTCTTAAGTGGATGGGGTAGGGGGGAGGGGACTGCCATACGGCGACGCCCAAGGAAGCCGAGCAGCATGCCAGCAGGACTCAAACCTGCAATCGCCTGATCCGAAGCGAATGCCTTATCCGTTAGACCATGCGGCCACCGTCGAACTGCCCTCGTATATACTAAGTTGGGACTAACTTCGTATTTATTGAGAGGGCACTGACCCAGCATTTACTGAGCTGACTGTTGTTACATTTTCCCGCCGTCTTGTTTACCACGCGCATAAGGCTTGTCATGTCATTATTCTGTGGTGTGTTTGGATGCTTTCTACCCATGCTCGCTTTCTACCTAACCCTCGATAACACTCATTTTAATCGGATTCAATGTATTTATAATTCGTCCTGAATAAATATTTATTCTAAGAATAAAGAACACGTCGCCGACGCCGTTTTCAGGGGGCAAAATTGGTCGGATGATTCTTGCGAAATCTGGGAAAGGCAGTATTTGTCTGCCCTCTCACATGTCAATGGAGGTGGGGGGGGGGGGGGGGGCTGTGATGTACAGGCGTCCGGCGAGCCGCAACAGCATAACTTTTAGGCGACGAAGGAGGAATAAACACCCGCTTTCGACCACGGCAGGACTCGAACCTGCAATCTCCTGATCCGAAGTCAGGCGCCTTATCCATTAGGCCACGCGGCCGCCGTGGCGATTTCCACACACATGTGTGTTAACTAACTACTGCTGTCACATTTCCCGCCGTCTTGTTTACCACGCGCCTAAGGCTTATCATGTCATTATTGGGTGGTCTATTTGCATGCTTTCTACCCATGCTTGCTTTCTTCCTCACCCTCGGTAACAATACTTTGTAATCGAATTTGATGTCTTTTGAATTCGTCTTGCATGATCACTCATTCTAAGAATAAAGAACACGTCGCCGTTTTCCGGGGTAAAATTGGTTGGATGATTCTTGCGAAATCTGGGAAAGGCAGAATTTGTCTGCCCTCTTACATGTTGCTGAATCACACCGCAATGCCAACGGAAAATGCCCAGTCAATTGGTTGGGGGGGGGGGCGGGGTGCGTGAGGGCGTGACGCATCCATGACGTATCCACGTGACGAACGTATTCATGGCGTGATGCACAGGCGGCTGGGGAGAACCAAAATAATACGTTTTGGGTAAGGTTAAAACACCCACTTTCGACCACGGCAGGACTGGAATCTGCAATCTCCTGATCCGAAGTCAGGCGCTTTATTTATCAGGCCACGCGGCATCCACCCAATTCCCGTCGGTTTACTGTCGTGCCTAACTGCTGCCGTCACAGTTTCCCGGCGTCTCATTTACTGCACACCTAACCTGAGGTTTGCCACTGGGCTCCGCAGAAAGGTGAGGCGTGTCTCTATCGCACCACGCTGTCGTGCCCATGGCTGTCAGTCACGTGGATGATGCCAGTGGCTCATAATTTGGACTGATGAGCAGTTTCAAGACATTGGACATCATTGTTGTAAAAGCTGCGCTGTTTTGAGCAGTTGTTCACCGCGCAAGGGATTTTGGTAGTCTCCGTGGTGAATGCTGCCACTTTCTTTGGTAGCACTGACGCCCGAGGCAGCGTTGGATGCGCGCAAGGTTTGAAAATACATTACCTGTCGGGATGTGGACCGGGTCGCGTGTGAGTGCGGGACGGCTGTGGTTCGGTGCTCGGAACTGAGGCAATTGAAATTGCGATTGGGTTAATTGAAGTAACATGGTCCTCCGGGCCGGATTTGAGAGCTGCCCATCATTGCTCTCATTGCTGTCGATGAAGTCGAACCTAACGATAAGTTTTGGCGCTTTGTTGTGGATTTCCTAACAATTCAAGACTGAAGATGCATGAAGAGGATACAAAACACATCGAAGCTTTGAAGAAACTGAGAACTTCAGCCAGAGGTAAGGCTACGAAGCTCATCAATAAGCTGAAAGAGTTCATCCACCTGGAAGATGATTGTGATGCTGATGATTTTGCTCTAGCAGTAGCCCAGGCAGAGCAACATGAGGCTGAGTTGAAGGATATGCAACAGCAGTTGAGTGCACATGATGGGGATGTGGGAAAAGAGGATTCCAGTCACCTCGATGATTGGTTTGCTCTGCCTCTAATAAACTCTGCCTCTCCCAGATTTTGAAGACGCATCCTACCAATTTTCTCCCGGAGAACGTCGACCTACTCGTCTTCATGCAAGCCAAGTTCTAAACATATTAATTCGATTGAAAAGGTATGTTACCGAGGGCTCCGCGTCCAAAGTCCGGCAGGATTTGCGACCAGTCATCCTGCCTCACGTATACAACGTGAGTCAATAAGCGTTGCGCGCCTGCTGTTGATATTGGGAGCTATTTTGAACACTCAAAAATCGCCTAGCAGGCAGGCAGGCAAAGGAGGCATAGAGAGCATGCAAACACACAGTCGAACGATGGCATGACTAGTTTAAGGCGCGTGGGAAAAGAGACGGCGGGAAATTGTCACAGCAGCAGGTGGAACTCATCTGTGTGAGAGTAACGCCACTGTGGCCGCGTGGCCTAATGGATAAGGCGCCTGACTTCGGATCAGGAGATTGCAGGTTCGAGTCCTGCCGTGGTCGATAGCGGGAGTTTTGGCCTCTGCCCAGCGTACATTTTGCTGATTCATTTTGGGGTCGTCATCTCAGATCGTCTCAATAGATTCGAGTTGCGCCTTCTCGTGCGTCATGCGTTACGCGACAACGACGCAAACGACGCTGCACACGATGACGTGCTCTATCCTGTCATGCGCTGCCATTCTCGGCCATTCGCCCTGCCATGTCCTGGTGGTGCTCGATGATTCCCATCGTTCTGAGCCCATTCCGGCTCAGAAGATACGGGATATAGTGAGCAGTCAGGACAGGCCGCCTTCTGTCCTGCCGCCGCGGTCCTTTGCTGTTCACTTTCTCGTCCACAGTAGCAGCTGCTCCATTACATTCGGATAGCCCGCCCGTACGTCTGCGAGGGCCACAGACTTACACCTGAAGTCGGGCAGCCTCAGATCTGGACTGTGAACTGGCCAAAGCTGGCTCATAAGCCGACTAATGACGCGGTCTTTGAACTCGCTGTTCAGCAAGACCGGAGCAAATTTCGTCCGCCCAGTTTCTCCATATTGCTGACACCAGGAGTTTCGAGCTGTAGCTCGTACCTTGGCTCTCAGTCGCCGCTGCTCAGGCAGCAGCTGCAGATGGGTCTCGCCGGTGACGGGCGGACTTTCTCACCTCTGCGTTCAGTGTTACGCCTCAACGCCAGGGTTTTGTGATGTTCAATGTCTTGAAACTGACTATCAGTTCAAATCAGTCACTCGGAATGTTCAATGAACCACTGGTGTCATCCATGCGGTTGGCAGTCATGGGCACGACAGCGTTGGGCGATAGACGTCTCAGCTTTCTGCTAAGCACTGTGGCCACCCTCAGGTTAGGTGTGCAGTAAATAGTACGGCGGGAAACTGTGACGGCAGCAGTAAGGCACGACGGTAAACCGACAGGAGCTGTGCGGAGGCCGCGTGGCCTAATGGATAAGGCGCCTGACTTCGGATCAGGAGATTGCAGGTTCGAGTCCTGCCGTGGTCGAAAGTGGGTGTTTTGACTTCTGCCCAGCAGACCATCCGCTAACCTTTGCAGGCATCCGCTACTCGAAATCTAATGTAATGTAATGTAATGTAAATGACAATTAATAGATGTCACTTGTAAAGATATCAAAGCAAGCATCAGGTATGGTGAAATAATCTCGCTTAGAGCTAGAGATGTAAAAAAAGACTGCCCTGAACAACAAAATTCCTCTATTTAGTATATGTAGCCCTCAATACGTCATTGCTTGATTGCATCATGGAACATCTGTGTGCAAGCACTCATCTCTAAGTCTTCAATCTCCCGAGAGGTGGCCCGCGATTGTGCTGGATATGTTCTGGACCAAACATGGATAGGTGTTCGTGTGTTGACCCTTTATCGTGGTGCTCTTGCATACTATCTTGGAGTTTAAGGTGTTTACTTGCATTAACATGCTCGGGTGGCGCTTTTCTTAAGTTATTCGAGTACAAGCTTTATTTCCATACCAACCGGAATGATTGCATAACTTCTTGTATGATGGGAACGCAATTCGTTGTTGGAACGCAATGGGAACGCAGAAAACGCAGTTCGTGTTAGATTCTTACAAAGCTTGCACAACATTGGCTTACAGCCAACTAACAGTTGTTGTATACGAAAATCATGCTCACGAACACCAACGCATGTCTTGACCTTAAACGCGCAGTGGAATGGCAGGATATGAATAACGGCCTTATGATGCCATAGATATCTGGCCAACCTCGACATTTTTTGCACATCTTCGCATGCGTGCAACTCAGAAACCAGAAGACTTGGCTTTAAGAAGGGCAGGGCTGTGAACCGCACTGAATAATCTTCAAGGTAGCTCTTTCAGTGCATACCTACACAGATCTATGGGAGATCTTTTCAAACATGCTAGAGTATGATCCGGTTCATGGCTCAAACGCGGGGGAAGACAAACAGAGGTTTAAAATTTCGGTCATGTCAGTGCCACCAACCTCCAGAATTGAACTGCAGACGCTGACACTCGGTAATGAAGTGCCAAGCGTAGCACATACATGACAATGCTCTTTTTATAAAAAAAAGACAGGGAGAAAGTGGTTTTGAAGGTCGCGTAAGGCTTTACCTGATTGGTGTACTTAATGCCAGTGTATTTGAATTTTGGTGACTGTAACCATGATAAGGCGGTAAACGAGCAAATTTGGGCGACCTTTTTAACTCAAGTCCTTTAACTTGAAGCTGTCCGTTATGGCAGCAGGAGTGTTATATCGCACTGCACCACATTCCGATGGTAACTCATCAGTGACTCTTATTTGAGACACGTCAAACCAGGCCATGGAGGGAATGCAAGGTGTGCATAGCCCTCGCCATCTCAGGTCATCTTGATACAATTAAAATACATCTTCTCAAGAACCATGCGTCTTTTCAAAGACGCAAACGATGCTGTACTCTGTCCTATCATGCTCTGCCCTTTTCTGCCTTACGCCTTACAAATCCTGTTACTCCGTACCGATTCCCATCACTCTGAGTCTAATCCTTTTAGACGATGCGGGAAATACTGAGCAGTCACAACCGACTGTGTTCTGTGCTGCCGCTGCGGCCATTCGCTGTTGGCTTACTTGTCCACAGTAGCACCTGGTTCACCATATTCGGTTAGCTCGGCGGACGTCTGCCTGGGCCACAGACCAAAACCGAAGTCTGGCAGCCTCAGGTCTGGACTGTGAGCTGGCCAAAGTTGGCTCATCAGCCACGTAATCACGCGGTTTTGAACTGGTTGCTCAGCCAGGAGCGGGTAGCGAAGGTCGTGTGCAGAGTTACTTAATCTTGCTGACAACATCATCTTCAAGCTGAAACTATTGTCTGGCTTTGGCCATAGCTGCTCTAACAGCAGCTGCGGATCGGTCTCGCTGGTGACGGATGGATTTTGGCTGAGCCAGAATATCAGCACCTGGTCCTCCACAGTGGCGGCATTCATCACCCGACTTTCTTGCCACACTGCGTTCGCCATTCCACTTCAACGTCGGGTCTATGCGGTGAGCAATGGTTTAAACCTTTTCATCCGTCCGCATCAGTCCCTCGGGATGTTCAAAAGAACCACTAGCATCATTCAGCGCTGTGACAACCTCAGGCTATGCGTGTGATCAACAGGACGGCGGGAAAACGGTACAATAGTAATGAGTCGGCTTAGGAAGCGCGAGGGAGCTGAAATGTGGCCGCGTGGCCTAATGGATAAGGCGCCTGACTTCGGATCAGGAGATTGCAGGTTCGAGTCCTGCCGTGGTCGAAAGCGGATGCTCTAACCTCGCCCAAAAGGGTGGCTGTTGAGCCTGGTGGCTGTTGAGCCTGGTGGCTGAAGCCGGGCGTTTTGACCATGCCCAAAGGACATGCTGTTGAGATTTCCCGGAAGCGTGTGCATTATAGCCACCCCCCATTCCCCATGGACCTGCATTTTGCTGACACCAGCATTTTCGAGTCGTAGCTCTTATCTTGGTTATTGGCCATATCTGCTCTGGCAGCAGCTGCAGATGGGTCTCAGTGGTGACGGGCGGAATCTGGCGGAGCCAGCATATCAGTACTTGGTCCTCCTCAATGGTGATCCATCACAAGTCATTCTCACCTCTCTGCGTTCAATATTACACTTCAACGCCAGGGTCTTGTGATGTCCAATGTCTTGAAACTGCTTCTCAGTCCAGATCAGTCACTTGGGCTGTTTAAAGAACCACTGGTATCATCCATGTGGTTGGCAGTCATGGGCACGACAGCGTTGGGCGATAGAGAGACGCCCCAACATTCTGCTAAGCACTGTGGCAGCCCTCAGGTTAGGTGTGTAGTAAATGGGACGGCAGGGAACTGTGAAGACAGCAGCTAGGCACGACGGCAAACCGACGGGACTTCGATGGAAGCCGTGTGGCATAATGGACAAGGCGCCTGACTACGGATCAGGAGATTGCAGGTTCGAGTCCTGGCGTGGACGAAAGTGGGTGTTTTGACCTCACCCAAAAGGCATGCTGTTGAGTTTCACCGGACGCCTGGGCATCACAGCCCCTCCTCCCCCGCGCTGATTGAAACTATTCCGTAAGCGTTGCAGTGGGATTCGCTAACGTGTAAGAAGGCGGGAAAACGCTGCCTTCCCCAGATTTCGTGAGAATTATCTGACCAATTTGCTCCCGGATAACGGCGACGTATATTTTATTCTTAGAATTAGTCTTTACGCAAGAAAAATGATAAAGATATGAAATTCGATCGAAAAAGAGTGGTACCGAGAGGTAAACGTCCAAAGTCCGGGTAATTTCTGACCAGTCACGCTGCCTCACGTATGTTACGTGAGTCAATAGGTGCTGCACGTGTGTTGTTGATATTGAGAGCTGTTTTGAACACCAAAAAACATGGACGTATCCAGGCAGAGCGCAAAGGAGAATAATTGCTGGGCAAAAGCAGGTTGGCAGGTTAGCAGGCAAAGCGAGAATATGTGTAAAATACGGGAACACATCGCCGTATAATCTTATGATAAGCTTTAGGCGTCCGATAAAAAAGACGGCGGAAAACTGTGACCCAGCAGTAAGCCACCTCAGAAACCGTGAGGCCGTTTCGTATTGGCCGCGTGGCCTGATGGATACGGCGCCTGACTTCGGGTCAGGATATTGCAGGTTCGAGTCCTACAGTGGTAGGTGAAGGGCCTTTTGAGCTCTGGCCATTGGGCATGCTGCTGACTGTCGCCGGCCGGGCGGGTATTCTATGGTGTCTGCCGTTGACCCCCGACTCCGTGGGCGAGATCGTGTGACACGATGTTACTGATAACGGAGTCGCAATATTCACTCGACTTATTCTCTCCTGCAAAGCGCTCGTCGATTCCGCATAACGTAACGAAAGCGCTAAATAGTTAAAAATGGAATGTTTTTAACAGAGATATTACAGGGCGCAAGACGTTAAATTTCAGGAAATGTTTGCATAAAGCCATCGCTGCGTTATTCCCTTCAACGAAATTTGATAGGTACTTGCATTGGGTGTTCATATCCTGAATTATTGAAAAGGCTCCAAAACTATAGGCACAGTCATGCAGCGTGGAAAGAGGAGTTTTAGTGACGGAAGTGATTGTGGAATCTTCCACCCAATGTTCTTGATGGAAACATAAGATTAAGATGTTTTAAGCACATAATATGTGCTTAATAATGCGTACAAGAAACTGATGTATATATATATATATATGTATATAAATATAAATATAAATATATATATATATATATATATATATATATACGTACATGCCCACCCACTCCTCTTTCCAACAGTGCTGTGACATATTTACAGCTGAAATAAAAGTCTTAATTGCATTCCACGTCAGAAAAAAAACCTGTGCAATCCTTTCATAATCCGTCTCCTCCTGATTAATTTCCATCGCTCACCGCTATACTAAGTCCACTCCGCCATTGGCCGCTACGTCTGCTCCCATCTTTCGTTGTCCGTCGCGCCCACCGCAGCGCGTGCTCGCGCCACATTCCGGAGCGTCTAAAGACAATTGACCGTTAGGCTGCCGTTTAACGCCGCGATGGACGCTGCAGAGCATTCTGATGACTTCGCAACCTGAATTCGCGAATGCCTGAAGACTGCGCCTCTGAGTCCGGCACAGTGAAAGCGCGTTTCATGTTTTTCTTTCGCGGCTGATGTCACCCAAAACGAATCGGTCTGTTACAAAAAAATATGTGTTATAAAGTGTTATATCATGTGTTATATCATGAAGCAAAATGACATACACTGATTAGCGATCACCATCAGCTATGGAAAGAATGATACGGTATGGCAAACCGTCCAAATTTGTCATGTCCATGCCTTTCATTTCCGCCTTTGTAACCACGCATATCACAACTTTTCTGGACTAATAAGAGTGTTGTTGCCAGGATTTCGCCAAAGAGGGGCCATATCCGGGAATCTAGAAATATAAATAACAGAGGCTGTTTCAGCAAAGGAGGCTCCCATTCTGGACTTCATTTCAGGCTCGCGATCTAACTTTGATACATCAAGGTCGCTTCTGAGGTTTTGCCAAACGGCGTCAAAGGCTGGCAAGAAATCGTGCCTCCTGTGGTGACTTACAACTACTGTCACATTTTCCCACCGCCTTGATTTAAGGGCATGTTTCACAGCTAAACGTATGGAGGCAAACATCAGACATCATAAAATAACAACTCATGCAACTATTGGTATGCATTAAAAACGGAATGTTCCACATTTGAAGATAGTTAGGCAAGCATCAGACATAATGAACTAAGTTCATTTTTAACTACTGGTTTACCCTGAAGTTCTAACACTGCTGTAGAGAACACAATTTCTCTATTAAATAACTTTCTCCTCAATACGTCATTATTTGATTGTGTCATCGTACTTCGCACAACATTGATTGGGACCCAATGGAAGGCCGTCATTTTTTGGAAATACTGCTCACGAACGCGAGTTATAAACGACTCGACTCTTATATTTATGCTAGCCTTGCTCGCAAAATGGCAAGAACATGAGGGAATTGAATGACGTTATCATTGCGTCATTAATGCCTCATGAGCTTGAGATAGTCTCCACGAAATAGTCCGCACATCTTCGCAGGCGTGTAGCTCAGAAACTGGAGTGGTTGAGGTCTTCAGAAGGACTAGGCTGTAAATTGCACCAAATGACTTTTAAGATGGCTATTCCAGCTCAAAACGTGATTCAAAAGGTGGAACACTCTTAGAGTGCAAAACATGTCTCCATGCAACACAATTTTCTCTAGCAAATGGTTATGCTACTCAATACGCATGGCTTGATCACATCATGGAACATTTGAATGACGTCAGAGGGGCTGCCAAATTAGCTGTGTGGAATATCTTTGGTAGCGGACGGGCAGACACACTTGTAGCAATTAAAGTTCTCGAGAGATGTTACCCTATCGGCGCGTTGTTGGCAGAACCCAAGTATCGTAATGTGCGCATACTTTGATCCTTCCCTGGGGTGTACTTGCATAATAATATGTGATATTGTATTGTCTACTTGCATTAACATTCTCGTTCATGACAATGTCTAAGTTGTTCGATCCCGCAAACTGTAAAACCCCCTGAAGCGTAAACCGTACCTGTCTCTAGCATGCACAAGATTTCAAAACGCGGGAGGCCTGCAACACCCACTCGTGCAGCAAAGATCAGCAGAACAACTGCTGGGTAAAGGTCAAGACTCCCAACATCGACCACGGCAGGACTCGAACCTGCAATCTCCTGATCCGAAGTCAGGCGCCTTATCCATTAGGCCACGCGGCCGCCGCGAACACAGGCCCGTACTTACTTAGGCTACTTATTGTTGCTGCCACATTTTCCCAGCGCCTTGTTTACCGCGCGCCGAGTGTGAAGCTTGTCGCGCCATTGCTTGGTGCTGTTCTTTGTTGGTGACAAAGCCCAGCACAAGATTGGTATTTAAAGTACCCCCAGACTTCATAATGCAGCCGTCTTGAGCCTGGATAGTTGATCCAAGGAAAAGGTCACTGGTGCTCAGTTTAGTTCAGTGACCTGGTTCGACCTTTGGAAGAGCATGGAGACCAAAGACATGCGAAATATTTTTGATTTTTTAAAGCTGAATGTGCGTTAAGGGTTATGCTACGTGGTGTCATCTCGGCTCAGCGACCTACTCTGACCCTTCAGAGGCCCATGGACGAGGTCTATTGCAGTCGCCATCACCAAAAGTTGAAATGAGCATAATACTACCTCATAAATCAAGGTCTCCAGCAAAGAAGCAGGTTAGGCTTGTCTCGGTCTTACTCTCATACCTAGCCATAGGCCAATTAATTTGCTGTGATCCCAACGTGATTCTTATGTTGCCTGAGAAACTCTCTCAGAGATGAATGGCTTCCGTTAAGACTCCATCGTTATTTCTGTTACTTTGCCGCGTCGTTCGGAGATAAGTCTGTAAAAACATAGGGGGTGGGGTTCAAATTGACCCACTCCACCTATCTATCCGAGGTTACTTTGCACTTTCCATTCGCAACACCTTAACAACAGACCTCCGTCAACGTACGCTCTCCCCATTTAGCCTGAAAGCAGGCGGTGAAATAGGTTCTACTTCACATTGTCTGCATTTGGATAGTTATCGACCTGCATTCGGACCTCCATAAGGCCGGGGTTCCTAACGCAGCACGATGCTATCGACCTCCAATAAAAACTGCGTGTATACCACGAAATAGTCATAAGGCAGCTAAACGCCTGTGGAGGGTTACACCGTTTAAACACGCGCTCGGGGTAGGGTTAATTTGACCCCCTTCCTAATATTTTTCCAAAACGGTTTCCGAACAGCGCGGTGTATCCGCGCCAAATCTTACATACTGACAGAAATTGAACAACGGTTTGCTTGGTATCAAAAATTTAGCAACATCTTGTTAGGCCGCTGACCTACGTAAGGTCAAAGTCAGGCCACGGATTCAGCGAAGATAAATCTAGGGAATCACCCAATCCTATGCAACAGCGGTGTGCTAGACGAGGCCACACATCTCTGAGATAGTTTCTTAAGACACACAACCACTGAATGAACAAACTCAGTTGACCTAGGGCCAGGTATGAAGGTCAGACAGAGGTCTAAACTCACCCGTTTTAGTTACTCTAGAGCCTGCTATATGGGTTAGTTTCTGGTGCTCATTTCGAGTTTATTGATGACAGGAACCGCATAATACATCTTTCATATGACTTGGACATGGACATGGACTTGGACTTGGACTTGGACATGGACTTCTTAAAGGTCAGAACAAGTCACTGAACTAAAATTACGCAAGTCAATAGTTTGTTTTAATAACTATACTGCCAAGCGTAATCTATTACGTTTATTCAAATGCAGAACTCAAAGCAGTCTTGTATAATTTGGGTCAGCATGACCTTTGAAAGGTCAAACAAGGTCACCTACCTTAAATCAACACCAGTGATCTTCTGCTTGGAACAGGTATCTAGGTTCTATGGGCACTTGGGATATCATCCTGGAGTTTGATCCTTGTTTGACCTTATTTCACACGAAGGTAATGGCCTAGGAGCCCTAAATTTTGAAACAAACAATCTCATGTATAAGCCAAAACACCCGGTGAATTTAGTATCTCTAGCTCTCTTAGTTTTTGAGATCTCATGAGGGGGTCAAATTGACCTCTCACCCGGGCGAAAGGTTTGCGACCGGCCACCCGGATGCGTGTTAAAAAGCCAATCGATCAAGTTCTAGCGGTCTATGCCATGCATTTGGCGAAGGTCATAGGTAGGCAGCATGACAACACACAGTTCATCACTGATATGACGATGTTCAGGCTGTGTGTGGGGACGGCAGGTAAATGTGACAGCAGCCGTGAGTGAGCTAAGGCCGTTCGTCCCCGAATGCTAGGCGACCGCGTGGCCTGATGGATGAAGGCGCATGACTTCGGATCATGAGATTGCAGGTTCGAGTCCTGCTGTGGTCGCAATGAGGGATTTTGACCTCTGCGTATCGCATCTTGCTGACCTCCACCTGACGAAGGGGACATTGCATGGTATCTGAGTTTAAAGTACTTGAATGGAATGTTCTACATTTGAGGGACTTTGAGACAAGCATCAGATGCGATGGAATAAGCTCACTTTTAATTATGGTTTTGCTTTGTGTTGAGGACTGCTCTGAACAGCACCATTTCACTATTTAGTAAAACTGCTGCTCAATACTTCCTCGTTTGATTACGCCACGGTATGTCTTTATGCCTTCGAGTCCCTGCCAGACTGATCAGTGTCAGAGTGATCCACCTTTAGTACCATAACTTGAGAGGCGTCGGTGTGTTGCTGGATCGCATTTGTGGAGACGAATATTGCATGTCTTCGTGTTTCGGCGTTGGTAATGAGGCTCCGCCACCTCCATGGGTATGGAGTATGATCCTCCAATTGCCCTTGGCTACGTCACCGAAAAAGCATGTATTTATGTCTGCATTTAAGACATGCTTAATGCATCCTTGCTATATTTTAGAAGTTGATTTCAAGACCATTGCCTGGAAGACTTTACCGCACAGCTGGTTTTGTCCAGAAACCTGTTTCCTTTTCACTCTGCCTAGATATGCTAGACCTGTGAAAAAGTGTCTTTGCTGTCACCGATGAAATTGGGAGCAGCTCAAATTGTCCCCTGGAGCGAATTCCATCAGAACCTGTTGCAATATAACTACGAATGCAATAAGCCCCACAAAAATATAAATGAAGCATAATGCGTCATAAAAATCATAAGTCTTTTGCTTTCGGAAGTTTCTTTTGTTCCACAGTATAATTTCTGGCATGCCAAAGCTCCCGGTGGCTAGGGCGTAGGCCCTGGTGCATGAGTGGCCGCCGTAGCGGGCTGAACTACGTCCGTCACCGGTGGGACGTCGTTCAGCCCGCGTCCTCACCTGGAGCTGCTGCCAGAGCAGCTGTGGCCAAAAGCCAGGGTAAGAGTTAGGGCTTGAAGATGCTGGTGTGAGCAAATAAAGCGAATGAACTCACGAAATTCGCTCCCGTTCTTGCTGAGCAGCAAATTCAAAGACTGCGTCATCAGTTGGCGGATGACCCATCTTTGGCCAGCTCACGGTACAGACCAGTGGCTGTTAGGCTTTTAGTTTTGGTCTTTAGCCCGGGCGGACGACTGGCGAGCTGCCCAAACACGATGGAGGAGGTATTGGGATAGCTCGGACGAGAGGACCAGACTAGTAAGCCCACAGCGAAGGAACGCAGCGACGAGAAGTGGACGAATATGCCCACAGCGAGGGAACGCAGCGACGGAACAGCACAACATTGGTTCTGACTTCTCAGTATTTCTCCTCGTTACTAAAAATGATAGGATTCAGTGCTATGGGAATTAGTCCGGACCACCAGGACACCGCAAGGTATAAGGCAGAGGATAAGGCATGGCAGGACAGAGTGCAGCATCGCTTGCATCGTTGTCGCACGATGCATGGTCATTAAAAAGTCGCCGTTTGCATCTATGAATATGACCTTGTATGGCAAGGACCATCCACATCTTGTTTGTTTGCATGGTCTGACTTGATGTCTCAAATAGCAGCCACCGACGAGTTACCTTTGGCATGTGGTTTAAGACCGATATAACACTGCTTTTCCTCCTATCTTAGCATCAATAGGTCTAAAGTTAGAAAGGACGACCATATTCCCTCATCTACCACCTTAATGACTGCAGTCACTAAAAAGTCAGCTGGACTGACGTTAGGCATACCCATCAGATAGTGCTTTGCGCAAGCTATTTCAAGCCGCCTTTCGCTCGGCTCTTCTCAACAAAAAAAAAATATGATGTATGTGCCGCGCCTCGCACCGTATCACCGCACGTCAGCGACTGCAGCTCAATATTAGCAGTCGACGGCCCTGACACATCCGAACTTCGAAACTGCTATTCGCTTCCGTCGCATTTAAACCGCTACCCGTAACCGACGCCTGCACGCTTAAGATTTCGAATGGCGGGAGACCTGCAATGCCCTGCTGGACCAATGCGAACTTCAGCGAAGGTCAACAGAATGTCGGCTGAGCAGAGGTCAAAACGACCGCTATCGACCACGGCAGGACTCGAACCTGCAATCTCCTGATCCGAAGTCAGGCGCCTTATCCATTAGGCTACGCGGCCACCGTCGCACGGCACTCACATCTATGACCTAACTTACTGCTGCTGTCACACTTTTCCCGCTGCCTTGTTTACCACGCGCCTAAAACTCATCATGTCATCGTTCGACGGTGTGTTTGCATGCTTTCTGCCTATGTGCGCTTTGTCTGCCTACCTGCTAGACGATTTTTGAATGTTCAAAATAACTTTCAATATCAACATGAGGCGTTTAGCGCCTATTGACTCACGTTGCATACATGAGGCAGGATGACTTGTCACAAATCTCGCCGGACTTTGGACGTTGAACCTTCGGTAACATACGTTTTCAGTCGTTAGAATTTGGCTTGCGTAAGGACGAATAAGTCGACTTTTTGCGGGAGAAAATTAGTAGGATGCTTCTTTCAAAATTTACACACTGCAACGCTCACGGAATAGGTTCAGTAAATGAGTGGGATGGGGGTGGGGGACGAGACTGTCATACACTGAGGCCCGAGGAAGCTGAACAGCATGCCGCTTGGACGAGGTCAAAACATTTCTCGACCACAGCAGGACTCGAACCCGCAATCTCCTGGTCGTACGCGTGCAATTGAAGCATGCACTCTATCCGTTAAGCCCTGTGGCTAAGCCTAGCTAAGCCTAGCTAACTGCTTCTGTCACATTTTTCTGCCGTCTTTCTTACTGCGCGCAGCTAGATAGCTTTAAGTCCTACCTGTGGTACAGGTCTCACAGGAAAATCTTAGAAATAACCGTGATAAGGAGGCACTACCCGATAGCACCACTCAGCCTGGCGTTAACTCGACCGGTCCGTCCCGGTGGCTCAGCTGGTTAAAGCGCCTGCCTTCCGATCCACCAACCCGTGGCGGGGTGGGTTCGAGTCGCTTAGGTCGCTTAGGTCGCTTCGAGTCGCTCGCTATTTGCCCTTGACGGGTATGGCCTGCGGCCGGTGGCAGCGGTCGCGGTAAAGGTCAGTTGGCGTCAGAGGTCAGTGCCGACCATTGCGGCACGTTAAGCTTTCGCGGCTAAATTCTGCCGTTGCCTGGAATTGCGCGATCGGATGGTGGTGCTCAGGGCTCACACAAGCACTGCTTAGCGTGAGCGCTGATCCCAGAAATCCATCCATTCAAAAGGGTTCGGATCAAATTCATTAAAAAAAAAAAATACGAAAAACCTCGGTGTCAGATGGTGCTATTGCCCAATGAAGGTCAGTTGGCGTCAGAGGGCAGTGCCGACCATTGCGACACGTTAAGCTTTCGCAGCTTCAGGCGGCACTTCAAAGCTGCTCTCCGCCAGGTTCTTTCTGTAAGATATTTTTCATGAAGTGCCGCGCACCTTATCAGCGAGCGCCAGTAACTGCAGTGGCAATATGAACGGTCGGTAACCTTGGCTTGACCGAAATGGAGACCTGTCAGTTTGAAGGTCGATTGTCCACAGCTATGTGATCCGCGTTGGAATGAATAGTATGCCATTAAAAGATTCTTTCTGGATTTCGGCCTGTTTAAGTTGCGTCCTCAATGTTAAGTAAGGCAGCTTTTTAAACTATTCTGTTGATCTCAAAATGGGGCCTATCACCTTGGACTATCGATCAGACCATGGCCTACCTGCGGCAGGGGCAGCTGTTGCGCATCCTGACCGAAATCCGGGGAAAATCGGGTTTTGTAAATATGTTAAGTCAGCATTATCGGCTAAGCGCGTCCCCAAACCGATTTTAAAAACCGATGCACCTGTATGCCACTTGGTCACACAAAACTAAAACTGGCTGTGTTTCTTTTCAATTTCTGAGTACCATGGTGTGCACCTTTACGTTCTGAGTGTACTCCTATGATGTAGGACTAACAGCACCGGCCCGCCGCGCACGGCCCACGGAATCGTCAGTTGCCTGCCCTGCGCCCGCACCAGATAGCTGCGCAGGTGTTCCCAAAAAACGTAGTTTTCCGGAAAATGATAAAAGCCAAATCACCTCTTTCGGGAAGCAAAATACGGGCAATAAATGCCCCAGAGGCTGCTGAAAATTTGGGCCCGATTGCACGACATGTCAGAGGGGTATCTTTAGATGACCTTGGGGGTCGCATTGACTTGCCTCTCCCTCTTATCAGGGCGATGGTTAGTAAAATGTCGTCCCGAACATGAACTGAACGTGCGTGATGCTAGAATTGAGTGCTTGCGTGTTGAGAATATGTTCTGAAGTTTAGAAAAACGTTCGTTAAAAAGGGGGCCTCGACCAATAGAGGATCGTCCCTGGGGACTCAGGGGATGCCCCAAGGTCTGAAAATGTAATGCTGGCTTGAAGAGCCACCCCCGATGCCTCATAGGGCGTCCGTGATGTACCAAAACATGTTATAAAAACTCTTCAGTAACATGAGGGAGTCCGAATCACCTAAGGGTGGTTAGAGGGAAAGAAGTCAAAAGATAAAAAGTTAAACAACAAGAAGTCAAATGACATCAGACCAAACAGCATAACAGCTAAATGGAAGAAGTAAAAAGTCAAAAGGGCAGCACGCAAAATTGCAAGAATTCAAACGGGACAAAAGTCAAATACCAAAGGTGAAATGTTGAATGGCTAAAAAAATCAAATCTGCAAAAAGTCAAAAATGATAAATTAAAGGTCAATGAAAGGAAAAAAGGTGAAAATCGAATTTCGGAAAAAGCAAAAAAGAAAAGAAAGCTGACAGTCGACGGAGTCGACAAATAGTCGAAAGTTTATGATAAAGCTGATTCATGAAGCCGTATAAGATTTTTTAGCAATCGGAAGTTAGTCGGTGCAATCTTGCTCCATTGTAGGGGTGCTACATTACAAGACAGACAAGGGCTCATATCACAAACAGGCCTTTACGCCACATGAGTATTGCAGGAAGCAGTGATTGTTTTCATTGCAATAATGCTGGGGAGAGCATTTAACATAAATTTTGGTACTGCCCAAAAGTTGAACGATTTTGGCAAGGATTAAGAGCCTGTTTATTAGAAAACAATGTTAGCAGAGGCATCATTGAATTCAGCGAGTCAGTAGTGATGCTGGGAACAGGTAAAAATCAATTGACGAATCATGTAGCTGGATGTACCGAAAGCAGAAAGTATAGGGGGCTTAGGCTTATATCTCAGTCGTGTTGTCTCTTTGCTTGAAAAAGGATGGCCAAGTGGAAAGGTTGGTCGCGACACTTAATGGAACCCTGGCCCAGTATGGGAGGAAAGATAAAACCTAAGACGGGAACTTGATGTATCAGACGGCTGCTTAGGCTTTTTACAACATGTTTATTTGAAATGAAGTTGAAAACGGGTAAGGAATGTAACGCAATTTCATTGAACTCGCTTATTAGTGCACCCATTTGTAATGATTGTATACTACGTGTATTTGTGTTTGTCAAAATGTATGTGTTTTGAGCCACATGTAAAATAAGATACACAAAGGTGAAAAACTAATTCAAACGGGGTAAAAGTTATATACCAAGGGCGAAGAGTCAAATGGCAAAGGGTCAAATAGGCAAAAACTCCAAAATAATTAATTCAAGTAGATGAAAAGTGAAAGGTCAAAATTCGACTTGAGAAAAAGGAAAAAATAAATTCGACAACAACAAAAGAGAGCAGGTTATTAACCAAAACACCTTCCCTGGCAAGAAGCTTTGAATTTCATAGGGCATACAAATGCACGCAGGGCCTGTGATTGGTTGCTCGTTCAGGAAGGCGGAGATAAGGAAGGTATAGCTGCCACCTCCACTTAGCCAGTGGGGTCAAGCCAATAAGCAGTCTTACTGCGCGGAAGGCGCAGAGGTGCAATGGATTTAGATCGCAAGGCCCTCCGCGAGACATAAGATGTCTTGGTGCGCGATTATTTGTTTGTCACAGGATGCTTTTTAAAGAGACTGTTCTCGTTTGGAGATACTGCGGCAAGCATCAGGCATGATGAAATAAGCTTACTTGTAGCTGTTGGGTCACTTGTAAATGGAGTGTCTTATGTTTGAGGCATGTTTAAGGACCATTTACGTGCAAAAATAAGACTGGGTAGCGCCACTGCAGCACCATCAAAGAATAATAATGAGACCCATTTTAAGTATTTTCGGGCCCAAATTACGCTGTCAACGCCTTGTAACAGCACTACACTTCTTTTTCGGTAGCCCAAGAGTGTATCCCAAGGCCGCGACAACTGCAGTTGTCGCGGCTGTCGTCGTCATGACGACGGCAGAGCCTGCTTGGGGCCGTTGTCAGTAATTACGGGTTAGAGGTACCACTTATGACCTCTTTTATCTCGCAAAATACGGTTTTGGGGGGAGTAAAAGGGACATCTCTAACCGGCATGAATGCTATTAATACAAATGCACGTTTGCGATTGGCACAACGGACGGCACTGAACAGCTGTCGAGGAGTGCCGCGGTTGCAGTTTGAATCAGCGCGTTACTTCAGACTACGAGATGCTCCGTTTCCTAAAGAATTGCGCTTCGAAAAGACGTCACCGTGTTAAACGCCATGGGAAAAATAAAAGCCATAGTGTGATGTTTCGTTGAATTCGCGGGATGATAGTCGCATGTTCCAGACATTTTTTCACTAAAAAAGAGTGTTTCTAACTTTCGTAGCATATATGACACAATCATTTTGACAAATTAGCGGACAAAAATATTACCGTACGTACACAATGGAAAAAGTAAAGCAAATTGATTTTTTTCTTTCATAGCGGTGAGCAGGAAGCCCATTGAGATTTTTCCCGCAGGAGCGGCTATTTCTATTGAAAAAATCTAGCTATTCTGATGATTTCGAGAAAACTGGTATTACCTATCAAAGCTGCCGCGTGTAACCTAACAATATGTAAAAAGTCCAAAAAATGGCATGCTCCTTTCAAGTACAAGCACGGGCCGGTTGGCCGGATTGCTATACTTCGGTCGGGTGGAGTGGGAGTAAGTTCGACACCTACGATCTCAAACACTCACGAGCTAGCGGCACTAAATTTACGAGGTGGGTTGATTTGGATGTGAACTCACTTGGTTCAAACTTTTTGATCCATAGGTAGTGACCGTCGGGTCAACGAAGGAGAAACAAGGTCAAAATCAAGATCGGTGATCAAACTTCACCCGAACCTTCTCATGCAGTCGCCTTGATCCTGAATACCTGTTTTAAGCAAAAGATCATCGGTGTTCATTTCAGATCAGTGACCTGGCTCGACCTCTGGAATGTCACGATGACCAAAAGACTATATATTCGCTTTGATTTTCTAACTCAAAGAACGTCAGGGACTATGCTAGGTATTACACACCTTAAAACACAGAGCTGATCTGGGTCATTTCAGGTCGATGACTTTCTCTGATTTTTAAAAAGCCTGTGAACGATGCCTGCAGCGGCCACGGTCATCAAGATCTTCGAAACGAGCACCAAACATTACTTCATAAAGAAAGGTCTCAAGGACAAAACCAGATTGGTTTTGACCTCAGTCTGACCTTCATACCTTACCAAAGGTCAGTGGAATTTGTTGTAATCTTAAGCTTGATTCTTACCTTGCATAAAAAGCCATCTCAGAGGTGCATGGCTTTGTGCAACATACCGTTGTCGCATCTTTTCAATGAATCCCTTGAAATTGCCTTGGCTAACAGGCATGGCCTGAGTTTGACCCGCCATAGGCTAGTAACCTGACGAGGTACGTGTAATTTTTTCACCAAACGATCCGCTTTTCACGTCTCCGGCCCCGGCGAAGTAGGTTCTTCTAGTATTGCCTGAGTGCTATATATGGCCGGACTTCCTATAGAAGTACGATGGTGTCAACCTTCAGTGGAAAATCCGCGAATAAAATGTCAAATAAACATGACATAGGTGAGCGCCTGTAATGCCTTGCACGTTTCCAAAAGATCAGTTGATCAATTTCTCGTGGTCTGCTCCGCGCCCATGCATTTCGCTAAGAGTATAGGCACCAAGTACGTAAACACACCGTCGACCAACGACGTGACAACCTTCAGGCTGGGTGTGAGGTAAACACAACTGCGGGAAAATGTGGCAGCAGCAGTTAGCCCGCGCAGACCACGCGACCGCATGCGTGCAGTGGCCGCGTGGCCTAATGGATAAGGCGCCTGACTTCGGATCAGGAGATTGCAGGTTCGAGTCCTGCCGTGGTCGAAATCAGGCGTTTTGAGCTCTGCCCAATGTATCTTGCTGTTCTCCGCCAGACGAAGGGCTATCGCATGGGCTCTAAGTATAAAGTATTTGAAGGCAATGTTCCACACCGGAGGATATTGAGGCATCAGGAATGATGAAATAAGATCACTTGGAATGATGAGGTTGTTCGGTTTTGAAAACTGCTTTATACACTATTGAGTAAAAAGGCTGATCAGTACGTCATCGTTTGGTTACGTCATGAGACGTTTTTATGACGTCGAGTCGCTGCCAGACTGACCGTATCAGAATTGTTCTCACTTTTAATAGTAAAATTTACCGGGAAGGTGTCGTTGTGTTGCTGGGGTGTGCTCGTAGAGACGAATATTGTTATGCGCTTGTGGTTTGGCAATGTTACAATTCTCAAATATGATAATCGATAAATAAAGGCAACAATAACAGCCTTTCTATGCCCGCAACAAGATTTAAACTTCACGAACACTTTACTTCACTAACGCTTCTGTCCGGAAATCCATTTCATTTGCACTCTGCCTCTAGATACGCAGGGGTTGAAAAGTGTCTGCTGTCATCGATGAAACTGGCAACAGAAAAATTGTCACCAACAGCCAAATCTATCAGAAGTCGTTGCAATGCCACTATATATGCGATAAACCATACTTCACAAACATAAATGAACTGCGTTTCGTCAGAAGCATAAATAATTTTGTTTCGGAAGTTTCATTTGCACTTGAGTATCATTTACAGCATGCTAAAATTAACGGTGTTTACAGTGTGGCCAAAGGATTTAGTGACCTAGTGACCAGTGCAGTGGGCTTAAATGCGTCCGACACTGGTGGTCACAGCTGCCAGAGCAGCCGGGACCAAAAATCAAGGTAAGAGCTACGGCTTGGAAATGCTAGTGTCAGCATGATGCACACGACAATCGTGCACACGACATCCGCTACCCGTTCCTGGCTGGGAGGCACGTCCAAAGACCACGTCATTAGTGCGCCGATGAGCCATCTTTAGCCAGCTCACAGTCCAGACCTGAGGCTGCCAGACTTCTGGTTTTGGTCTGTGGCCCAGGCGAGCTATCCGAATACGATGAAGCAGGTGCCACGGTGGACGAGTAAGCCAACAGCGAATGACCGCCGCGACAGCACAGCACACAGTCGGTTGTGACTGCTTGGTATTTCCCGTATCGTCTTAAAGGATTGGACTCGGAGTGATGGGAATCGGTCCGGAGCAACAGGATTTGAAAGGCGTAGGGTAGAGAAGGGCAGAACATGATAGGACAGAGTGCATCATCGTTTGCGTCGTTGACGAAAGACCCATGAATCTCGAGAAGACGCACTGCGCCTCTATCAAGATGACCTGAGATGGCATGGGCTACCTACACTTTGCTTTCTCCCCATGGTCTGGTTTGATGTGTCTCAAATAACAGGTACTGATGAGTTACCATCGGAATGTGGTGCAGTGCCGATGTAACACTCCTGCTGCCATAACGGGCAGATTTAAGTTAAAGGGCTTAGCTAAAAAGGACGCCCAAACTCACTCTTTTACCGCCTTATTATGGCTCCAGCCATCAACAGTCAACTACACCGACGTTAAGCGCGCCAGTCAGATAGAGCTTGAAGCGACTCACAAAACTATTTTATGCCTTTTTATAAATAGGGAAATTATCAGGTATGTGCTACGCTTGGTACTTTGTAACCGAGCGCCAGCGTTTGCAGTTCAATTCTGGAGGTCGTTGGCCCTGGCACCACCGATATTTTATACCTCTGTTTGTCTTCCCCCCCCCCCGCGTTCGAGCCGTTCACCGCACCATATTGTAGTATGCTCAAAAGCAGTGTCTCATATATGTGTGTAGGTTTTAACTGAAGGAGTTATTTTGAAGATTAGTCGGTGCGGTTCACAGCCCTGCCCTTCTTAAAGCCAAGCCTCCTGGTTTCTGAGTTATACGCATGCGAAGACGTGCAAAAAATGTCGAGGTTGCCCTGGTATCTATGATGGCATAGGAACATTGTTCAAGTCCCGCCACTCCACTGAGCATGCAGCGTTCAGGGTCAAGGCGTTCGTTAATGTTCGCGAGCACAATTTCCATATACAACAACCGTTAATTGGCTATAAACCAATGTTGTGCAAGCTATTTAAGATTCTAACACGAGTTGCATTTTCTGCTCTATCATACAAAAAGTTACACAATCATTTCAGTCATCACGGAAATAAGACTCGCATTCGAATAACTTAGGAATAGCGCCACCCGAGTATGTTAGTGCAAATAAACACATCAAACTCACGGATAATATGCAAGAACAGCACGAGAAAGGGCCAACGCATGAACGCCCAGCGATGTTTGGTCCAGACACATCTAGTGCAGTCACGGGACACCTATCGGGAGATTGAAGAACTACAGATGAGTGCTTGCACACAAACGTTACATGATGCAATCAAACAATGCCGTATTGAGAGCTATATATACTAAATAAAGAAATTTGGTCGCTTAGGGTAGTCTTTTCCTTTAAAGGTACGCCTCTAATTCTAATTGAGATTATTTACCATACGTGATGCTTTGTCTTTGTCGTTTGATATCTTCGCATGTGATCATTCACTTAAATATGCGCTCAGGTGGGGAGGGTCAAACTGCCCCCCCCCCCGAATGTTTTTCCGGAATGGTTTTCGAACGACGCGGCGTAGCTACGCCAAATTTTGCATAGCTATAGACAATTGAATAGCGGATCGTTTGACATTAACAATTTAGATGCACCTTGTAAGGTCGCTGACCTATGGCAGGTCAAAGTCAGGCCATGGTTTCAGTGAAGGCAATTTCTAGGGAATCCTTCAATCTGATCCAACAACAGAGTGTTAGACGAAGCCACACATCTCTGAGATGTTTTCTTGGGCAACACAACAGTTGAATAAGCCAATTACATTGACCTAAGGTCATGTATGAAGGTCACACCAAGGTCAAGACCAAACTGTTTTGTTACTCTAGGGCTTGCTGTATGGGATAGTTTCTGGTGCTCATTTCGAGTTTATTGATAGCAGGAACCGTCAAGATAGCATCTTTCATGGACTTCTTAGAGGTCAGAATAAGTCACCGACCTAAAATGACCCAGGTCAACATTATGTTTTAGGAACACACTGCCTAGCGTAATATTTGTCGCTTAGTCAAATGCAAAGTTCAAAGCAATCTTGTATGATTTTGGTAACATTGACCTTCAAAAGGTCAAACAAGGTCGCTGACCTTGAGTGAGAAAGTGAGAAAAAAGGCAACGTTGAAATGGACGAATAATCTTGGGAAGCTGGATAGCATTATTTCCCGAATGACATAGATGAGTCGGACAGGCAAGAGTGTGCCCCAGTGAGGATCATCCCCACATGCATATCTAGAATAGCAGTCATCACATTTGAGTAAAGAACGATAGCCTCCATCTCTGCACCCCCCACCCCCCGCCCCGGTCATCGGGCTTGTTTTCCAGAAAAGTTCCTGAATTACGCCCTGAACTTGGCCCCCCCCCTCCCACACTTTTTGAAACGTTCCTACGTCTATTATGCGGATGCTCCTCAATCAGAGGGATGTCTTGAATCTGCGACGTCTCGTCGCAGTGGGCGCAGCTAACAAACCCACATTGCGAAGGGCCTCCTCGATGGCGGAGCGAAGCCGAACACCCTCTACAGATTGAAGGTTTGATGCCGCGGTATTTGGCGCCTGGCGTTAGCCGAAATCAAGGTGACGGCAGCGTTGTAATCCTCAAGTGCTGTCAGCTTTTCACCACCGATCTCCAAGGAGATTCGAGGTATCTCGTTCTGCCACTGCTACCATGTTGTTTAAATAAATTACAATGTTCAGCTCTGCCCTGTTCGCCGCGACCACCCGGGTACACACAAATGAAGTGCGGACCCCCGCAATTTCAACAATTTTTCTCGTCACGGGGAGCGGATGTCCGTTGCATGGTGTGCGCCGGTGGCTGGAGCACAGTACACTGCGGCGACCGAGACTGGCGGGCCACCGCGTACGCTGCCGTGAGGTAGGTTGGTGGGCTCACTGGGTGAATGGCCATCTCTCTAACCCCTCCAATCGGCATTCAGCACTCCCCTACCAGCTCCGCTGTCTCGGCCATGTAGGCGGACATGGCCGCCTTTAACTGCCGCACGTCCTCGCCATGTTGTTTGCGATACCAGTCCCAGGATGAGCCTTTGTGCTCACCATATTGATACGCTGCCGTCGCAGGCGAGCTCCTGGCATCTCGTCAAATTTCTCCTTGTTGGCCAACTCCAGTACCGCTGCATCTAGATATTTCGTCTCATTGAGATATACCCCCTCCACCAAAATGGGCTGTAATCTGCGCAGATAATGCTCGTAAATGAGGGTGGATGCCCATTCGACGAGTCGTTGGGTTTTGTGACAGTTAATTTCGGTCTGGTTGTGCACGTGAGGATGCGCGTGCGATCCTCATAGATGTTGACGGACTCCGCATCTCCCTGCTGGCGACCCGTCAACTGCGTCAAATTGCCGGCGGGTCCGAATGCTTTCATATTGATCTCTTAGTGTCATTTGAAATGCCGACCAATAACTGTCCAGATTGGGAAGCACTTGCATCGGTTTGATGCGACGCCAACAAGACGCGATAAAATTCCTTGGCCTGACGCTGCAGGCGCATGATCATTATTCGCATCACGTCTTCCCAGTTTAAATATCCAAGCATGGCGGCATTTTCAACCGCCTCCAAGAAATCCACTACGGACACATGGCCTTCCTCATCTGGCTCAAACGTAGGTATCGCTCGCAGCGCCCCAAATTCTTGGATGGCGCGCTCTAGGCATACTGCGTGGCGGTCGTGTCGTATAAAGGCTGCTCCATGCACGGGTCAGTCTGATCAGGATCATTCCTGATCTAATTACCTCTAAGGGGTTCCTTCCATGCCACAGTGCCAACAATATCAGAATAGTTTTGAAGGTTAACTCGCGCCGCTTCCGTTATGGTCCCCTTTTATCTTTGCCGACTGATTGCCGAAATTGGGTTTTCCCTTTGTAGGTTTTGTCAAGCTCTAACCGAACAGCAAACACTCCCTTCTCTCCTCTCTTCGGGTACCCATCCACGATGCGGCAAGCTGCGTGACGAACGTCAGGCGATTGGTAAAGGTTGTTTGCCGATCGGTCCCATAGGCGCTGAGCATGGGGTTGTCTGCAAACTAACCTCCGGTGATTTGGGGCCTTCCTGTTGACCTTTGGCCTGGCCCAAGATCATAATCTGCTGGATAGGATAGACTATCGACCAAACTGCCATGGAATGGGAGAGATTCGACGTTGATCAGCCGCATCGGCTCGGAGCATTGGGTAATCTGCAGCCAATTTTGGTGGTCAAAGGCGTTTTCGGAAACCTTTAACGATTTAATCCGACACAATGTGCATGTTCTGAACAAGGTAGACTGTGGACTCAAGGGGCATCGAATGGCGAAGTTTTGGTGTCAATCGGTCTCATAGGCTGGGAGCATTGTGTTTCAGCAAACTTATTTCTGTCGCTTAGGAGACCTTTGACCTGACCTAAGCTCACTATGTTCTGGAATTTATTAGCAATCAGCCATGACGTATTAATTGGCAAAGGTTTTGTGCCGATCGATCCCATTTGCCCGTAGCATGGGGCTGTCAGCAGGTTTTTCCGGCCGTGTAGTCCCTCTCAGACGGGCAGGGACCAAACGACCGACAAAACCTGTTGGCGTTCCCATGTTCCGAGCCCAATGAGCCGATCAACACAAAACCTTTCCCAATCGATGCCGCTGGGTCGAAAGCCTGTTCTTAGATTTTGTCAGCCGTGTGGTCCCTCCCCTGAAGACGTCACGGGACCTCCTTCGCCCGCATTGCGTATATTCTTTAGTAATCCTAAGGCAGCCAGTACTGGCGAAAAACGGGAGGATCTAGCGGCAAGTGAGACAAGAATTCCATAAAACCGCGATATTTCATGAAATTCTGTCGAGACTGAAGATTAAAAAAGAGCGTAATTTGCACGTTGCTAAATTTTTTATAAGGACTGGGTAGGGTCCATGTATTTCGGCCGCGCGACATGTATGCGGATGCGGTTGTCTATTTTTGTAACTTCGACGTCTGGATTTATTTTCTGATAGCGCGCGTTCCAATTTCCAAACATCTCGTAGGTTCAGCATGACAGGAAAGCTCTCTCCGCCATAGGGGAGAGTGACGGTAGGACACGTCCTCCCAAAATTTTGCAGATTGATGTTACGGCAATGCTGTTTTCATTCCTGACCTTGTGCTTTCACGAGGACTGGTGGAGGCGATATGGTTTACTTGTCGGCTTTTAAGCATTATCTAAATGGTGGTTAGCAGCAGTTTTCGGCAAATTATTTAGACTCTGAGCAACAATTGGGTCTTTCGGACCACGGCTGGTTCGGGAAGGACAGGAACGGCAGAGGAAGAAGCGTTGCTTGCGCAGTGAAGACAAACCTGTCATCTGTTCACCGACCACACCTGGAGCCTGACTGAGGTGCTGGTGATCCAGTTGGGGGCCATCTACCCTGTCATCATAACGGTTTGTTATCATCCGCCAGATGCTGGCCGTGACGTAGATTCGATCGCTGCCTTCACCAATCTGCCGCTTCTAATCGTGAGTGGCCTTAACTTGCTTGAGATTTGGTGGTCGGGTAATGGCGACGAAGCTGTTCTACCGAGGCGCACTGTTCTTCAACTTCTGTTGTTCAACAGCAAGCACTGAAACTTGAAATTCGTAGACTTCGTTCAAATTCGTAGACTCTGTCGCTGAATGCGAAACGGTGCGATCTGATAATATCTTGGATCTCGCCATCTGCGGCGCTGTTGCTTTTGACGGTCGGTGACAGTATGTTCAACTCACGCCCCGTGTGGTGATAACGCAGTGTCCTGTAAAACGTGGGCCGCGCCATCCGATCTGAGGCGTACAACTACAAACAGGCAGACTTCATCGGTCTGCACAATGCCCTTTGCGCTTCTTCCTCACTGGCTTATGGGCTTTTTATTTGGCTTGGAGTATTCCTTGGCGTGTTCTAAATGATCTAAATGTTGATAATGCTGTCCGCCGTTTCTATGACGTTGCGTTTGCTGTCATTGCAGACTTCGTTCATGTTGTTGAGTTCCGAAATAAATTGCATCCTTGCTTTGACCGCTCCGTTCGGTACTTGCTGCATGGCAGGGAGATGGCTCATAGAGAGCGTGTCCGACCACCGAAAATAGACGTCGTGCCACTAGTGACACCGTACTACTTGAGGCACCGCACTACTGGAGGCAGCGTACCACTAGGGACACCGCACCACTGGGGGCACCGTACTACTGGAGACACCGTACTACTGGAGACGGCGTACTACTAAAGATACCGTAGCTTTAGGGACACCGTACTACTTGAGACACCGCAATACTGGAGACAGCGTACCACTGGAGACAGCGTACCACTGGAGACAGCGTACTACTAAAGATACCGTACCTCTAGATATACCGTACTACTGGTTGCTAGACACCGAACTACTAGAGCTGATTTAAAAGCGGCAGCTGATGCTACATGTCTATGAGATAAGGCCCCCAAAGTAACTTGCTGCATGTAGTGCGAGACTAAAAGGATAACCCTTGAAGTCTTTCGCTACTAAGTTCTGTGACCCAAACGTCCGTGTATTGCCGGACCCATCTTTGCTTGGAAGAAGGAAAGGTAGGTTCGGCAATAGGACCCACATTTTTGGAAATAGGACCAGAGAAGGTTATTTGCACCCAACTTTTAGAATATGTGACTACGTCACCGCATTTTTGTTGACTCACAATAGGCGTAACGTGCTCATCACTCCACCGAGCATGCTGTCATCGGTATAGTTAGCCATATAAGCAACAACATGGACCCCAGTATGGTCACCACCATTAGCTCAACTGACTTGTCAAGCCTTCGATTGTGTGAACCGCTCTGCTCTCTTGGCCAAGCTGGAATGCTGTGGTATTTCACCACACTGGTTTTCGGATTATTTCACCGACTACCGACAGATTGTGAAGGGCCGAAATGGGCCGAGCCTTGAGGTCGCGTATGACATCGTTCAGGACAGCATAGTAGGACCGCTGATGCTCCTCCACTTTCCCAACGACATCCAGTGTTCTGTCAGCTACGTGTAAACTGGTGGCATATGTAGACGACATGCAGCTCATGCATGAATCATCACCATCTGCCTGTGGTCTCGCACAGCTGCGTTCGTGTGTTGAGTCCGATCTGACTGCAGTCTCAGTGTGGTTTCGTCACAATGACATGAAGATCAACCCATCAAACTGATTTCATTGTTGCTGGCACACCCACCAACACCCGCAAAGCCGCCAGGCTTAGTGTGAATTTGGATAACTCCCAGCTGTCCCGTTCAGAATGCATCAAAAGACTGGGGGTGCTCATGAACAAATATCTCAACTGGCAGCATCAAACGGCCAAAACTACTCAGCGCTGTTTTGGCTCGCTCATAACTATTAACAAGCTCAGGCATGTGCTTACCAGCTTCACAATAAAGTACCTAGTTGAGATACTGGTCTTCCCTCACATCAGATATTGTTTACATGCATGGGTCCCGACGACAGCCGTTCAGCGCCAGCGCCTGGATAAGGCTATTAACTTCGCGATCAGAATCGCTGCCGGCAAACGCAGACGAGATCACGTCACGGAATCCCGAAAACAGCTAAATTGGCCGAAATTCGACGAGACTGCCACCCACCGCGACTGCATATGTTTGCATCGCGCCATTTACGTGCCTGCTGGGCCACGGGCTATCAGTGATCTGATCAGGCGTCGATGTGAAATATCTCAGCGGCACACCAGAGTCACCGATGATGAAACTGTACTGCAGACGAACACTGTAAGACACCCTCGCTTAGAGTGCGTGGAAAGGGCATTTCCCTATCGAACCGTAGCGGCGTGGAATCGCCTCCCTGCTGCGACGCGCCAGTGCAAAAACTTAAACGAGTTCAATGGCAAATCAATGTCTTTCATCAGAGAACTTATCTAAATTGGCCGACTGGCCATGACGCGCAGGTGTTGACTTGCAATACAAGTCGGTCATGTTTTATAACATCGTATGTGTGTCGCTAGCGTTGCGTCTCATTTGCATGTGTTGCGTGTTCTGTGTTGATCTATGTAGTATGTGCTGACGCGACGTTAGAATAGCCACTGACTGGATTTCGCCAAGGTTCGTAATGATAATGATAATAAGTATAATCGCTCGATGCGCTTCGATTTTTCGAGCTTTACTGTACTGCGCGGCCGTATAGCCCTACTGCTACGTGATCTCAGTGCACACAAGGCCTGCGGTCACGACGGGCTCAGTGCCTGGATTCTCAGGGAATGTGCCGAGGGGCTAGCTGCTTCGTTAGAAATACTGTGAAAGCTTTGTCTAGATTCTAGCGTCTTCCCTGCACGGAAGTGAACGTGATACCGGTGCACACGAGGGTTCAAAATGCTGTCTGAAAATTACAGTTATGTGTATTCGCTTTCTGTCTGCTCAAAGTATTAGAGAAAAATGTAAGCGAAAGCCTGTAACGGATTTGTCTACAGTCCCTACGTCCATACCGGCACGGGTTTCTGCCAAAGCGTTCCTGTGCCACCAGCCTTGCAAGCTTTTTTAAACACTGTTGGACATTTATCTTAAACGATAAACGAACAAACGCGATATCACTCTCTAGCAATCACCAACGTCAATTATCTTCTTCTGCTTCTTCTGCTTCGCTATATATTTTTTGCATCACTTGCCGCGGGTGTAGCTGGTTGAAGTGGCACTTGAGCAATCGTTCGCAACGCGTAGTACTGAACGGCAAGCAGTCTGACTGGATTCCAGTGCGATCTGGTGTTCCGGAGAGCAGCATCATGGGACCGTTGCCGTTCGTCCGCTCTCTGGCAGATGTCCCTGACTATATCACGGGCGAGTGTCTGATGTGCGCTGATAATGTGATATTCATCACCGAATCGGCAGCGTAGCAGATTGTCTCACACTTCAGACCGATCCGGATCGCCTCTGTGAATGCTTCAAAAACTGTGGACTGAGACTGAGCCCAGCTGAGTGCAAAACCATCACATTTATCCTCATTTATGTTTCCTGTTCATTTTGCATATGCTCTAGGCGGTCACCATTGGAAAGCTGCCAGCAGATTCCCGATCTTGGCAATTTCTGGGAACGAAGGTCACCTTTGCCAATATCGTAGATGCGACTGCCTAGAAACCAAACAAGACGCTGGACGTTCCCATACGAAGCGTGCAAACGCCGTCGTGTCCTCGTCGAGCGCGGTTCAATCAGAGGGCCTTGCTGCGTGCCTTCAACGCTCATCTAGGATCATGGCTGGAGTTCGGTAGCGTCATTTGGAGTGGTGCTGCCGCCCCCCACCTCGCCCGGCTCGAACGACTACATCACCAGTTTCTCATGTGGTTGGGCTAGAGTACACAGTCCCGGCGTGCTCCACTGGGTTCACTAGCACATTTTCGCTTATTTGAAAACAGCGTCTATCAAGGCACGCTTTGTTCAGTCCCGTGTATCATCTTAATGCAGCGATCACCAGAGGCTTGTCTGCGCTTACACCACTGCTCGGCCTGGCCACATTCACCCGGCGTTCTCGGCACACCGAGCTTTTTAACGAGCACTTTGCAAGGGTTAAACATAGCTCAAAATCATACCGCTTCGATGTGTTCAGGTTTGCCGGCACTCGTGGAATGTTCTTTTGATGAGAGTTGTGACTGGGTCTGTTGGGTGGATGCGCACCGCTGTGGTATGTGTATGTGCGTGTGAGGTAAGGTTTTTGGTTTATATGTGTGCAAATACAATATATTTGTTGCTTTTTAAAGCTGGATTGCTTTTGCCATTGGGCCTTTCACATGTGGATTACTCCCTCCCTAAATAATAAATGAGCAATCAACCACCACATCCCTCGTTCTCATGAAGCAAAGGTCGCCACACTTGTATAACTAACGACACATTTCAGTTGCGTGCTATGCTTTATCTATTTTGCCCGGGCTGCCAATGCAGAAAGGATGAATTCATTTTAAATGCGTCACCCTCCTACTGATGCACTTTGATCATAGGTAGATTTCGTGGAACAATGGAGGCTTAATATGGATGTCGGCGATAACTTCAGTGGCATTTAAAATTATTCCTGCCCGTTTAAGATAAGCCCCAAAGTAGTTGTCCTCTTCTAGATTATATGTTATCAGTAACGGTGAAACACAGCCCATCCCACAGTTCGTTTCGCAGGCCGGAAATATGTACTGTGCGGTAACATTTATGGGGCTTTACGCGTATGTCTTTACTTCAAACTTCAACGAGTGTCGGCTTTCCAACCACACCGCTGAAGCATTAATTTTCTGGTTGGGCACACATAGTGCGACAGTACCACACCAAAATACTGAGCAACCCAGGCTGGCGTGAATTATTTTAGTGGGTGTGTCTTTTTTGTCCCTCAAATATTTACATTTATATTCCCCATTTATATCTCGCGATTCAAAATGGCCATCTGCTGAAAAAATGATGTTTTCTTTCAAAAAATTAATGCTAGCTTTTTGGATGGATGTCTTTCTGGAATCAGAGCTCACGCTATGCAGGGCTTATTGTTTAAGCCTCGAACTCTGCCATCCGATCGTGCAATGCCAGATCAACTGCAGAACTTAGTAGCAAGCGTGAAATGTACCTCAATGCTTGGCACGGTCCGTCCTCGTCTCTGACGCCACTTGACCTTTATGTTCATTGAAGCAAAAAATTGAGCTTTATCATCAGTGGCATTCCAATGCGTGCATCTTTAATGAAAACATGCGGCTTTCAAAACAAAAGCTTAGATACCACTGATATGCAATGTCCTTTGTCGAATTACCAAAAGCAAGCTGTTATGAATATGTAAGTGGTCATCGATTTTCAGAAGTATTTCAGTGGCATTGGGCATGTCCTTCTACTCCAGCCTCATGACTGGACACGTTCCTCAAAAGTGGAGCATGCATTTATTGCAGCGCTTCCAAAGACAGGCAGTCTAAGCCATCCATTCAACTTTTGACCAATTTCCGTAGTACATGAGATCCCAAAGATAACTGCAAACATCATGTTTGGCCAGCTCAGTTCCTATTTCAATCCAAACACCAATTGTCAGTAATCAACACGGGTTCAGACGGTTCTTCCCTACCAAGACAGTCATATCCGTCTTGTCAAGTCGCATTCTGTCCTTAATTGACAGCAGCCAAATATGTCTACTAGCGGTGATAGGATTATCAAAATGTTACGGTGTTAGTGCTTATGGCTTTCTGTAATCCAGCTGATAAATTACAATACCGACACGCAATTGATCGGTCATTTAATTGCACCATGGGGAAAACATCAGAAAAGGACATTATGATTGAAACCTCTCATGTTGACTCAACGGCCTTCAATTTACCAGGAGGTGCTTGTAAAGCGATGTTGTAATGCTGAGTATCGATTATATTGTCAACACTCAATATTTCGAGCTGGGCTTATGGGCTTAGAGCACGGCGACTCATTGCTTCGGAACTCCAATACTGAGCAATAAACAACAACTCTAAAATGCAAATATTATAGACAATTAGACAATGCGGATCTCGAGATATGAGAATCTCTGCACATTCGGAATGTTTACCTAAGGCTGCACGTACAAAGTCATCATGCGACCTGGACTAAGTAACGGTTTGAGGACATTCACGTTCCTGAGCTTCCGGCAATGTTCATGGTGGCTGATGGGTGGTTAGTATTGTTTTTATTTAGTTATCTGTGTCGTTATTTGGAACAGATTGCACAGGCGAACAGTTTAAACAACTGCACTGTTTCAGCCTGGCTGCCTGTATTGTTTTATTTTTGGCAGCCCTTAACGCTGAATTGCATGCGGTCTGATAGGAGCCTAGATCATCCGTCTTTATGGCTTCTTTTGACGTGGTTTGAGAGTATGTTTCTTGATTCACGTGTCTTACTGTTCAAGTGCAGCATTTCGCTGAGCCTTTCTGAGCTATTGTCATTACTGAGATCCTGAGGATGAGCACACCTTGAAATATAGCGTACGGTCAATATAATCGCTATTTAGCATCACATCACCGCTTAACCACTAACTCCTGGTATATCGATGTTCGTTTTAACACGTGTCCGGTTGGCCGGTTGGATACCCTTCGCTCTGGTGCATTGACTCCCTGAGATCTCATGAACTATGGGAGCTGGATACACGAAATTCACATTGTGTGTTGACCTGTGCGTTAACTCACTTAGGTCAAAGATTAAGGTTCCCAGAACATGGCCTTCGTGCCAATTAAGGTCAAACAAGGTCAAACTCCAGGCTGGTCTCCAAAGCGCCTTCAGATCCTAGATATATGTTCCAAGGAGAAGTTCACATGCCCATTTAAGACCAGTGACCTTCTTTGATCCCTTAAAGGTCATTGTGACCAAAATCATACAAGACTGCTTTTATATTTGCATTTGAATACGCGACAAAGATAACGCGAGGCAGTATTTTCCTAAAAACAAAATCCTGACCTGTGTCATTTTAGTTCAGTGACCTATTCAGACCCTTAGAAGCCCATTTGAGATGTATAATGCGGTTACTGTTATCAATAAATAACAAACGACCACCAGAAACTACCCCATACAGCAAGCCCTAGAGTAATAAAACAGGTTGGTTTGTACCTTGGTCTGACTTTCATACCTGACCCTAGGCCAGTGAAATTTGTTCATTCAATTGTTGTGTTGCTTTAGAAAGTACCTCAGAGATGAATGGCTTCGTCTGATACTCCGTTGTTGCATCAGATTGAACAATTCTCTAAAAATTAACTTCGCTGAATCTGTGGTCTAACTTTGACCTGCCGTAGGTTAGTGACCCTACAAGTTACATCTAAATTTTGAATATCAAACGATCCGCTACTCAACTGTATACAGCTATGCAAAATTTCACGAGACTTCACCGCGCCGTTTGGAAACCATTCCGGAAAAAAACCTTTGGGGGTCAACTTGACCCCCACCCGAGCGCGTTTTAACTCATTAAGAACTTTCAACTCATAATGCCGAGAAACCAGGAGCCTTTCAACTAGAAACCAGAACCAGAACCAGAAACCAGAAACCAGACCACACCAAACCAGAAACGCCTTTCCTTCTTATATCAACCAGAAAGCGCACCTGATTGGTTTTGTTCGAGCTTCATGCAAGTAAATACATCAAGTACCCTAGTGTCTGTGTTTGGAATTTCAAGGCCGTTAAGTAAACTTCAACCTCAGCAAATCAAATTTGGCACTTCTGTGGTCTCTGAATGTAAGACTGCAAAGAATATCGTTCCCTTCATAGATGACCGCCATTCTTTTGATCACCACATCAAATAGCTGGTGGTTAAAACCAAGGCACACTCATGGCGGTGTCACATTCCAAATATGGTCTACCATTTGTCATCATCACGTATATCGTAAACGTCTTAATTGTCAGCTTAGATGGAATGTTCCACATATGGAGACTTTGAAGCATGCATCAGATATGATGGAACAGTCTCGATTATAGGTGTTGGCATGGCTAATTCAAACATGGCAATTTCGGCTCAAAAGCTCATATAAATGTGAAACACTCTGATACATTATTGCATTTCAATACACGGTACCCGTGAAAAGCCAAACTGAATAGCACACGAAAGCTGTTAGATTTATCAGAGTGTGGTCGGTGGACGTAGAGAAAGCCACATGTTTAATGACATCTCGGAGTATGTAATCACACCGGATGGCTTGCATCAGACCGCATGGTGTCATACCATCAGATGTGTCTCATAATCACTGCGTGTGACACTGCGCAGCCTCCTGACATGGCTGCGATGGTTGTCAGAGCCACAAACAGCCATAACACCAGGCAAATCGGTCTGCTCCGTTGCCTATGAGGGCGAAGGGCGTGCTATGGCGAAGGGTGTCGCACGCATATATCAAGCAAATTCAATAAGCTGCCACCAGAGTTGACACGGCTAGGCATGCTGCACTTTAAGAGGCACTTGGAGCAGGTGATATTGCCTCTTGGATGTACGTAACCGTTTCGCCACAGCTAAGCAGGCATCATGCCTTTTGCAAGCAATGGTCCTTGTCTTAGTCCTGTTTTTGATCAGCACGTTTTTTTTAGTGTGAGTGTACATTTTTTGCTCTGCTGAGTTCCCTTTTCTACGATTTATGTCAGATTAATGGCAGATTAATTAATGCGTATATGAATTTGGATTCCCCTGATTAGTGAAAATGCAATGCAGTGCAACACATTCGTGACTGCAACATAACGTTCTCCACGTTGGAGCACGATGAACTGATCCCGACAATTAAACTTGCATATGTGCCTGCACACGTTTGCGGCCGGCGAGGGTGCATGACCCGGGTCGGCCACGGCCATCCCCACCAGACTGGCCAACCAGCAGGGTGGTCGGCTGACCCAGCGGCAGCAGTCGCGCAGGAGGTCAGCTACATCGGACGTGCAGTCTACATGGACAATCATTATGCGGACGATACGACCCGAGCGCAGACATCCCTAGGCGACAATATCACTCAAAGATACGGTCTGCCATCTTGGAATGCGGTCAAGGTAATTTTGTCCAAAAACATCGCATTCATTTTCCATTCTAAACAAGGTTTCAATTTCTGCCTCGCTCATCATTGCACGTTGCTGTTCTTGTGGAGCTGATGCGCGCTCCGCATACCTGACGTATGTAATGTTTGCTGGGAAGGGCAAGCGACGAGTCATATCTTTTGTCGCTACTACAGCGCTGCCATCATTAAAGGGGCTTATCACGCTGATTGCAAAGCCGTTCGTCACGAAGCATTCCCAAAGTACCTGTAAGTGTTTCGCAAGCAGCTTTACAAACGTCGCGCGCTTATTAATTCGCTGTTAGATAAGACAGAGATAACGTTATGTGTTAGGATTTCATGTGCAATATTCTAGTGAATCATTCTACACCATGGAAAAACAATGTTCCAAGGAACCAAGCCTAAAAACAGCCTAAGCTAAAAACCTTAAACAGCTCTAAAGAACCAAGAGCAGAAGCAGCTGTTTATGTAAGATACATCGTTCCAGGCACGGGACATTTTATAGGGTTATTGACATTAAGGATATGATGGACTGGCGCTGGAATCACAGCCTAAGCTATTCGAGGGATGCCGCGTTGTCAACGCCTAGTGTGCCAGCCAGGGATGTTACAGATGGTAACATAGTTTTTCCCCTTCCTGATTGCTAAATGTCATAAATACTGGGGATTTGTGCTGCACGGGTTATAACACAGATGCAGAGGTTCAAGGCTATACCTTGTCATGTTTGTAAAGGAAAGATGACGCTTTAAATGAGAAATGAAGCGATGACGTCACGTACCCTGAGGCCCACTGTGTACAAAGCATGCCGTGGAGCCGGTGATGAAGCCGTGGGTCTGCAGGCGGTGGCATCCACCAGCTTTGACTCTAGGTTTTAAGCTTGCATGAAATGGTAGTGTCCCACATTGATATAGGGCTTTGAGATGAAGTAGACGTATTGAAGACCTTTCAGTGCTGTAAAAATAATCCTGTCCTTTTTAAGACCTGAGCATTGCTAGCTCCTGAACTACACGCCCGCGAAAATTGTGCAAGTTAAATCGGGGAGAGTATTTCAAAGACACTTTGGCATTCATGTTGTCATGATGGGGTCATTCATAGCCTGTCATTCGATGAGCCATACGGCGATCAAGGCTAAGCAAAAATATAATTGTCGGGACGTTCATGTCTGACGTTTCTGAGTGCAATTTCCGGATATAGCGGCCGTCAATTGGCTCTCAATCAATG
Source organism: Pollicipes pollicipes (assembly GCF_011947565.3). Taxonomy (NCBI): domain Eukaryota; kingdom Metazoa; phylum Arthropoda; class Thecostraca; order Pollicipedomorpha; family Pollicipedidae; genus Pollicipes; species Pollicipes pollicipes. The sequence goes on from NW_023596818.1 coordinate 18,098,781, forward strand.
TTTCACAAGGTACGATGACGTAAGCAAACCATGACGCGTTAAGAAGCATATTTGGTCAGCATAGACCGTGCAGGGGGATGTTTAAGCGGGATGTTTGTGAATGGAAATGCCATATTAGGAGAATGTTCCATCTTTCCAGAGAATGTTCCAGAAGGTTCCATCTGGAAGTCTGACCAATGAGCCCTTTTTATCTACGTTTATTACCATGGTTGTGGATTATAATTGTTAATGCCATGACAAAGTTGAATTTAAAGCGTGGTACGATGCCAATGCCAGACCAAAATTTTCGCACGCCGCTCGCGAGTCACGCAAAAATCCTTACTTTAATAAAGTTACACTGTTTTGCGGAATATTGCTGTGGTATACATCCGATGGGAAAACAAATGGAATGGGTTGCATAATTTGGCCGAGATGCTTGGCCCCCAAGCCCCGCAACTGGATCCGTTCATATAACCAGATGCTTACCGCCTCTTACACACAAAACATATGTTTTTTCGAATACAACACTCCACCTACCAACACAAGAACACCTCTTCCCTGGTAGCAAAAGTCGTATTTTTGCCAGGGAGCTATAATCGCTTTTGAACTAAGGTGGGAGTACAAATTCCTTCGCAAAAAGACCGTCCGGCAGTGAAAAAGTCAATTCACAAAAGGTGGAAATTATGAGCTCGTGACTGATGATTCAGTAAACAAAGGCATCTATTTCAAGTTTGCATGGACGCAATATTAGAAACCTGACAAAACTGTTTTGTTTTTAAACATCTTAGGCCATTAAAGCGAAACAGAATACATTAAGGCATAGTAATTTCATGGCCATGTAATGAGCATAACAAATTGTTAACACCAATAATTTGATGCTGCACTTTTTCTAATTCACTAATTCAATAACAAAGTACCAACAGAAAATTAGACAAGAATAAAACACTCAAACAAAAAAACCTTGACCTCCTGCACATCAGCCCATCACCAAATCAAACACAAAAGACATACCTCAGGCTTCTGTTAAGATGGGGTCAGGGAAAACAAACATTTTGTCACTGTTTCTTACAAAATACCAATGCTTATTTCCATAAAGGTACTCTAATCATGCCTAAGCTAAAGAGGTCTTAGTTCATCTCATCCTGTCTAACAACCTGTTTGTATGACGGCAACAGTTGTGAGGTAATGATTTGTTTTTTTATTCCTATTACTATTCCTACACATTTTATATATTATATATCATTATTATATATTATTATGATATAAATATAAATCATATCTTATTCCTATTCCTACACAATTCCTATTGTCACTTGCCATGCACTTAACCAACTTAACCTAACTTAGAGTAGCTCATATGTTGAACATCATCTCAACTCACCTATCTGTTGACAGCAGCACTTGTGATATAAACATGATGAACCTAATTTTGGGCTGGTTTCAACTTGCATTTTTATTCAGCTCATTTGTGCACGTATGTTGACATCAGACAAAGTTGACAACACACAAATCAAAACACTTTAAATCACTTTGAACAGCTTATTTTGATTGGCATGGTAACCTACGTTAAAGGCAATAATGGGTATGCTCCACAAAACAATCTCTCTTCTCCAAAAGTAACATAACTTTTAGATGACCATACCAGTGTCGCTGGTTGCCTTTTCAGCTGCAGCAATGGCATCAATTTAGGCTTGTTTATTCATATTTAATGACAAAGGTTGAGGTGCTGGCTTCACATTTTACATGGGATGGTCTGATTATTTGTTACATATTAATTTTTAGCTCAAATTATAATTGCTATGCTCCTTAGAGTATCGCTGTGTTAAACAACATAGTGCATATGTACAGTACAGTAATTTGCCAGTCAGGAAACCATGGTAACTATAGAAAATATATTGTTGAAGCAGCCACGAGGGACCGCTTCAAGAAATTTGAGGCAGATAATCAAGAATATGGAATGAAATAAGCCCATTGCATGCCTTGTGGCATCATAATTTGTCTTATGACAAAACTCGATGGATTAAAACAGAACATGACTAGCTCTGGTTACCAATCATGTGTTGAAAGCAGGTAAGGTAAGCGATTACTTACTACACACGAGACGTACTGACTTCTTCCTGCTCCCCCCAAAAAGTCAGTACCTTTTGCATGGTCTGCTGCCAGACAGGGTCATCCCATTCCCCCCCCCCCCCCAAATATAAATATCAATCATGCCCATCAACCTTCCAGATTAAAATGCGAAACAAGTAAGAGGTGTGCATGATAAACATCTCCAGAAGGCAGAATTTCGCCATCAAACACTTCTGTATTAGCTGCGCCAGGTCTGTCCCAAATCTCTGTATGGCAGCATTAGGATAGCCTTGCCAGCTAGTCTGGTGAGTTAGACACTCGAAAGGCTTAGATTTATTGTTATTGAGCACCGCCATGAACCAAGACAACGGTTAACCGAGGGTTTAACAGGACAAAATGGCGGTAAAAATAAGTTCCGTGCTTCAAATTGTCTCCTTTATTCCCTGTGAATTGTTCACGGTTGGGTGCATATCAAACACGTTCGGGCGGCTGGCGAATTAATCCAATTTATGTATCAAATACGTACAAGTTTGAAGTTGGAGAATCTTGCAGAGAAATCGGTCAGTTTTTAGACAACAGATGGTACCTCTAAAGGCAATCGAAAAGGAAAGAAGATTAAGTGTTATCACGCTCGTATGATACCAAGAAAAACAAAGGTAGTTAAATGAATATAAAGACTGATATTTTTCTGGCAAAATGTTGTACTGAGCTCATATGGCTTAAAGTCTGTTAACATGAGTGCTCAAATGGTCATATTCATCTTGTAAATGTAATTTAGAAGACATTTTTTGAATTTTTCGCTCTTGCATTTCGGGAGTGATACGAATTAGTGGTCAAGTTTCCTCGGGAAAAAAGAAATATGTGGAGCAAAATTATCTACCAAGCCTTGCTGGTGTTTGCACCAGGCTCTGCTTTCGTGGTGTGGTGGTGAGACAAAAAAAATGGGATGCGTGAATACCTTGCGGAGGAGGAGTGTGCTCGAAAAGGTGGTTATGGGTGATTTTGGCGTGACTGATATCCAGTATGGCAAACAGCATTTCCTTGAGGCGATTATCTTGATTAATTGTCGACAAGTGCTGAAGTGTGGGTTTAATTGGGTGAAGGTGGTGATGAGCGCGTTGGTCCCATTCGGGTTGGAGAAAGACACGAAAATGTATATTAATGACTGCAAGAATATCAGAAACGAGACAATGAAGGTGAAAACATTCCAAAAACATGAGACTTCGTTTTGCTTCATTGTCAGGAGAGCTGTTTCCATGATTATCTGCGTGTCCATGCATCCAGAGAAATGTACCGTGACTTTGTTGAGGAAGGGAGCAGAGCGTTCGTCGTACGCCATTTATAATTGGGTGGGATCAATTATGAGGAGTGATGAGAGCTTGTAACGACGAATGAGAGTCGGTGCATATGACTGCCTTTTGTATGTTACCTTGCTTGATGTGGAGCAGGACTGCCAGGATTGCTGTTAGTTCAGCCATATACACAGCATTAACATTTGACAGGCGGTTTGACTTGTGGTAACCGTGATGTACGAAAGCAGCTCCCATGCGGCCATCGCGTCGGGAGCCGTCAGTGCGAAGGAAGGTGTGCTGGTCTGTGCTCAAACTATCCCTCGTCTCACGCAGTTTGAAGTTGCGACTTTTGGAGTGTTAAATTATGCTGCTGGCATCCCCAGGTGCATCACCTGCGCGAAATCTGGGGCCGAATCCGATACCCTCGGTGCGTGTGAATATGCTCCATTGGCTTACCATGGGAGGCGCAAAAATTGCAGACTGCTAAAAATCGCCGAAACCCGAGTCGAATCTCAGTTTGCAGCTTGAAAAGCGAGTGGTCATGGCGAAAAGGGGGGAAAAACATTTCGACGCCAAAAAGAACAGGCATCGTACATGCAAAAGGGCAAAGTGACGCGCGATGATGCGTGCGGGCACGAGTGCGCAAATGGCAGATTACACGGTTTGGGAGCGATTTTTCAGGGTGCCAGATCTCGGCCACCCGAGCGGATAGCGATGCGAAGTAGACTGCACCGTGCAGGTGCATGTACCGGCTGCAGATTATCCAGACAGCCCGGCGGTGAAGTGAAGCAGACTGCACCGTGCAGGTGCGTGTACCGGCTGCAGATTATCCAGACAGCCCGGTGGTGAAGTGAAGCAGACTGCACCGTGCAGGTGCGTGTACCGGCTGCAGATTATCCAGACAGCCCGGCGGTGAAGTGAAGCAGACTGCACCGTGCAGGTGCGTGTACCGGCTACAGATTATCCAGACAGCCCAACATCGCCAGACACATAGCGAAGCCGCAAATCGGCCGGAGAGTGGTCAACGTTGCGTTTTTGAAAACAGTCATGGTCAGCAGTCATCAATGTCTGTCATTCAAACAATTGAAGACAAACAATATGCTGACGGCTAAACCGAGGGTGCCGGTGGTGTAGTGGTTAACGCGTCTGCCTTAACCATTGCGCGTCTGGGAGACCAGAGGTACGGGATTCGATTTCCCGCGGTGCCCGCCCTTCCTGCCAGGGTGAGAGGCAGGCGACGCCCTATTGCCTCATCAGCTGAGTGCGTCGTAAAGCACCAATGACACGTGACGGCCAAACCGGGCAAGCGAAAACCATGAAGTTGATGTAGATGTAAAGCCCAGCTTGCTGCGGCAAATGCTCATCCAAAATATGTGTGAGTTGCGAAATACCTTGCTTGCGATTACCAAGAACGTTCATCGCAGCAAAGTGTCCCGTTTTGTCGGTTTAAATCGCTGCGCTCACTGGCCGGTACATGGCCGATCACGTATCGATATTGAGGGCGCCACTTTGCACTGGCCTTGCTCTTTGGGGCGGATGTTCAAGTTTGGCGCTGTTCAGTCGGCATCCGAGGGTCCTGGCTAAACAGGTCGGAAATGATTCTGCTGAGACATCACGCAACAGCGCTTATGTCGTCCAGCTGGATTGACCTTTGAAACCTTTGACCTTAAAAAACTTTGAAAGATTGAATGGCTACTCCATATATTGCGTATGTCGCACACGAACGCGGCGAATATTTAGCGCGAGAGGGGACATTTGGCAACCCGGACGATGGTGACGCAGAATAAAACGATGCAACTGAGACCAAAGAGCTCGTGCACATATTGCTGCTCTGCGGGAGCATCGACAGCGCATGCTCAACACGCGCAGCTGACCGCGCGCTGTGGAGTACGGTGCATGAAGCGACTAATTTCATCACGTCTCGCGATAATTGCCAAGGGCGGGCTGCACCAGAAACTTCATATTTGGCATCCAGCCGACAATGCAGTCTCCGGCCAATGCTGGCAAATAACTTCACAACAAATTTTAGCGTTGACCGACGCATTAGGACACCCACGACTTTCGTGGGAAGAGGGGGTAGAGGTAAATGTGTCAAAGATTTGCATCACCACTGCTGCCCCTCTGTCACCCCACAATTTTCTATTTGGCTTTGGTTACTTCATTTTTCAAACACCACTCCCCTCCAAAAGCATCAAGTGAAGGTGAAATCTTCTCATCATATCATAAGTGGTGGCGTAGGCGGGGGACAAGGGGCACAGGAAGCAGGTGCTTCCTCAACCCCCCCCCCCCTTCGTAGGCCCCGAAGGGCCATTTCGATCCCTTTTGGTCGCACGGGACCGACGACCTAGGGCCAGATTTGAGGGCTTGAAGGGCCAGAAAGACTGGCCGGAGTTCGTACTAAGGGGTCTTGACCCCATAGGAGTCCTCTAATGCCAGTCGGAGGACCCTTTGTGCCCATCGGGAGCCCTGAGTAGACGAGGGCTTGATATCGATGAGGGATCACTTAGTCAGTTTATCTACCTTTTTATTGATGCATATTTCCTTTCTTTAACGTAATTCAAACATCTTACAAAACATCAAGAAATATTGTAGCGGGTTTGAGCACAGAAATCAGCATCGGACTGGAAGCATTATGAAGAAGTGGAAAGTGAATGTTTACGTCAGCTACTGGAATCTGAAATAATGATTATTTATCGACTAGTATCTAGAGTTGGTATACGCCATACGCCATATGCAGCGAGATTTACCGGGTGGTAATGTGGTAAAATCTCTTAAAAGAGGAAGCAAGAATGGATACGAGCGCTCCGCAAAAGCAGCAAACATCAATCATATGAGCATCTAAGGTTACAAATGTTGTTTTCGTAAAACGGCAAGCTTTCCAGAAGGGTGAGTAAGACGATGCGCCAGTGAGAACCCTAGCCTCACGTTGAGCCTATGGTTGGATACTACAAGCTATTTTACCAGTCCAATCATATCGTTACATTAATCAGACATGGCGGTGCGGACCGCTGAATGCACAAACGACGGATTAAAATTCCTGGGCAAGCTTCAAAGTCGCAAGCCCAAGGGCAGCCGGTGATTCTCCATGACCATGGTACAGTGTCGGAGGCGCGCTGTTGCAGCTGTCGAGGAACCCGGGCCGGCTGCCATGATCATGGTAACACTACACACACTTCGCACCGGGTTTCATTGCATGGAGAAATACTAACATACCGTCTTCATAATGCAGCGCTGATGGCGTTCTGCCGGCGATTACACTGACCGCAGGGACACGAACAGTCCGCGGTGCTGCTAGCGTGGAAACGCGTTGCTAGCAACAACTAGCGCGCTGTTGGGACCACCTAGCAGCACTCCAATTCTGGCACTGCGTGTGTCAGCGTGTCTGACGGCGCACTCGTCCAGTGCCATCGACAGAGAGACCTGCGCTGTCTTGTTGCTAGCCGTGAAGCCAAGCTAACGCTGTCTTGGGACTCACAAACGAGGAGCAGCGCGTCAGGCCCAGCTCGTGGCATGGCCTTCCTCAGCGCCGCGGCCACCGCCCAGTGTCTCCTGCTGGTCCTGCTGGCCGGATTGGCGGAGGCAAAGTACGCCAGCGGCTCGCGGCGAACCGGTAAGAGGCTGGTGGGTCAGCCGCCGCTCGAGCAGCACCTGGTAGACAGGGCTGACCGCTGCCTGGCGCTGTGCGACGGCTTGACTTCGTGTAGCGCCTTCAACTATGGCCCGGTGGCAGCGGCAGTCAACTGTCAGCTGCTGGAGCAGCAGGCGTGCCAGGGCCACTCGCTGGTCAGTGAGGCGGGTGTGGATTACTATGACGTCACGGAGCAGCCGGCTCGTCAGGCGGAGCTGGCCCAGCCACACTGGGAAGACGTCAGCTGTACGCGGGACGGCTACTGCTCCGATGTGTGCACCGCCCGAGCCGTGGGACAGTCCTGCACCTCCGACTTGCATTGCACTTCGCCGCCTCTGAGCCCGCCAGGGGCGTACCTCTGCTCCAGCGGCTCGTGTCAGCTAAATGACTCCTTCTGGGAAGTTCGGCCCGGCCTCGCCATGCCCAGGGGCATGGACTGGTTTTTGGAACCAAACTACTGGACCTTCAAGAAACTCAAGCCAGGAACGTGCTCTTTGAACGTCAGCCTCAAAATCCGCAGCACCTCACGGGCTGTGATCAGCGCCAACCACTTAGACGATCACACAGGCACTCTCCTGGCTTTCGGAGTCACGCTCAGCGCAACGGACATTTACTATAAAGATGCGGCGGGAGACTTCCATCAGCTGGTGACTAACGCCAACACTCCCGGCCTGGTCAACACGGAAACATATAGCCGTCTGAATGTCTCCTGGTGCGGTGGCACCATGACTATCGGGCCTGAGGACAACCCGACCTTGCTCAGTGGGCAGGCGACTGTCACGCAGTCGATTGACTACGTGATGGTGCAAAGCCAGAATGAGCCGGCCTGGCTGCGAGTGGATTCAAACGTGGCCGACCGCTGGCTGTTTGTGGAGGCCGGCACCGGACCCGACCCCGTCTTCACAACACGAGATAGCTACATCTCCATAGGGATCGACGCAACCAATGACGTCACCATCAAGTTTGACTGCATGGCGGCGTCAGACTGTAACGTCATGTTCAGCGGACCCTCCACGGAAAAGCTGATTGTCTGCGTCAGCTGCCATGGCAACTTCGTTACGTGTTTGAAATACGTTCCACCTGCCATAGGCCTGTCTGCTACCTCGCTCTGCTCTAACACGGGTGACATCCTCAGCATGACTGCCTACACCACGCTCACCGTCCGGTACAACAACGGCTTTGTGACTGTCTTCAAGGGCGATGACCAGGTGCCCATGTACGCGGTGCAGGCGGAGCGGCCTCTGCCGGAGGTCAACTGGGTGGGCATCGGTGGCTGCTGCGGCCGGAAGTACATGCGGGCTGCTCGGTATGACCCGCGCTGGAGAACCGACACCTGGGTCACGCAGGGGACCGGCCTCTCCAACGCTGCGGCTGAAACCGGGCTCTGAGCAAGCGAGCGGGCTGAGCTCTGCATCATGCCTTTTGGGAGAGAAGAATGAGGTAATGCGATTTGACCCTTATTTTCGCGAAATTGCTCTCAGTCTCCCAGCGAAATCTTAACGGTTTTGAATTTTTCCTCAAAGTCTACACCATTGCAATCATTTTCTTCTGGCATCAAGAAGCAAGGAGTAGTAAGACACAAGTGGATCGCAAGAGCAACAATGAACCTATGCTATCACAGCCCAGTATAGCGCATATGGTTCCAGATCAAGCAAGACAAAAAAACAAAATCGCTCAACTGGGACTATGAACGGATTTGAGATGTGTCCTTTTTTGTCTGGATTTTCAGACTAGTAAAAAGCTATTGCCCTTTCAACGAAGTACTTGTGCAGACTGATTTTGAAAGCACTTAGCTCATGCTGACAATCTTCACTGGGAAACTTGTTCCAGCGGCCCCTGTAACCTACTGACTTGGATGATGTAATAACCAATTGACCCTAATGTAGTATTGCTGACCTGTTGCGTGACTCTGAACGCGATGGAATGTTCCAATGGCATGGCCTTTAAGTCCTAAAGATTTAAAAAGAACATTTCAATTTTCGTAATTCTCGTCTTTAAGGCAAATGCCTAAGCAAAGGAAAGTCAAAAAGGCCATTTCTTTGTCCTTTTGCACCCTCTTTCACGTCCAACAACACTTGTCATAATCTGAAACCCAATCTAGACATAGCAACTCAACTTTGACTTCACATACGTCTTATTATCATATGCACTGATACGTCTTAACACATCGACGAAATATAAGGCTATGCTGTCTTGTAAAATTTCCATGTTATCTGCAAGCACGCAATTTTTGAGCTGTGCTCTTCCCCAAGAAGATGAGCAGAGCTCTTGAAATATTCAATAACAAACACAACTTTTGACTCCTGAGGGTGAGCACAGCTCAAAATATTGAGTACCGTCAATGTAATCGTTATTTTGCCCTACAACGACGTTTATCCAGCACCTTCTGGCACATTGAAGATCGTTAACTTAACATGAGAACTTTGAACTCACAGTACCGAAAGCAGATGACCTGAAAGCCTTTCATTTTTAAATCAACAAGCGACATGAAAAGCCGGGCCTAGGAAGCTTAAGAACAAAGTCCTCTGTATCCCCCTGAAGGACATTTTAAAGTAGGATGTTCTGAGATGTCATCAAATGCCGTCATAAAAGCCAGAATGGTGATATTTCATAACAGGTACCTTTCAGAAAAAATCCGCGCGGAGGCTCAGCCGAACTTTTATGAATCATGGGCATTTCCAGCTGATGATTTTGCCGCGAGTTTGGACCACCTTATATCACCGTCAGTGAACCATTTTGACATTTAGATGTTATCGTTTCCATCATTTTGAGTTATTGAATTTGAAGGACGGTGTGGGAAATGACAAGAAGACATTAGCAGGCAGTTCTCGGCTACAATATTTCTATTCCAAGTCACTCCAATTAAACACCTATTCGATTGCAGATTTGTTTTTAGTGGTCGTTTTCATCAAAATGGTGTTTTAAGTTGGAAGATGTCACTTTGCAGGTTCGGAACTCACCTGTAAGTTGGGTTTTGAGTTGGCACAAAGTACTTCAATCCTACACCTACAGACCTCACCGATATAGCTCACGACGCCTGTAACCCCGTCAGCCGCTGCATCAGCCGGACTTCTGGCGCTTCAGACGACACGCTCTGCGAATAAAACAAGACTATCTTCGGCTCAGCAAATGTGGCTGCGTTGAGACGGGGGAGAGAAGGCAAATCTGGCAAGAATGGCTGCGTTGGGGTGAGTCACGCCGTCCAACACCATTATTTGCTTTGACACGAGCAGGAGCTTGATATGGCTGTCCAGTTTGTGCGACCGATGCCTAAATATATCCTCGGACGGCATTATGTATAAGTCATGCCGACACCAGCATGGGTGGCCACGTCAACTCATTTGTGCGTCTAGCACCATCAGCTGCGCCTCTGGCGCCGTCAGCTTGGCGCCGTCAGCTGTGCCTCTAACGCCGTCAGCTGTGGCTTTGGCGCCGTCAGCTGTGCCTCTGGTGTCGTCAGCTGTGGCTCTGGCGCCGTCAGCTGTGCCTCTGATGCCGTCAGCTGTGCATCTGGCACCATCAGCTGTGCCTCTGGCGCCGTCAGCTTGGCGCGGTCAGCTGTGCCCCCTAGCGCCATCAGCTGTGCCCCTAGTGCCGTCAGCTGTGTCTCTGGCGCCGTCAGCTGTGGCTTTGGCGCCGTCAGCTGTGTCTCTGGTGTCGTCAGCCGTGCCTCTGGTGTCGTCAGCTGTGGCTCTGGCGCCGTCAACTGTGCCTCTGATGCTGTCAGCCGTGCCTCTGGCGACGTCAGCTGTGGCTCTGGCGCCGTCAGCTGTGCCTCTGGTGTCGTCAGCTGTGCCTCTGGTGCCTTCACGGGCGTGCTTGTCAGCTGTCGCAAGAAATGCTAGTCACGAGGCACTCAAGAGTCCGTCTGTCGGCTTGAGACCACTGGACTTTGCTTAGCCTTTGGTTCAGGCTTTGTTTAACATAGTCCTGTGTCGCCTTTTGTGAATAAATAAGTTTCGTTGGGAATTAGGTACTCTGATTTATTGGGAAACGTTGTACCAGGAACGCACGCAAGATGCTGGGAATCCGAGTTGTGCGATAACAGAAGAAGCGGATATTCTGATGGAACAGCGGTGCGCGTTCGTACCTCCCGTAGGCTACAGACGGATGCAAAGTACACCAAAATGAGCCCGAGTGAATCCCTGAGCTGCGACCTGTAACGTGATGGACATCTGTTGCCAATTTTCCGTTGAAATTGTTTCCACAAATCTCAACGTGTTGCCCGCCTGTCTGCCACTCAACATCTCATTTTCTTGTTTTGGTGGGAAATGGTCTGGTCTCTATTACGTGCAGAACAGTAGAACAATACCTATCGTTACCCAGGGCGATGTGGTCAGTGACACATGCACAGACCATTGTAGAGCAAGCAAACACAAAAAATGCGATTAGCGGAAGCATGGGTGTAGGAACAGGGGGACCAGGCTGCCATGCCCCCCACTTTTCAAGGTGGGGAGGGGGGGGGGGGGCAGCAATGTTAACTGGCCTCCCCACTTTCAGATCGAGGTTGATTTGGATTATTTCTGCACTACATTTAACGTGCATGCCGATTTACCAGGTTCACCAGCCATCTCCCTTAATGATGCGTCGTCTTTTTCGCTTGCTCATTGGCCATCGCTTAGTGTTGCAGCCGCAAGGCCGAAGCCGCGTAGCCATGGAGACTGCAGCGCCGGGCGTCGAGGCTGTTATTGCTGACTTGCGAGAGCGCATGTTGAACACCACATTACGTAGTTTTCTTATCAGTAATCAGCTCTGACAGGATCTTGAGCATTTTAAGACGAACATGGGTTAGCCATGTGAATACAAATTATGAACCCCTATTTCATCTACAATCTACAGTCACGAAGAACTCAATATACCTGAAGAACACAGAAAAAGACACGAAACTAGGAGTCTATGTGACAACTATCGGACTACCTGCGGTGATCATGGATGTTGTTGCGTCAATGAGGGTTGCTGTGCTGATCCGGGGCCAACTGTGCGGGTCACAACACCTCCTGTGTCAGGGAAGAGAGCAATGTGAATATGATATATCCTTCTCATGGCCTCCGGATTGACCAGGAGATCCCGCCCCGTGCCACCAGAATGATAGCCAGAAGGCGCTTCTAGATGTGACGGAATGATCCTTCAGGTCTTGACCGGAAACGGTAAGATACCCCTGGTGTTCCACTCAAGAGGACCCCTTGCCCGGAAGGAAATAAGGGGTCTCATTATTGCTGGGTAAAGGGATGTCTCGTTATTGTTGAATAAGGTGGGTCGAAATGAGCTGAAAAAACGAGCAAGGTCATGCCGTGTTTGCCCGAGAACGTTCATTTTTGCAGAATGCATTATTGAAACAAATGACATCAAAAGGCTTGAACATGCCCGCCCGCAACCTCGAGAGCAAGGACAGGGATGGTCTGGGTTGCAGCTTCCGTAGAAGCGAGAAGTTTTGGCCACTGCAAATGCCATCAGATGACAAGCGCCATGTTAATCTGTCTTCTGGATAGATAAATAGCTGCAAAAAGCAGGAAAAATAGAGACTTTACCTTCACTCTTCCAGTTCAACCCAGATTCCAGCCCCACTTCGCAGGTGCTTTAATGGCCAATCCGTTCTTTTCATCAGGTCTAAAAATTCCACACGTGAAGTATGCGCTCAGACTGCCTTCTGAATATAAGATCTGATGTCGTGAAGCGTTCAAGGATGCTTTTTCAGAAGCGTAGGTCATTTTCGTCCACCCGTTGATCACGACTTAATACCAGCTGCTAGGCCCATGCTGCGCGGCTGCGGAAACTGCAACGTCTGGGGTCGAAGCTTGTGTTTCCAAGATTTTCGAGTGCGCATGCTTAAAATTAGGCCACATCACTGGTATTACTAGTCGATTAAAGTGTTTAAAAGTGATCATTTTGGAGGCGTCATCATTTTTGTCCACCGGTGGGCCTCGGCTAAATATTGGCTACTGGGCTAACGCTCCGCGGATTTTGGAGACCGCAACGCCTAGTGCCGAGGTTTTTGTTGCTAAGATTTGCGAGCGCGCATGTTAAAAAAACACGTTACATAAATTGTATCACTAATCAATTCTGACTGAATGGTGAACATTTTCAGGCAAGCATTGTTTGGCCCAGTTTAATACACATTGGTGATCACTCGATCTGCAATCAAATTTTCTTCTTCAAATTTGGATCAAACATATCAATCTACCTTCGCGAAAAAACCTTCGCGATGTCCTCAATGTCTGAAGTATCCAGATAAAATTTTGTTGGCAAAGCATCTGAGATCTATCGGTTTAGAAAGAGTCAACTAACCATTCTAAATTAAGAGCGCCGGGTGATTTCTTCCATGCAGTTGTTCAACGCCTGATTTCTGCAGGTTATTGACCTCAAAATGCAGAGTTGGGCTCACGGTAGCTCCTGGTTTCTGTTATGGTTACAAGGTAAACATAACAATAAAACGAAGAAAAACGTGCTACTTGTTAACAAGTAAGCTATATCCGGGGATCTTGGGGGGAGATCGCCATAACATGGGCTTTTGTCAACCTTGTGTTACCCTTCGGCATGGCTCTGGCTACGCTCCTGCCTACACACAAAAGCAAATCAAGTCGTATACGTTGCATGATAGGCAGTGAAGTGTCCGTTGGGCCAATTCATATCTAAGGCAGACAGCTTCCCAGAGGCTATTTTTCTGCGAATGGTGTGGTGTGAGGGAAGATAATGCTGATTAAAAAATACTGTTGCAGGTGTCCAACACATCTTTTATACACCATGTAGTAGTAACGCTGGTCCAAAACTATGCAACAAAGCAGCCATACGATCAGTTCGCAGTCAGTCATGCGGGAAACACCCGGGTCCCGGGCAGTGGCCACAGACGGCGGACAGGAGCAGGGCCCAGATAAGGAACACATGACAGATGGACCTTGTTGTGTGACTTGATTCTTAAAAGAGAATCTCCAGTTTTATGGCCTTTGTGACATCGTTTCTAGCAGTTTCAAGCTACCGAATTCGTTTCCGCCTAAAATGCTGCGACAAGTCTTATCTCCTGAAAAGCAGCCAGCGAAATGAAGGCGCATGAACAATTTGTCGCGCTGTGAGCCATCGATCACTTTCAAAATTCTCACCACCCTATACTCATGCGGTATTTTGGCATCTACACTGTGAAGGCAGATGATTTCTCAATGACCCAAAATGCCTACCCTCTCGTGGAATTTTGCCTCCCCAGGAGAGACAATGTTAAAATGGACGACTAATCTAAGGAAGCTGGATAGCCCTACTTGCCAAATGACAGAAGAGTCGAATAGGCAAGATTGTGCACGAGTGAGAAACAGCTCTAGATGCATATCTAGCGTAGCAGCCATGACATTTGAAAAAAGAGCGATAACAACCTCCATCCGTATCCCCCCCCCACCCCCCACCCCGGTCATCGGGCTCGCTTTCCAGAAAAAAGTTCCTGAAGTGCACCCTGAGCTTGGCCCCCCACTTTTTGAAACGTTCCTAAGCCTATGATATTTGGTGAACCATCAGGTAACAGATTATACGTCCAAATATCTATAGATAAGGAGCAATAACCTTGTTTCCAGGAAGAACCAGGATAATTGAGATATAGACGGGTTGATATTTCGGCAGCATGCCTGTATCGAAGCAATAGCAGAAGTGAATTCAACATTACCTGCCGATGATCCTGCTCGAAATTTTAGGTTTTTTTAAACAGCAAGCCACGGTTTTTATAGGACACCAGCATACAGGAGATTAAAGGAAAAGCGATTGCCAGCCACTACCACAATACAGCGCATATCTAAGAACTAAAATACGCGAAAATACGTGTACGTGCAAACGAATTCAAACAAATAAGCATCACGCACCGCGCTTCATTCAAACATGCAGGCGAGTTGAAGTAAACAGGCATCACATATCGCGCCCCAATTATACATGCAAACGATTTCAATTGAACAGGCATCACATATCACGCGTCAAGCACCACTTACACATGTAAACGATTTAAGCTAGCGCGCATCACACATATAAAGCCACATATCACGTTCGCATTATCGGCCAGGATGAGTCCTGTATGTTAAGACTTGTTTGCCGACTTTTTTAAGAACAGATTCACTTATATTCCTGTCTGGATGGCCCTGTGCTCTGTAGATGACTTTGAGCTATAAAAAGGGCGTAGGGTTCATAGCGCGAAAACTGAACGCTCTCCCACTGCGCCGGACTCCGAGACGCAGTTCTCAGGCTAATCGCATATTTGGGCGTCCAGCTCATCAGCATGCTGTGCAGCGTCCAGTGTGGCCCTCGATGGCAGCTTGAGGGTCACTTGCCTTCTGGTGCTCCAGGATGTGGCGCGAAGACAGACCGCGGTGGTTGCGACCAGCAATAAAAGATAGGAGCAGAGGTAACGATCGGGGATGGAGTGGGTTTAGTTAGGTGGTTTGCGATGGACAGTAGTCAGGGGGGAAACGATTATGAAGGGATTGCATAGGTTTCTTTTCTCGTATGAAATGCAACTTACGCTTTTATATGTGTATGTGTATGTGTGTGTGTGTGTGTGTGTGTGTGTGTGTGTGTGTGGCGGGGGGGGGGGGTTGGGTGTTTGTGGGTGTGTTTGTGCGTGTGTATATACAATCAGCAGCATACCCGTTGGGCGGAGGTCAAGACAACCCTTTCGACTACGGCAAGACTTGAACCTGCAATCTTCTGATCCGAAGTCAGGCGCCTCATCCATAAGCCCCCTTCCTTAACAGTAAAGTGAGTCAGATCTGGGAAAAACACATTCTTTGGTGCAGCCTTAGTACCAATTATGCCAAATGATAGCATTGGGCAGTGTCCCTACACCATCTGTAAGTCATAATAAGCAATTTTGTATATTTACATCTCCTAATTACCCGAGCAGCATTTCAGCACCGTACCACACATTTTTTCTTGCATGGCCTTTTCCGCAGATTTCATTTCTGGAGTGAATGATCTTGACGCGTCAAAGGCATTTAAGTGATATATTGCATAGTCTTCCCGACTGTGTGCGGGCATTGCGCGTCGAAGTCAGTTTTGTTATGATTTGCCTATGTTTTGTTTTGTTGTTTCGTTATGATTTGATGTCAAAATTTGCATGGAAATCGGCATGATAAAGGGAAAAAGCTGCCTGTGAACATTAAACACCAGGCCGTTGGTGAACATGAAGTGTGGTTAAAATGTATTCCGCAAGTCGTGGGTATGGATGATGACGGCCGAAATGAGCGTTTGTGATTGACACAACAGACGGCGAAAGCCATTTTATATTATGTGCATAGATCTAAGTTTGATTATCTACATCACTGGGCAACGTACTATGCTGCTGGTCTATACTTGCTTTGTAAACAAAGCCTTGAAAAGAATTGGACCCCCAAGTAAACATTGTATCACAAAGCCGAATTGCACTTCGAAGAAATTCACTCTGCAAACGTTAATATGAGACGTGTGCGATACCATAATGCGACGCCTCCCAAGATGACCAAAGATGACCAAGATGTTTCAAGATGACCAAAATCATACAAGATTACTTCGAGTTTTGCATTTGATTAAGCGACAGAGATTATGCTAGGCACTATGTTCCTAAAACAAAACGTTGACCTTGGTCATTTTAGGTCAATAACCTATTCTGAGCTCTAAGAAGCCCATGAAAGATGTATAATGTGGTTCCTGCGACCAATAAACTCGAAATGAGCACCAGAAACTATCTCATACAGCAAGCTCTAGAGTAATAAAACAGGTTGGCTTTGACCTTGGTGCAACCTTCATACATGACCTAAGGTCAATGCAATTTGCTCATTCAACTGTTGTGTTGCCTGGGAAACCATCTCAGATATGTATGACTTCGTGTAACACCCCGCTTGTTGGATCAGATTGAAGGGTTCCCTAGAAATTGCCTTCGCTGAAACCATGGCTTGATTTTGACCTGCCATAAGTCAGCGACCTTAGAAGGTACATCTAAATTTTTGATGCCAAACGATCTGATATTCAACTGTCCACAGCTATGCAAAATTTGGCGCGGATACGCCGCGCTGTTCGGAAACCATTCTGGAAAAACCTTCGGGGGGGGGGGGGGGTAATTTGACCCCCGGCCCCAGCCGAGCGCGTGTTAACGCTCCGGTCCAGACCTTAACGCTTTAAACTTCGCTGTCATAATGCAAGTATCCACTACCACATGCTTGCCTTTACCAAGCCCCCGCTAAGACTGGAACTTTGCTAGGCATTGCAATGTAAGCGGAAAAACCCTGGCAACAACACACGAACACAAAACTAGCCAGGAAGAAGATGCCGCTACTTTGCATCTCCACCACAATTGTTCAGTGGGCACGTTCCTTTAAAAGGGTGCCTTCGCCGGCGGCGAAGTGATATCCGTTAGCGATGGACGGAGCAAAGAGATAAGCATCCAAGGCTTGAGGAAAGGACCGTGTAATTCATCAGTTGTCTTTGGAGGGACCATGGCTGGCTCTCTTTACATCGTTATCTGACAGCGCAGCCCCTGTTCCACCTGACTCAGCGTTTCGGAAAAAGCTGAGATGTGCTGGGAAGAACGGGTGTCCAAAGGACAAGCGCGACCAGGGGCACAGACAAGGGGCACGGGCGATACAGGGGTCACGTGTCCCTTAGCACGTTGGGGGCGGGGGCGAAGTGCACAAAGGCCTGATCAAAAGCCGTGTTGACGGACCCCGGCACGCAGAGCCGGGGCCTCCTAATGTTAACCAGAGAGCCCCTTCCGCCGACCGGTCCCTCGCAGAGCCGGGCCTTTCTAATGTCACCAGAGAGCCTCTTCCGCCGACCAGTGCCCCGACACAATGATAGCTCCATACTGGTCAGTCTCCATAACGCAAATGGTCGCCCCACGTCAACCTGGAGTCCATTTCCAAAACAAGGACAATACCGCAGATGATATTAAAAAGACTGCTTGCGTGGGATCCCGAGAAAATGAGGAGTTCTTGCGTTGATCAGAACGTCAAAAGTCCCGGCCTCCGGTTTTCTGCGACAAGGTATGGGTGGAAGATTTCTGGTACAATCTGGTGAGGGGTCTAACTCTATTCTCCTCTTCCTTTCATTTTGAGTTAACACTTTTCACATGTCCCTGATATTTCTGAATTGGCAGCTGTAGTTCAATTATGAACATTGCAAATATATTTCCTTTCCGTTAAGCTAATGTTCTGTAGAGGAATTATGGGTTACAACGATGAATACAATAGTCGGAACGAAGGTTTTGTCGCACAAATATGCCAAGATGTGCATACAAATGAGATTAATGCTGAAGTGCATCAGTTGGTAGCAGCTGATTTTTCTAAACAGGCAGATTGCTTCAAATTGACCTATTGATTGCTGGTTTTTGCGGCCAGTCAGAGTGTTTATATGAAACTTCTCATAGAAAATAGTGAAACGTGCCGTGATGTATCATATTTGTCTGTTTATGGTAGCAGCAAAAAAAACTTGAATACGGAATTGGGTGGATTTTTTATTAACATATTTTGGTAAGCCGCACCGAATCCGATTATATTCAGAAATTTGAACAGGCCGTATTGGCGGGCATACTGGACTTAACAGAGCTGACCTGGACTGATCTGAACTCTTAAACTCAACCTTTGGTACGCATTATGAGAACCACGATGTCGCTGAAGACATTATCGGCGAAATATATCCTACTTAATAAGGCTAACTTGTACGGAAACATGGCCGTAAGCTTTTTTTCTACGAGAAAATGAGAAAAATTGCCCCGTTTGCTATTCTAGTCGGGGTTACTGCGACCATATCGTTCCGCCGCCTGTTCCAAAGAAACAAAAAACATTCGGCCATGGTCATATTCGTATTTGATTTCAAAATGGTTCGTGAAATGGTTGATGAATCACAGTACCTGAATGCTTTGAATTGCAACCTTTTCTCCGTGGACGATATTATTTACCTCCAATAGAAAGCGCAGGCATTAGTAAAATGGACGCAGTGCAAGTTAACTGGCTTGAGGAGCTATTAGAGAGGTCATTGAGTAGGTCCTCGTGGCCTGTCATGCATTCATGCAGTTTGCTGATCGTATGCTAAAAAGCATGCCAATACACAGTCGATCAATAACGTGCCACGCTGCAGGCTGTGTGTGGTAAACACGACTGCAGGAAAATGTGGTAGCTGCAATAAGCAAAGACCGGGGGATGGAAGTTGCCGGCCGCGTGGCCTAATGGATAAGGCGCCTGACTTCGGATCAGGAGATTGCAGGTTCGAGTCCTGCCGTGGTCGAGAACGGGTGCTTTGGCTCTAATGTGTCGCGTGTTTTAGGTTTCAGGTAACCCGCGATGCCCGTTCGTCTAGCGATAGTCAGCAGCGTGGTCGTTGTCAGCGTGGCTGTCATTACAGGTCAGTGACCTTTCCTGACCTCCGTGAAGCCAAAATAAGGTGTCCATTGAGTTCTCTGTGGTAGACTAATCTGCAACGAATCTCAAGAACTACTTTGTGAACCACTTTTCTCATTGTGAAACGATTCGGGTTTGACCTAAATCTGACCTCAATACCTGACCAAAACTCAATGGAATTGGTCGGAATCCTAGTTTCAATTTTGAATTGTCTAGCAAACCATCTCAAAGTTGCATGGCTTAGTGTAGCACTCCGTTTTAAGCCTCGCCTTGATAAGGAAGGGGCCGATGCAGTCCCTTTTAAGACCTTCTAAGGATACCTCTGGGACCTTCTGAGGATACCTCTCAGACCTTCTGAGGATGCCTCTCGGACCTTCTGAGGGTACCTCTCGGACCTTCTGAGGATACCTCTCGGACCTTCTGAGGATACCTCTCGGACCTTCTGAGGATACCTCTCGGACATTCTGAGGATACCTCTCGGACCTTCTGAGGATACCTCTCGAACCTTCTGAGGATGCCTCTCGGACCTTCTGAGGGTACCTCTCGGACATGTAGTGCAATCGCGCCCAAGTTTTCCTAAGCCTGGGGATGGGAAATGCATGGCCCTAGGCTGTTAGCCTAAAAACATCCATCGCGTGTGGTTTGGCACCAAAAACGTGTTCCTAGGATTTCGGGTTTGATGCAGCGGCGGTTTTTGAGGAACATTGCACGGCGATCTACGGTCGGCGCGGGCGGTGGGCGTTAAGTGACGATGCTGCAGAACGCGCGCGGCGGACCAACATAACATTGCTACATTACGCGGTGCAAACATATAAACATTTGCTCAAAACACATAAAATCGTACACCATTATACTCAGAATTGAAAAACAGACACAGCTGTTTAGACTTCGTAGCGCTCCAACACCTGATCTGTTATGAATAAACATCTAAAGCCACCGCCCACCAGGGGCGGTGCTACCGTAGGCGGTGTTGTCCATGGACTTTAAACGATAAAACTGATTGGATATGTCTAAAAATATGTTAAGATTATAACAAATAAGGTGAAAACCAAACTAACTATTTCTGCTGTTGCCAGGGGTGGCGCTACGGGGGAGGTATCCCCCTTTACCTAATAGCCTTTTCGCTGGAGAAAAACATAGTTTTTGCGCATATTTTCACGAAGGGTTTCCTGTTTCCGCAATAAAGATCCGCCGGCACAGGACAATGGACGTTTTTCCTGGTTGGAAGTGCAAGTGGATGACAGCCGCTTGGATTATTTCGCTCCAGTCAATGCCCACCGGACCAATGCTAAATATTCGGACATTGTGGGTCTCAGCCTCTGTCCCATCCCCTGCTCCCGCGTCCCAAAGTTTACGTTGGTGCAACGCATGACACATGGGAAATTTCCATAGCAGTGATCATTTACGAGAATGCCGGTTATCAAACACATGATTTCTCCTCTAGTTTTCAATCAAGTGTTGTCGCGATGTTTTTACGATCTCGTCCCCCGTCCCTCCCCCCCCCCCCCCGTTTAAGAAATAGGTGGCGTCATCCCTGGTTGAAGCAAATACTCTCGTGACTGCGCGGAAGGCGCAGAGGTGCCAAGGATTTAGATCGCAGGACCCTCCGCGCAATATTAGATGTATTGACGCGATTATTATTTTGCCATATGATGTCCTTTTGGAGAGAATGTCCACGTTTCAAGATATTGCGACGAGCATCAGATATGATGAAATAAGCTCACTTGCGACTATTGCTTTGCTTTTAAGGGGAGTCTCCCACCTTTTGAGCAAATATTTCAAAAAATATTCCGTGACGAAACCTAGGACCATTTACGTCTAATAATAACACTGGGGGTAGCGTCACCGCAGCACCATCAAGGAATACAAAGGAGACACATTTCAATTATTTTCGAGTCTAGGTTACGCTCCCAACGCCTTGTAAAAGCACTACACTCTTGCTTTTTGGTAGCTGAAGAGCGTATCTCAAGTCTGCGAAAAATATAGGTGTCGTAGCCGTGTAACGTATAAGTATAAGTGTCACCGTGATGCCAACCGTCGTCGTCATCAGCGGTGAAAAAGCCTTTCATCTACCGGGTATGGTAGGTGACAAAAACTTAGGACTTTTGAAAGCCCACTGGTGACAAAATTTCGACAAGGAAAACACATTTTAAGAAACCAGGACATATTGCAACTGACCATCCCACCTAGATGAAACTTAAAGCCTACTATTGGTCTGTACTCGCTAACGCCCGCAGCGTGAACATGTGTAGTAGGGTGTGTCATCGAGGGGGTGAATCTCTTGGTTCAAACAAAGTTTTTCCTTGGCACACGGATTGAGTATAAACTTTGAAGTCTGTCGCGCCGCACCAACGTTTATATTCGTGAGGCGGAGGCAGCTTTCCTTTGATTGGCCAATAATGCCTGCATGGGAGATATGGGTTTACTACTTTAGTTTTGCCGCTACTAAAACATTTCTTTCGAGCCATTACTTGTTCCACTTACTACTTCTGCTTCAAAGTTCTACTTATTACTTCATTACTACGACTCAATTTTTTCCAGACCCATTGGCAAGACCTGTGCCGGGGAGGCCTGGGAGAGGGACGTTGTGACATTCAAGCCTAAGTCGGGGTGCGTGCCAAATCTGCCGGTCGACCTGATTCAGCAGCTGGGCACCAACCACCAGCTGCTGTACCTTATGGCCTCCGGCGTTCAAAACGGCTCTGTCCGAAACGTGGCAGCCCAGTGGCGAATCGGACCATCGAACCATGTCAGGTACACATGAAAACACGTTATCTTCAACACATTATCAAAACCAAAAATACAACATTATCGACAACACAAAACACATTATCGAATTTATAGCAATGAGTGTTTAAAGTTCATCAAGCATCAATTGACATTTCATGTGCTCACTGTTGAGTATTTACTTACTGTCATACCTTGTGCCGTAGCATGTCGCATCATTTGATGGCTGGTTCATGCTTACTAGCATATTTGTTCATATGCATTCCGTCACATTTAAGGACTCTGGATATCGACACAATTACATACACTAGAGAGGCGAACTAATTTTTGTATGATCTAATGCTCAGTTTGTAGGCAATTGTTCTAATAAATTCGCTTCTGTTTTCAGATGGTTGGCACTGGGTGCTCGTCTGCTTCTAGTTCACATTTCTACCGAGACCTCCAGCAGCGCTCTTAAGGACCTTGTCCGGTGCGTGGTCGGCCACTATGTGTCGGTATGGTTCGCCATCCGGCAAAACAGCGGCTGCGACTGTGGCTTACACAACTTGTTCCGGAGCATCGCTCTGCTCCGCGGTCTGGCGCAGTACACATAGGCCACGGTGCAGCCGGTCCTCCAGCGCAACAGGTACCGGATCCGTCCGGAACAGCTGCTGCTGGACATGGTGTAGGATGAGAACCGCATGGTCCGCGAACAGGCGGTTCCGATCGTCGCGCCGCACGTGAGAAGCAAACCGAGCGTTTCCTGCAGCCCAAAGTCTTCGTCATCTCAGCGGTAAATTTCGAGGCTGTGAGGTACACCGAACTGATTCCCTGGCACGGACCAGTCACACAACCTCCACTGCGAGACCTCACCGACTGCGGGCTGCGGAACAAAGTGCAGGCACCGCTGGCCATCTTGCCCTATCTGGTTCACACTAGGAATGCGATGCAGCGCCGCACTGCCTAGGACATGTTCGGTTGGAGCTGGAGCTTCGGCAAGATGTGGAGCCCAGCTGCGAAGGTATTTCTGCTACCGTGCGACCTCTGCCAACGCACGTTTTTGGGTTTCCAGTCTGTGAGCAATTGCTGTTTGGTGCCGGTGCATTGAATACACAGGCTCGGCAAGGAGCAAGATGTCCCCTCTACGTCCGTGGCACATGTTGCAGAACTTGCTGTATTTTTCAAGTTGCACACTAGACAATATATTCTGAGTTATATGCCATACATAGTTTTGTTTGCATCACGTGAGTTGTCTTGGAGAAGTGAAAGTTTGAAGCAATGCTTAGCAGCATACTCGTTCGAGTTCATACTAAAAAGCACATAAAGCTTCCACCAAATGGCAATCAATTGGACAATGTCTGATCCGCATACTACACCTTAGACCGGGACATTCTCGTGCGACAGCATAACGAGCGCTCGGTAGCATCGTTTCTTTACGCAAAGGTATTTTGTGTCGCTTGCCGCCCGCGGCTTAGTGTTACGCGCGGCGGCGGACGCCGCCCAGCATGGGGTGACTGCAACACCGGGCGTCGATTTACCGCGATATTTCAATCGACTTGCGCCTCACGAATTTAAGTTTTTGGGAAAAACTTTTGCCATGCCGTGTGCTTTTGGACTCATGCGCCAAAGAATTCCTTTGCCTCACATGGTTGTGTTACTGATGACACACCCTTATGTGTAGTGCACATGTCAAAACGTTGGTTGACTTTTTTCGCTTTTCAAAACGTTTCGCTACATGAGCAAGATGAGCCATTACATGGTGCCAAACACAGTAGCTTTAATCAGTAAAGTATTCAGCAGAGGTGACAGAAATATAATACAAATTATACTACATCATTGCTGATGTCACAGACCAGTGGTGACACAGTGCTTTTTCAACATCCCTCAGATCAGTGCTCTTCACATATTTTTTCATCCAAGATTCACTTCACATACTAAACAGAATAAAATACCAAATAACTAGGCTTATCACCAACCGCCAGAATTGTAGCTGGCCGCAGCATCTTGCGACGAATGTGATCAGTTTGCTCGGTAGCCTTTTAAAGCGTTGTGCCATTTGAGACAGATTGGCGCGAATGCTCGCCATGCGGTAATGCAGTGGGTTCAGTGCGATGCTGTGGGCTGCTGTTGGTTGTGTTCATGTCGTGAGGAGCTGACTAGCTAGAAGAATGTAGCTAATCGTCAAGTTTTTTAAGGTCATAGAGTTAAAGCGCTCTGCTGATCAAGAAGGAATGTAGTTTGCGGATACCTGAGCTGTAGCTGCAGAGGTAAACGGAGGATGTTAGAGCGACACATGTAAAGGATTCATCCGGGGATTTCTGTTGCTGAGAGGTAAGAGACCGAGCATCGCTGAAGTAGAGCTCTCACATTGTCCGGCGAACCTCAGAGTTAGCGCACTGGTCGGAGGACACGCGTCAGAAAACACTTTTCGTTCTCATATTGCGTAAATGAGGGTGTTAAGGGTGCTCAAAAATGTTGTTCGTATCTGTTGATACCGATATTGAATGGATTTTGCTCTTAATAGCTGGGATCATGTTAGGAAGAGCGAGTTCTGTACCGGAAACGATTACTCAAAGATAGTGAAGGTTGCCAACGCTTCCAGCTGATTGTACGATGACGTCACAAAACCAAAAGGGTTATTGCCTCCAGGTTCTTGTGGAACCATTTTATCGGTAAATGTAGGGCTACGGGGATTCAGTTTTAAAAATACCTAGGGTTGAGTGAGCTAGGTGGAGGAGGGTGCAGAAGAAACAATGTTTGAGCCTACCTCCGAAATGCACTTAAACCAGTTTTCTTCCCAGATTTGACGCATTTTCCTTTTCACAGTTGGGAGCAATGGCGTAGCTTCTCAAAAGGAGTTTTGGTGGGCTAAACCCAAAATTTATGAGTAATGAAACTAATGTGTAAAGATGCTAACTAAAAATAGGAACCTTCGTCACTGGTTAGAAGGCACAAACAATCCCCTCCCCTGAACTGAAAACGGAACTAAACGCCTCTAGGCTGGTTCCGTTAGCCATGCCTTTATCTGATGATTTTATTAATCTAGTCTCAGCCATCATTCAGTGTTTGATGGCCAGTAAGTGGTACTTTACTGCAAATGAACTCCCTAAGCGGAAATGTTTGGTGGCCATGCTGCATTTAATTTAGTTTGTATTTGTTTTTGTGGTGTATGGCAATTGGAGTTGAGTTGCAATGATTTCCGAAAGATTTGGCTCCAGGTGACGGTTCCAAATTACGTCGGTGGCAGAAAAGACACTTTTTCACCCCTGTTCGTTATGACAACATTCCTACTGGTAGGAGTGACGTTAGTGCAAATTAACGTTTGTGAATGGCACAGCGGGCGGCAAAGGACAGCTACCGAGAAGAGCATCGGTTGCAGTTTGAACCATGTAACGCTCCGTTTTAACCCTCGCCTTAATGGGGGGGGGGGGGGAGGGGGTCGATGTAATCCCTGCTCTGTGCCCATGCGTGTCGCTAGGAGCATAAGTTGGAATTATGCCAGCACACCGTCGATCAACGGCGTGGCAAACTTCAGGCTAAGTGTAGGGCAAACACGACGGCAGGAAAATGTGACAGCAGCGGTGGGCGAGCTGAGGCCGGTCGACACTGACAGCAGGGCGGCCGCGTGGCCTAATGGATAAGGCGCCTGACTTCGGATCAGGAGATTGCAGGTTCGAGTCCTGCCGTGGTCGATGGCAGTCGTTTTGACTTCTGTCCAACGCCCCTTGCTGACCTGCGCCAGGCGAAGGGGCGTCGCATGGGATATGAGTTTAAAATGCTTAGCATTCTAGGCCCCAGTATGATTAGCTCCTTCCGTTCTCACGTGCGGAGTCCAGACTCGAATAGAAATTATGTCGTGCCTCCTGAAGGCAGCGTCAAAGAGGCCACGTATGGTTCGTTTAATCTGCGTGACCCGGTTTGACGGTTTGACGCCTGCTTCATCTGACCGGTCCTGTTTCCACAAGCAGGCCTGACTCCGACTCCAGGCTTCGCCATATCCCCTGAACGGTGAGACACGGTCAGTGCAGACGCTACGCCCGATGCAAGGGAGGCGTTACAGCGTGTTGTGAAATATTTCTGGCAAAACGGTGTGTAAAAGTGGCATGGATGAGCCCGCGTATGCTTTGTAAGTGACAGGCCCTGGCGTAGTGGGCTCGAGGAGGGTTTGAGTAGAATCGGGTATCAAGGTAAACAAGTGTACTTAATTTCTCAGTTTTGTCACGAACTATGGATGCCATGGCAACAGATGAGAAGCAATCTTACACAGTCCATGCACTATCAACCGCAGTGGATTTCAGTGGATCATCAGTGGATTTGGTCAGAGCCACGTCAAACCGGGTCACGCAGATTAAACGAGGTCTGAATAATATCCGCCACGTCAGGTCATCTACGTCTCTAGGCGGACTTCATAATCTCAACACGTATGAGGGTTGCAGATACACCAACGATGCCGAATGCTGTCCCGCCCTGCCCCGCCCTGCCACGTTCTGACATGTTCTGTGCTCTCCACATCGGTTTCTTTTCCCCTTCAGTCTGATCCTTTTCAACACAGGACCAAAAACATTGAATGGTTAGAATCGTGTTCGTCCTATGCTGGCATGTACAGACACTGTTCTGTCATGTCCTGTCCTCCCTGTCGTGTCTTCATTTGTCCTTTTCTGTCCTGTCCTGTGTCGTTTCTGTGTCTACAGTGTCAAATATACACAATAATTCCCTGAAAATAGAAAGGGACTGCCACCTGCTTACGTCTTCGCCAAGTGCTATCCCTAACGATTTTAAAATGATTGCTATGAACTGGGCCTCATATTTAAAAAATACGTTGGTTAACCGTCTTCATAGCGCCTAACGTGATAAGCCAAAGCTTTACACCTATTTGTGTAGTATTACATGTGTAAATATAGGATGTAAATGAATTTAAACAAGATCTCCTTAATCCTTTTTTAGTTAAGAATGCTGCGAAATCCCAGAATTTTTTCACCGACAAACACGGACAGAAACACGAAAACGCACACACGAGAACAGGCTCTCCTATCGCAGGTAGGTAGCTTTCCCTATGGTAGACATTGACGAGTCTTCTATTCTCAACTTAGCAAATTTCACGGACGTGACTGAGCCGATTATACTTTATGGGGACGGCCTATGATCGCTCACGTCCACCCAATAGTGTGCATGAACCACATGAGCCATCACCGTGATGACGGACTATGTCCTGTAGGCAAGCCTTACACAACCGAGTTTCTCCCAAAATTGTATCAATGACGCAGTCGCAGTCGGGCCATCGGCTGTTCAAAGCTCCTACCTTTTTACCCGATGCAGTATTTGTTGCATTTTCTAAAATTGCGTCACTTTTCCACCGACCATTGAGAAGTTGAACCGGGATCAGTGCGAACTCTAAACTGAACGGAAACTGCACCTAAAACTGAGAACGGAGATTACGATTCTAATCGGTTGGAGTCGGGAAATAATATCCGAAGTTCCCTTCAGACCTGTGGAAGGACGTGTGTCCCCTGCTGTCTCTTTCCGTCTGTGTCCCCCGCACGCCGCGTAGCAATGATGTAATAACGCGTTTGCTAGGCGCACGGTAAACACGATGGAGGGAAAATGTGGTAGCAGCGGTTAGTCCATTCAGTAATTTTCCCCCAAGCGTCCTGTCGGCCGCGTGGCCTAATGGATAAGGCGCCTGACTTCGGATCAGGAGATTGCAGGTTCGAGTCCTGCCGTGGTCGGAACTTTTTCGACATCATTAACCAATCGGCGCTCAGCGGACCTTCGCCAGGCAAGAGGAGGTTATCAAAGGGCACAGTTCCATACACATTATGTCTATCTGTTTGCTACATAACATTTCGTGTGGGATGTTCTATGACATGGAAACGTGCGAGGATTGCGAAGATTCAGTCAATATCCTTTCTATCGCAAAAGTGCCTGCTGCATGCTACATTTCTAAAAAAAGTATCTAGTATTGTATAATTCTGTAAGAGGGTTACAGAGCAGTGCTTACAAATCCAGCGTAATGTTGATCGGTCAGTCACTGTTGCCTTGCATATGACCCGCTTTCCATACAACCCGCATAGCTTAAGGAATGCTGTACGATTATTGTCTGCAGTGTTAGTTTATTCAAGGGACCTATTATTATAGGCGTCATAACGCAATGAACAGATGGATGTTTAAAAAACGAACGCGAAGTGTTTCATTCATTTCTCAATATAACGGTATGAACAGGGGCGCAGTCAGGGCCTTGGCGAGTGGGTGTGGGCACATGGTTGATTAAGAGCCCCCTGATAGTAAAGCGTTTGACTCTAGAAGCCCGTATATTATAGAGCCAGAAATCCCATCATTAAACAGAGTGTTCCACATTGGTCTCGGAATTTGAAAACAGATTGCTATCTTGAAGACCAAATGGTGCATTTTTCGGCCATGCCCTTCTTCAGACCTGAATGTGCAGACTATTTCGAGGTCATTCAGGCATGCATGGCGCTACAGAAGCATCATTCAAATCCTGCATCCTATGTCCGCACATTTTCGGGATGCAAGGGATAGCCTGTTCAGGGCGATCTCAAGCACCTCCAGCTGCGTGCCCCCTGCACGCCGCTACTGGACGCTCCGACGGTGTCCGAGTGTCCGAGTTTGTCTCTCACTCGAAGGTCTTCGGTACATCCTGGATTGCATCGAACCAAATGGACTTCACGGGCGGACCTGGACCTGCTCAAGAGGTCGAAAAAACACGCAACTTGTCAAGGGAATTTGCGAGGAACGTCATGCACGTAGATAGGAAAGTAGTAACAGCCTATTCTTTCGGAGAAAAAAAGACAGGGGAATAGAGATATGGATGCGTTGATATTTCGGTGGGGTGTCTTTGTCGAAACGAACAGCAGACGTCTTGAAGGCTAGGCCATGCACTTCCACTATTCGTTTCGATGAAGCCATGTTGCCGGGATATGAATGTATCTGTATATTCATTCTCCTGATTTTCTCCAAGGAATAAGGCTATTACTTCTGTCCTATCTAGGTCCTTAAAAATATGAACTCTCTAGATGCAAACCAAATCCACAGGCCCTGACGGAGTGCGTGTCAGATTATTCAAGTTGATTGCATTTCTCATCTCGAGACCATTATCCCATCCGTTTAATATATCACTAGCGTCAGGAATATTTCCCAGTAAGTTTCAGGAAGAAGACATCAAACCAACATAAAAAACAAAGGCTCGCAATACTCGTGTTATCGACCAACAAGCATGCTTTCGGCGCTCTCAAACGTTTTTAAAAAGATAGCATACCAAAATATCTACGATCATTTCACCGAACATTTTTCCCCTCAGACAAACAGAGTGGGTACCGACAGTCACTACACTCAAAAGCAGCTATTTCACTTGACGCACAGCCTATACAAATCACTTGACACAGGACGCGACATTATTGCAAAACGTCACGATATCTCTAAATGCTTCGACAATATGTGGCATATATGATTATTTTACAAATGTTAAAATGACTGGAATTACTGGACGACTTTTGGATTGGCTTAAACCATGCTTACAAGACATACAACAGAGGGCACGAAAATATGACACTTTTTCGACGACTCAAACCATAAATGTAGGCTGCCCACAGGTCTCCGTACTTGGACTTTTACCAGCGCTCATCAAATGTAATCTCAACCAAACCAATCTAAAACACGCACACACACACACACACACACACACACACACACACACACACACACACACACACACACACACACACACACACACACACACACACACACACACACACACGCCTTGGCAAGTCATTTTCCAAAGATCTTCGTTTTCATCATCACATTTACAAAGCATGCCAAAAAAACCAAGCACTTGACTCTCTGTATCCGACAGCACGACACATACAAGGCCCACTCTCGACCAAGTCTACATAGTGTACGCCATGCCTCTTTTTGACTACCACGGCGCCAGCTTCGACGGACGCATCCCAATTTAGGACGCAATCAGACTCGTAACACTGCAAAACTCGTAACTCCTAACACTGCAAAACTCGTAACTCGTAACACTGCAAAACTCGTAACTCCTAACGCTGCAAAACTCGTAACTCCTAACACTGCAAAACAGAGCCGCGAGGCTGGTGATCGGGAGACTCCTCGGAACGCCGATCGACAAGCTGCGAGCTGAGCTAGGATTAAATAGACTGACCACAAGGCGACATACACGTCGACTGCCGCCCTATCACGAACTAAACGACCCCGGACGAAGTATACCGAATTATATCATAGCAAGCATGCCAAATACCCGCGCTCAAGATACTAACGGAGATCCCAGAAATGCAAGCACACACACCACTCGGACATTATCGTATTATTACTCATTTTTCTCAAGATCAAGTAAGCAATGGAAGGAGCTGTACGATGTCACGCGACATCTCATCCACTCCGCCCTCAGGACGCAGTTTTGGGAGCGAATGGGGTTCCCTGATCCACCACATTACTACACATTACTGCACCGCACGGGCAAAGAGGGAAAATATATTGCACGCTAGGCTAAGAATGGGTGCGTCCCGCTTGAATTCCATTTGTATCTCATTCGGAAACCAGCCTCGCTGGCATGCCAGTGTGAACACCAAATTAAAAGCATTCACCATTGCGTCTTGACGTAGCAAAAGCATGTAGAGCAACGGGACGGTCTGCTTTATAGCATATCTCAAACTTGACACATCGATTTTAGACACAAGTTACTATCATATCAGTAACAATTTCCATCAAATGATGCAGATCTCAGCGACAGTGGTTCGGTGGTGGCTCACCTTTACTAAAATGTTCTGCTCATATATAGGCGATTGGTCGACATTCAGTGTTGTCAGCTATCCCTCTCACCTTACCATATGTACATGGCATCCCCGGTGAGGCGTGTGGTGGCTGGCCATCAAGCCGAATTTAATAGCCCAGCGATTTGTACAGTGGCGGTTGCGGAAGTTTAGCATTTTGTGTGTGTGTTTCAGACAGGGTGCTTCAATTTAAGCTCTTGCTTTCTCCTTTCTGGCTTACGCTTGCATGCTATTGCACGTCTTGTTTAATAAACATGTTGATGATAATGATGACGTGAGTGTCATATGCCGCCCCCGCAGCCAGGCCGCGGTACTTCCGACGAGCTCGCCCCGTCATCCGCCGAACGTTCGCCAGGCCGAGCCAGATCATCGACGAGCTCACCCCGTCGTGTCGCGATCTCCGCGGACCAATCAGCGTCCACCAGGCCGAGTTAGGTCATCGACGAGCTCACCCCGTCGTGTCGCGATCTCCGCGGACCAATCAGCGTCCACCAGGCCGAGTTAGGTCATCGACAAGCTCACCCCGTCGTGTCGCGATCTCCGCGGACCAATCAGCGTCCACCGGACCGAGTTAGGTCACCGATGCTTGACCCGGCTGAGACTGCCATATGGTGTGCGTGACCGCAACATAACCGACGTGAACAAAATCACAACAGGGGTAACAAGCGCGCATTTCGCCTGCCTGTCAATCAATCCTTCGACAGTCCGGATCGATATACGATTGACACGACGGAGGGAAATGGGGACAGCAGCAGTTGCAGTGGTAAGTCGCCTCAATAACAAAACAGCGAACACGTGTGGTGGCCGCGTGGCCTAATGGATAAGGCGCCTGACTTCGGATCAGGAGATTGCAGGTTCGAGTCCTGCCGTGGTCGGATTCCCCCGTTTTATATGTTAGCAGATGTTCTATTCGAAAGGCAACAAAGACCACTACGGACGACGGTTGCAACCAGCGCCGGAATACGAAACACCAAAAAGCGCACACGGCTAGCACGCAGTGCGATATCGCGACAGTGCAGTCTCGCCTGACCACATGTTTCAGCAGTGCAGTCTCACCTGACCATATGTTTCAGCAATGGCGAACCAGGAGGAACGAGATCAAGTCGTTGAGCGCCTTTCAGCCTCTAAGAGGTTTGAAGTCGCTTCTTTATCTTCGTCTTCTTCTTCGAGCCTTCGTAGTCCTCCTCGCTGAGGGGTCCTGTTTTGCGGTCTAGAGTGACCTTGCCAGGCTCGAGATCCCATTTGGATATTTCGGGAAAAGGCTTTTTATGTTTTAGAAACATTACGGCCATCCTAAGCTGTCAAAAAAACAAAAAACGCTGAAGTCGTCTGCCACAAGGGGATTCAACGCTCCCCTGCGCGGGACTATGGCTCTAAAAGCCTTGGCCACGCTCTTGCGTTTCAGAGAGCAGTGCTGTTTGAGATGTAGCAGATTGGTGCTGTTCGATGTAATCTATATTCAATGCACACATCAACATAGAAGAAAGCACTGTTTTTTCCATTTTGCTGAAGTTTACGTAATTACTCCATTCAATGTCGTGAGTTTGTGTCTGATCATAAGATGGGTAACAGGACCACGTAAAGTCACTTCGTGGAAGTCACCTAATTTCACGCGTCACACCTGGCTGTTGAGCAGCCGACACAATATTCAGTAGATGCTCGTCCCACACAGCACACGGTAATAGATCCACGGCAGCTTGTAAGCAGTTTCACAAGAGATAGGCAACATTCTTTGTCGAATCGTACCAATGCTTCTTAGTTCTTGCGATATAGAGGGATGGGCTTAAAAAGCAGGCTTCATACTCATGACCACGACTGGTATGACGCATGCGGATCCGCGGACAGGAAGTTATATATCATTGAGGGTGGGAGATGCTACACAGCACCTGAAACATTGCAACATAAAGATAAGGTGGCAACGTTTCAGGTAGACACGATGTATGACTGCGCGAAGCTATGTCCATGCCGTGGTGCTTCTGGTTAAGATCTGTACAGGTTTAGATAATTTCAAAATCACCTCCTTCGCAGCAAAATGCCCGCAGTAATAATTCCACGGCGCCGTGTGGTATCAGGAGTGGCACGTGCGCGCCATCTTTCGACCATTTAGCGCGGCTTAGTTTCTAGCAGTTGACGCTAGAGCCTCCGTTGTGCCCGGCATTTGGATGCAGTTCCTCAGACAAAATAATTTTTGCGATGTTACGATGCTACGAGCAACTAAACATCTATCCTGATAAAGGCGGCATGGCTGGGGGTGGGGGGGGGGGGGACGATACGGTTCACGCTTAGGGCTTTCTGAGGACATTCACCCGGCGCGTCGTATAATCGCGCACAAAACTGCGGTAGCCCTTAGGGCATTGGTGTTTTGACACCGATTATGTTTTTCTCTGGAATTTCGGGGTTCTGAGTAGCGATGTTTCTAACTCGCATCCGGATGGCCGGCTGGATACCCTTCGCTCGTGTGAGGTGGATGTCAATTTGCTCCCCTCCCCCTGAAGTCTCAGAAACTAAGAGCGCTAGAGACACCAAGTTCACAGGTTTTGTTGGGTTGCACGTGAACTCACTTGTGTCAAAATTTGAAGTTCCTAGGCCATAACCTTCTGGTCAAATAAGGTCAAGCAAGGTCAAACTCAAGGCTGGTGTCCAAAGTGCCGCAGAATCTAGAAACCTGTTTGAAGCAAAATGTCATTAATGCTCATTTAAGGTAAGCAGCCTCGCTTGAACTTTGAAAGGCCATGGTGACCAGAACCATACAAGATTGTGTTGAGTTTTATATTTGAATAGACGTCAAAGATTACGCTTGGCAGTATGTTTATAAAAATAAAATATTGACCTGGGTCATTTTAGGTCAGTGGTATGTTCTGACCTATAAAAAGCCTATGAAGATGCATTATATGGTTCCTGTTATCAATAAGTTAGAAATGAGCACCAGAAACTACTCGCTACAGCAGGGTCTAAAGTAATAAAACATATTTATTTGGATCTTGGTCTGACCGTCTTATCTGGCCCTCGGTTAATGGAATTTGTTCATTCCATTATTGTGTTGTCTGAAAAACTATTTCTGAGATCTATGGATTTGTCAAACACTACGTTGTTGCATCATGTTGAACGGTTCCCTAGAAATTGTATTCGCTCCATCCATGCCCTGACTTTGACCTGCCATAGATCAGCAACCTTAAAAGGTACATCTAAGTTGTTGATCCCGAACGGTCTGCCATTCAATTGTCTACAGCTATAAAAACTTGGTGTGGTTGCGCCGCGTCGTTCGGAAACCATTCCGGAAAAAAACTTTCGGGGGGAGGGTTCAAATTGACCCCCACTTGAGCGCGTGTTAAGAACGATGCGCGACGATCCACGACGGTCGCGGACGGTTCGCGGCAAACGTCATGCTCACTGATCGCAGAAGGCGGGGACGACCCTGCTGCATTAATACCCCACGAGCCCCACGGCATAAATACCGAGTGAAAAGAAAAGCCTGTTCTTGTTTCATATGCTGTAACGAATCCCAATTCAACACAAGTGCCATCGAATCGTGCCATCGAACGAAACAAAACGTTTCATTCGAGGGCACTTGCACCGAAGATGGCATAGCAAACGTCAAGCCCGTCAAAGACCCATCATCAAATCCACAGGAAAGAACCATAAAAATCCATCCGAAAGGTTTCCCAGGAACTCGGCCTGAGTCTCAGAACCGTACAGCAAGTTCTGAAAAGTGACCTTAGAATATTCTCATACAATGCGACCATCCACCAGGGGCTGGCAGAAGCCGATAAGTAAACAGCGGATGGCATTTGCCATCGGCATAACACCAAGGCAGAAGCCCATGTCGGGTTTCCGTTCTGCGTCTGGCTCGGCGACGAGGCCCACTTCGGCATGAGTTGGGCAGTAAACACCAAAAACATCTGGATTTGGGCCTCGATGCGCTGTGCTGGTGAGCCCAGTGCACAGGCCAAAGGTGACAGTGCGGTGCGCCATAAGTTCGAGCGACCTTATCGGGCTCTTCAAGTCCTCCAGTGTGCGCACGGCTCCATGACAACGGTCAGCAGGGGCGGTAGGCCAGCACACTGAAGCACTCCTGGAACAGCTGGAGCAAGACTCGGGGCGGAATGGAGAACGTATGGTTACAGCGTGACGGGTAGACTTCATACGTCAGAGATGCCCTTGCAGTGGCTGGAGGCCGGGGCGGCGCAGAAGAGGACGGAGGGGGAAGAGGGAGGAGGCTGAGGGGACAGCTGCTGCACCCTGACGGCAGGCATGGGCAAGAGCAAACTTTCCCTCCTCAAAATGTGGGAAGCCCTTTTCTCCTAATTAAAGGCATTATGGTTACCGATAGATTATCAAAGTATAAATAATAGAGGCCCACAACTGAGCTAGAGAGCAATAAATCGGTCTCAAAAGAACATTTTCTTCATCAAGAGACCCGTTTTCTGGACCATTAGGCCATCCTTGTCAATAATGTTGAACATGCTTTACATAATTACGCCAGACTTTACGTTCAGTAGGCCCCTTTACTGACTCTGGAGACCTCTGTTTTGGGTCCGGAGGCACCCTCTATACTTAGGAAGGGTCATTTCTGGAACAAGAAGCCACTCCCATGTATCAGGTGGCCACGGTTCCCGGATCAGAATGCCCGGTTTGGATAACGGGCCCCATGGCTGATTTTAAAGATCCTATTTTTGAATAGGAAGCATCCTGTTCTGGATGACAAGGCTCCTCTATCAGGGCTTTTTTAGCATGCTAACTCGGGGGCATCGCAGAAGCGACCGATAAATTTCCCAGTTAACCGCAAAATTCCCTATTTAACCGCGAAATCCCCCAGTTAACCGCGAAAAACCCTCCCTCAGTGAGAACCCTGTTTTACTAGCAGCTTTCACACCCGGCAACGTCTTTGAAACGGTCGGGGCAGAGATCGGAGTCGCGGTGGCTGTTATGCATCCTGCATGGGGCTGGCCATTCTAAGACGAGGTAGCCCTTCTTAGCTAAGAAAAGGAGAAAACGAAAAAATGAGCGAGAAGCCGCTTTTCAAACATCAGCCAGACCTGTGTCATGCAGATCACACAGACAGACAGACAGGCCTGCCCAATCTCTTGCGTGCGTACAATAACATCGCATACTTTCCATCTTATTCGTTTGCGTCCAGGTCTGTCAGGTGAAATTTGATAGGCATAGATGTATGCCGGAATTCGAGCAAGGATGTGATCAACAGATGCTATTCATGCTAACGACAGTCTGTCAGACATATTCTGGTTGGCTCAACATCGTGAACAGCTGGCTGCAACTGGATGATATGACAGACCGTGTAAAAAAGCGGTGAATCCAGCAGGCGGTCAACACGAATTGCGCTACTTCGAACGTGTGGAGCTTGACATCATGCGTTGCATTCAATGGCAGGTGGCATCTCTTTTATTTTTCTGGGATGTGTCAGCCTTGGATCAAATTGCTCCCGGTGCCGATAAGCCCTCTGACGGATTTTGGAGGCCAATACGCCTTGTTCCTCAGCTTTTCTCATGCAACATCTTAATGCTTTACTAACAAAGCTGGGATATAGCTGACTTCTCTTGTGGCATTCGCTCAGCACCTATTATCGGGTTTTCGGGGGGGGGGGGGAGGAAGGCGGCAACAGGGAAAATAATGCGACAGCTTCCCATGTGTTTTCCCCCCAGTTTCTCTTTCACCGTCCGTACTAATTGTGTGTGGCCACTCTCACACGCACAGTTCATGCCATAAGCTTGCAAAGGGGTACACATGCTCCCGGAGCTGCTGTGCGTGATGCACCCGTCTCTCTGCACAGTGATTGACACCTGCCGCGAGCAGGTCATGAGGCTCAAATCACGCCTCATATGCCGAACTTGCGGCGGCCTAAACAAACATTTTAATAATCTCTTGATGAGGGCGTCGGTGGACGCTAAACGGCCACAGCACATGTTAAGAGTGCTTTAAAAGTCATGCAGTGTGGACTTGTAACACTGGAATGCATGGTCAACAAAACGGGCCCGATCATTTACAGTATGACGTGCCCGACCCGTAAAATACGACCCGCGTAAAGTTCAAGCAACGGCCTGCGCTCGGCTGTCGGACGGTCATCTTCACGCTTTCTATTGCATGCCGGTAATTTGAAGCCCAGCATGTTGTCTCAACTTCTGTCATTGTAATTCTGACTATCTTACCACTAGTCGCAATGTTTCGACACTCCACAGTTTCAGCATGATCTGCAGTTCGCGGTTTGACGAATATTTACCGCTGTGGCAGTCCCGATAGCGTCGAGTATTTCTGATTAACATATCATCATGTATAATCCCAACGATAGCCCTCGATCTGAGATTCTATATTTCGAGCATTGGCGCTATTCACGTTACTCAAAGTCCTACAAATCAGGATCCCAAGATTCATCGTTGCTCGCGCAACGAAGCCGGTATTTTTTCCACGGGTTAATCCCCTCTCAGCTTGTTTCACCACGTACACGAGTAACGCACCTCGAACGTCTTAAAAACGGACCTTCTCACCACCGCAAAGCCGTTTATCATTTCCCATACCGGGTCGTTGGGATGCACATTGACTCCTCACTTTCGTACATGTGGGTTGTACAAAGTTCACGTCCTTACTAGTGTTTGTTTAGAAGGGTTGTCCCAACTTTGGGGCATATCTTGAAAGCCTACCATACTAAAAACTCAGGGACCAGTTAACCTAATAATGACACTGAGTACTGCCACTACAGCACCGTCAAGACATAATAAATATATCAATTTTAATTATTCTTGAGTCCAAACCAAGCTGCTGACGCTTTGTAGCAGCAGTACGTTTCTTCTCTGCAGTGGCGACCGCTGTCGTCATAGACAACCGCCGCGCGCGCCCCCACTAGTGCGGATGAGAGAATGTTTGTGATTGGCCCAGCGAACTGCAAGGATTTCTTACCGAGAAGCGCACTGGCTGAAGTTCGAACCAGTGCGTCACTGTGGACCGAAGGATGCCCCAGTGCCAAAGCCAAAGTGCGCCTCGAAAACAGACGCTGTGGTAAGCGCCATTATGCAGGGTAACAGCTTCGTGTTCGCATATTGTTTTGTATAGGCAGAGTGTTTGAAGCTTTTGTAGAATTTAATACACAAATATTTTTACACATTAGTCTGTTGAAAGCATTACAAAACACATACACCGGAAAAGGCAAAGGACATTAAGTTTGTTGCTTTCATATTGGTCTGCAGGGAGTCAAACAAGATTTCTCCCGCAGATTTCTCTCGCACTTCGAATCGAAATTCTGAGCTTTTCAGAAGGATTTCCAAAAAAAATTGATGTTTCCTATCAAATCGAAGGTGTCTGATCTAACAATAAGTACAAAAAGTTGAGATATTCCCTTTGACTTATACACGGATCAACAAACAAAAGACGACAAGCAGAGACGAACCTGCAGACAAAAGTACATTTTTATAGATAGTGGATTTTATGACGGCCTCCTTTGAACACGAAGCCAGCACAGAAATTCTGTGCAGCTCCATATCAGCGGTGTAGTTTTAAAAAACGAGTTGGGGAGCTGGAGAATGAGAAATGACCCAACCTATTCACAAAATATGCAAACAAACAGGTTTCTCCCCAGATTTCTCTCACTTTCTTCCTTAAGTTGGTTAGGACTGGAGCCCACGTTGGGGGTGGGCGGAGGTCTGAGGCCCCCCAAATGAACAGGAAACTACATCCTTGCTCCATATTATAACTGGTGTCATTCTGCAGAGTCTAAACATGCCGCTTACAAAGTTCACTAAATTCTTTAAAAAAAAAACAGGAACCTGGAAGTTTATGAACTGGAGCGAAAGTGCTCGACTGTCGACATGACGATTAGGTCGGCAAAATACGCAAATTTCGTTCTTGTTACTAAAAATTCGACGGGTCCAAATCTTCCCCCGCCCCAGTGATTTGCTTTTAGAATAGGCCCTATCCTCTATGCATCAGAAGGTCTTTTTGGAACAGCCGGCCCTGCTTAAGGACAGTGAGATCCTTTGCTGGATAATCAGAAGGTCCACATTCTAGACGTTCAAACTGCCGTATGCTTAAAAACACAAGACTGCACATCAGTGTGCTGGAAATTAAACAACAAACACGTCTCTGTGAGCTTCATCCTGATCCGTGACATGGCGTCCTAGAAATTGGCATATACAGATGAAATGGTCCGATTATCAGGAAAATTTAACCTTTTGCCTGGCCTAGTGGGGTTAGTATTTGGGTTAGCAACATCAAACCAATCACCAATCGCCCGAGTTCCCATTGAGATAAATCCACTGTTTCTGCAAGGCACTATCGTCCTTGGTTTCGAAACAAACAGTGAGGTTGGTACCAACTCCCCCCCCCCCCCCCTGCGGTATCCAGTAGTGTTGTGAAATATATCGAACTAGGTCGTGGTTAACGCCAATGATGCAATGATGCCTAGAATAACTAAGAGCCATTGAAGCGGCACTCTCAGTAACTTAAAGGAAGCAATGTTTATTGCATACTGGTTAGCAGCCGCGAACAGGTGGGTATAATAATACACGAAGTCACGGTTCATAGAACTTGTTTTCTCCACCACGATCATACACAAAGGTACGTGGTTATTCAGGATATTGATAAAAAGCTCTTTAACTGCACTTAATGCAACATACTGTCGGCGACATCATTCGTCATATGTCAGATCATCGGTGATGAGCGCGGATTGTGGGACATGACAAATAATGGAGACAACTTTGCAAAATTTATTTCAGAAAGGAGACGTTCTTATCCGTGGCAAGATAATAATGTGGCCATTTCAGCTTAAACATTTTCTTAGATCATCTGTAAAAGCTTGCCAGTGCGTAGATGTCTTGCCCATCTTGGTTTCTGCTGACTGCTGAGCAAACGTTTTTCTCACTTTTGGTGAATATTTTTCTCACTTCTGGTTGAGACGACCTCACAGCTCCTCTACCATCTAACCAAAAATGAATAAGATTGAAACAACCGCACTTCACCTTCTGACAGCAATTGTAAATGGAAAGAAAAATGAAAAAACACAACTTAAAGCGGTAAGAGATAAGAAATATAAATTGGGTGGGTATTAATGAATCGGAGTTGAGTTCGCGCGCGAGGAGTTATGCCAGTCGCAAATAGCCACTGGAGTAAACGTGCCTTAGATCCACAAATACATTCGAGCAGGACCAAATATGTGGGGACGAGCCTGAAGTCGCCCGATGGTACCATACCTTTTTGGGATGCCCTTCAAAGTCCTGTCCGAATCCATTGGTCGCGGGGAAGGGCAGTCGCGTA
This sequence comes from Pollicipes pollicipes, assembly GCF_011947565.3. Taxonomy (NCBI): domain Eukaryota; kingdom Metazoa; phylum Arthropoda; class Thecostraca; order Pollicipedomorpha; family Pollicipedidae; genus Pollicipes; species Pollicipes pollicipes. The sequence goes on from NW_023596818.1 coordinate 18,138,853, forward strand.
GCGCACCAGAGGCTAGGTTCGTCCGAAAAAAAATCCGGCGTGCTAGTTATCGGTGTTCCTTGGTGGTCAACATACCTTCTCGGCCTGGTGGCAAAAGAGAAGTTTTTGTAACAACGGAAGGATTGGCTCGCAATCTGCACTTTGAGTCCACTGACGATTTGATCTCAATCCATGTCAATATCCGCAATTTTTCACAGTTAGCCGAATGCCCAACTGCTCACAAAACGGACATTTATACCCAGCAATGTACGTAATCGGTGCTGTGATAATATCATGATAGCGAACGTACTGATCCGAAAGCTATCAGGAGCAAGGCTGATGTTACTTGGAACATGAAGTCTCTTTGCCTTTAGTTTTTAGTCGTGAGAGGGACACTCAGATACGGTAAACAGCTGAAGTGATTTTACAGATGGAATGATTGAATCTGCTGCGGGTCATTTGCGCCTACCAGTTTATCTATAAAATCATTCGCGGGTCGATTTTGCAAGATCCGGTTCAATTTATTTAAACAATTTTAAATACGATCCTCCGACCAACGGCCTTTTCGTAGAGTTCATTACCATTTCGAACCAACACAGGGGAGCAAAATCACAACTGAATCCAGGTTTCAGTCCGTTGGAATGTTCGGAGCTGAAGTACCTGAATTTGACTGGACTTGGGTCACCCACTACCCACGTTCAGAACTCTGCTCTGCCGCGGCCCTCTTCGTCTTGCCCAGTTCTCTTGCCAGGTCTTAGAGACACGTCTTCGCGTTGGTTTAAAGTGTCCCTTTGTCCAGGTTTTAAGTGCCCTCTGACTTGATTTTTTGCAGGCTTTCGTTTGTGGGCGTCTCTCACTGCTTTCAGACTGCTCAATCAATCAATCTCTTGCCACCTTTTCGAACATTCGATATCCGCGATCTAGGTCATCTCACGGTTTCGTTTACATCGACAAGATGAGAAGGCTGAGGGCAGGTAATGATTTGCGCCCAGCTTGTTCTCTGAAAGGCTGACAAAGCTTCATGCGTGTTAGTCGCGAACTATCTACCGCGTTGCGTGCATCGTTCGGCACGCTTTCCTTCGACATGCCACACCAACGCATCTCGACTTGTTCGTCGGAGCCCATGCGTGCACTTAATTGGGAATAAAACGGTGACATGTATTGCATCGCCGTCTTTTGCATTTGCGTCGGGATCTGTGCGTGTGAACTCCCGTAAAATCCTGTGAAAACAGGAATACAATATGAGGAAGATCTATATTTCCCTCGCTATAGCGCTGATCATTGAATACCAGTTGGCTTCACATGCGTGGTTCACCGGCTGATGTGCAAAGAAGCTGGCGGACTACTGGACACTTCGAGTCCGTCGTGAGCACTCACGCCGCTGAGCTGTTTCATTACAGCATAACCTTGCTCGCATTGCTGAACGCATTCATGCATACAGTTATGGGCCGGTTGTGCGCCAGCTGCTGCGGAGGGCGCTCTGACAGTCGATGGACGCTCCATCGGCTGCTCGTGTCTCCCGCGGCTGGCTGCGCACGCGGTCATGCGGCGAGAGCAAAAACTTCTCGCGGTTTCGTGCCGCCGCGCTTCCGTAATCGAATCCTCACCGACCCGGCAGGCAGCCTTGTAGGCAATCAGGGGCAGCCTTGACACTCAGGAGGGGTGCGTTTTTGTCCGTGCGTCGCTTCAGGAGCTGTTTTCTCGATCTCCTCCGGGCCGTTACGCGGCTCGCCCGTCTTTGTATCTCGCAGTTTATGTCTGTTCCGTTGCCACCAGCTTGCATCCTTTTTGTACCTTTCCTTTCTTCTCTTATCGTGTGATGTTCCTCTCGCGACGGATAGATGCTTACTCGGCAGTAACTTGTCCCAGACAATGGTTTCACTCAGGCGTCATTGTTTTCTTTCAGTCATACGTGCACGTGGCCAGCCGGTGTTTATTTGAAAGCTGTTGGGATTTTAGGGCTTGCCTTTCACTTTGCTCGACGCAAAGCTGAAGCGAGTTCTTGTCTGAATGTCCGACATCGACGACCCTAGTAATGAATCGTTTCGACACCCTCGCACCAACTTGCATCGGTGGCTTGTACCAGGAAAACTACGTGTGGATAGGCTACAAAGACAGATCACTTACTGTATTGGTGGTGAGGGAAAAGGCGGCGCTAATGAATAGGTGGAGTAATTAGTAAACGGTTGAAGTAGGGTGAAAGGAAAAGGGAGTACAGCACAGAAGCACACGATAACTAACGCAGGTTATATATGCATAGATGACACGTGTATGCATGACGGTGCGAGACGCGAGCTCAAGCTGTCGTGTCGATGCATATAACATGGCGCATGCAGCAGCGGCGGGCACTGATATAGCCATTGCGGTCGCTGGCGCTGCATAAAAGGGACGTGGCGACGTGGGTTACGCTCCCTCAAAAACCGACAACGCAGCGCCGCGTATCGGCAGGTTGGCAGCCAAAGGAAATGGTGCGACATCCCAGCCTTGTCATCACAGGGCTGGGATGTCGCATGATGGTACGCACAAAGGCGTACCATCCTGCAGCACCCACCGAGACAAACGTCCGCCACTTCGTTCGGCGGCGTTCCCCGGGAGAGGGGAGGGTCCCCCCTCTCCCCCGCGGGGTACAGCGTCGCTCCCCGCCTGGTGTTCTCATCTCTCACGAGCTGTTTGTTGTCGTTCTGACGCGGCCCACGGGGCGGCGCTGGCGGCCGCGTTGCCCGCGTGACCTTGGGCCGTTGCAGAGGTCGGGGCCGGCCGGTGGGCGGGTCAGTGGGCGAGTGCCGCGGCCGCCGCCCCAGGCGCCGGGATACACCGCCTGGTCGCCGGGCGGGCCGCGCAGCCGCGCTAGGGTGTCGGCCAGTCCTGGCGCCAGCATGACCGGTGCTTCCCTGCTGGGCGGCTGCGCGGGTGCATCTGGTTGTATCGGAATTTTGCGACGGCGCTGGATTCCTGTCTAGTTCAGCTGATGCATGAGTTCGCCTATGTATGGGTGGGACCACATTGCAGAGCAGCCCAGCTGAAGATGCCGTGACATGACGACCTATGGCGACTTTAGCAGCTCACGCGCTCACGCTAGAGGTCACCAAACGCACAAAGCTGAAAAATACCCTGGCATGATCAGATGAAACGCAGATAAATGCTGCTTTTGATCGGGTTTGGTGCATCAGGTGAAGCTAAACGCAGGGCTATTTCAGAAGACATGTTTGAGCGAAGCATCTCTAGGCAGGCGCTCCGTGTGACGGAGGGGGGTTGTCCGACGACAACTCACCATAAAATGAAGAGCACGGAGGGAGCCATGTGGGAAAATTACAACAGTTGGTGTACATGCTTACGAGCAAGGTCACAGTCTGGGTTTTTCTTGACGTCAACGAACTGAAAATGTAGAATCAACGGGCCAATCGGGCCCGGCCCCGGCAGAGATTACTTCGGCGGGCTTGTAAATATGCAACCACTGATGGTTGCATGGCTCAGCTTTCATTAAAAAGTGGCGTAACTCTGAAACGTTATACTGAAATGTGTCAAAGGCATTTGTGATCAGGTAGTCGTCTCCCGCAACACTGCAATGTTCGCAACACAACTTCTTAACATGGAAAATGTAAGTCTTGAAATTGCGAAAACGTCGGAGAACACGGATCCGAACCAACGTCTGCGTAAATTCACGCCTGCCGGAAACACAACCATGGACGAAAGTTTTAGGAGCGCTTTTAAGTAGTGGTGCAAACTTTCGGCAGCGTGAGAAGATAGTGGGAAATCAGTTGAAAGGCTGATGACTTTGCAGACAATATTAGTTCGCCTAGACCATGAAAGGCGACTCTACGTGATGTTGTTTAACATCAAGCGACTTTCACAGTGTCACAGCAAAACATCAAGCGACTTTCACAGTGTCACAGCAAAGCATCAAGCGACTTTCACAGTGTCACAGCAAAACATCAAGTGACTTTTGACGACGCATGCCGCACATGTGTCCCACCCATGCAGCGTGTTAGAGTGACCGATACAGTGCCCGATAGCGTCAGATTACAGCGCTAGTAATCGATCAGGAAAAGACCAGTTTGCCCTGTTGACGACGTTCGCCGAAGAAAGCCGTATTCCGGGTCTAGGCCGGGGGAGACGGGGTCATGAAACAGCACAGACGTGCATTCCGGTGAACTGTGGCCAATGTACAATACCCACCTTTAAAAGTCTTGCGCAATTTATCTGTCATCGTCACCGAACGCTCAGTCATTTCCGAACTGATCAATTTTCCCGAAGAAAATGACAATTTTGCGGAGCCAGTTTCGAGCAATATTATTTGTAAATTTGTGCAGCTGGTGTTTGACATAACTGAACCATTGTCTACTTAATCCATGAACAAGGGATACATCGATGCATTGCCAGGACCTATGTGTACGTGTGTTCATAGGAGACCGGCACCGTTTGTTGATATTTTAGCACTATCGCTACGATAGCAACAATGACGTCTAGCATCATCTCCTTTCTCTTCCACCGCAAAGAGCTTCGTGATGGTATCAGCGCCGGATGGAGTGCCTTATTCAGCTCTGATTATTCCTCGGAGAAAAAAAAACAGGAGAATGGGAATGTAGTTGGGCTAATATTTCATCAACATGCATTTATCGAAACAATAGCAGAAGTGAATTCAAAATTGCCTGCCGATGACCCAAAGCATTTGCTTCGGAAAATCAAGCATGTTGTTAAAAGACCAAAACTGCGCGTACGCATAGCTTAGAAGAACGACGATAAGCTAAAAGGTCTCTGGTGAAATCTTCCATTTCGAAGCCTAAGTGCCGGGGGGAATAGATGTCATTTATGCAGTTCTAGGTTGCAAGGGGTTTGCACGCAAAAAACGTGGTTTACGAAATCAAGTGTAGACTTCGTGAAAAACATGCGAGCGACATAGTCTATGTCGGGGATTTCATGTGCCCTATTCGATTGAGATATAATGAACACCTGCGAGATGTTACAAAAAAACAAACAGGGAATGCCCCTTTCGTTGACCATTTTTTGGCAACACACGCTCAGGCTGAAATCGAGGGTGGCATGAACCCCATGCCCCTTTTAGAGCTCAAAGTCATTTGCAGAGCATAGGACCAACCAGACAGGAAAATAAGGTGAATTAATTCTTACAAAAAATTTGCGACCAAACCTTAACATATAGGGCTCATCATGGCCGATTATGCGAACGTGATATGTGCCTCTATGTGTGATGTGTGCTAGCTTAAAATCGTTTACATGTGGAGGTGATGTCTGACGCGTGATGTGCGATGCCTGGCCAATTGAAATCGCTCGCACGTGTAATTGATGCGCGATGTGTGGTGCCTGTTTTCTTCAACTCGCTTGCATGTTTGAATGAAGCGTGATGCGTGATGCGTGATGCCTATTTGCTTGAATTTGTTTGCATGCACACGTATGTTCGGGTATTTTAATTCCTAGATAGGCACTGTATCATGGTAATGGCTGGCATTTGCTCTTTGTTTAATCCCGTGAATGTTGGTGTCCTGTAAAAACCGTGGCTTGCTGTGTAAAAAAAAAGAACAACTGGAAACCGAGTAGGTTCACCGGCAGTTAATTTTGAGTTCGCCTCTGCTATTGTTTCGATAAAGGCTTTTTGCCGAAATATTGACCCGAGAAATAAAGCTATTGCTACTGTCTTATCTGTGTGAATAATGCTCCTCGCTAATGCAATGAACAACTTACGTAATTTCAGTTCTGACACCATTGCCTTAATAACAACGTTGTTAAATGTGACTTATTGTTGTTTGAGAATGGGGGGCTATTATCAACGCTTCAGAATGTGGCATGATGGTAATAATCGCGTCTGTTATCACCCCTCTCGTCCTTTGCTGCAAAAGGAGTCCTACCTGTATCGTCGAGCTGAAGCAATGCATTGTGAAATGCCTTACTCCGTTCCGATGCTACCGGCCTGATGTCAACCTTTGAAGATGTAATGCAGCATTCCACGTCACCACGTGCGCCACGTGTCCCGACGGGTGCGGTAATAACGAACACACCGTGTAGACCGTGCGGACCATGCCAAGTCAATACTGTCATTCCAGATCATCAGTCGTCAGGCAGCCATCAGACACACATCAGAGTCATTACTGCCAATGGTCATCCTAACACATCACCACAAAGCAACCTACAAGCTGTAATAGCTTGATGGTATGAGCTTCAAGGCTGCGTGCCTGGTTGCCCATTTCAATCGCTTCTTCATAGTGACTTGAACCTGCAGTGCTGCTGCATCACGTACGTGTGCGTTACGGACTGCTTTAAGCACTTTCTCTTTTACAGCAGCAATGCGACAGGAAGCGGGGCGTGCTCAATGCCCATCTGCCCATCAATGACAGCCAGTTTGTCTGACTTCCGCACGCTTTGGTTTCACTTTTATTCGGTGGTTGCGGCGGGCGGCGCGCGGACACTGGCGCAGTGTGGCGAACCTGGCACATCACGGCGGCAATTGCGGCGCGCTCGTGGCAATTGCGGCGTGCCCGCCCCTCGGGTTTCCCACGACGCCCGTCTGGACGGTCCATTGTCCTCGGCCGGGCCGAAAACAGCGGCCATCCAGAAGTCTGGGCGATAAACATGGCGCGCCGGCCGCGGGAGACGGTCGGAAGTGCAACGTGACTGTTTCTTTTGATCACGGGAGGAGGAACACGCTAAAAGTGGGCGAGCGCGGACATTTTAAAGTCCAGTCTCTCTATGCTCCACGTAAGGGGTGAGCGTTAAACTTCACCGAGAAGTGTCTTAGCCATGCCTCTCCCTCTCCTCCAATGCTCCCATCCCACCCCATCCCACTCGTTCTTACGCCTGCCACTGGTTTTGCGGCTGTGTTTGAGGCTGAGTTTGTAAAGCTGGTTTGTCAGTGGGCCAAAGCGTTGAGGGAGGGGCTCCACGCGATCGCTCGTGGTGTCGACATTGGCAGTCGCGCTGGAAAGTGACCGTCCTGATGCGACTTTGATTGTAATCCCGCGCGCAGCATGTGGCTTCGATTGGTGGGGGAGAGACGATGACAAGGCTTGAACGATCCTGATTCCGAAGTCGGCCACTGGGGTTCGGTGGCGTACGCAACACAGGAGAACTACGATCAGGGACCATGGACCTGGGCGTTAACACGCCTCGATCGCAGGCACTTCCTTATGAAGAGAACGCCGGCGAGATGCCACGACGACGCGCGACCAAACTGTGCGCCGACATCATACACGACACGCTTCCTGGCGGGAACGCAGTCACTGCGGACCAGTGAGGGTTTTCGCTTTTTTGGTCTTGTTGGGGTTAATCGTCAAAACTGAAGTTTCTGAGCTCAATTATCGCTGCCTGTGTTTGCCACTAACAACCCTTATTAATCCAGGGCCGATAACAGGAAGTCGCATTAGATGTGTCTTCGTGCTTTATAGTTCAGTTTCGATAAAGAAGATAAAGAAAGAAGTCGAAAAATGCGGAAAAGGAGAGACCTTAGGTTGCACCGTTTTTTGTCACGAATTACACGGGTTACAAATAAGCATCATCGGGTTGGCGTGAATTAATATATAGGTCACGAACCACTGGTTGAAAATCTTATCATTTGTTGAACTATTGATGTTATTAGTTTGCCACACCTTGGTGGAGACAGGGATCAGTTAATCTTTCTTGCGACGGGAACCAAACCCGGGACGTTTGGTCACGAACCCTACGCTTTAACGAATCGGCCATTTACCCTCCAAAGCCCACAACTTCCCAGTGCCGCGATGTGAACTTGTATTCACGCTTCTTCGGGACTTGAAGGGAATCGCCAAGGCCGTGTAAGAAGTATAACGCTTCAAATAATAGCACGGAAAGCGAGGTGATGAGCACAGGGGTGTCACTTTGTATACTTTTGAGGAGCCTGAACCCCGCCCCTCTGTACCGACTTGAACTCACTCAATGCTGTTTTGAGGCTTGTTCAATGCATATGAGCAAACAGGGAATACAGCAAGTATCTAAACTGCTGGTGCACCATGTACCTAAATGCATCGCTCTCAGTATCGGAATCGTACATTATCAGTTCCTAAAGTTTCTTCACTCTAGTGCACGAGCCTAATGATTGCTCACTGAACAGAGTTCTGAAATGTTCTATATCGTCGTTACCATCATCGGCCAGGTACGTGCGGTTTATCCACCCTTAATAACCTTGACCGGGATAACCGGAAAGTAAGTCATCGGATATCTGCATTCGAATCAGTGGTTCCGGGTCACATGACCTTCCTGAACATCCGAGCTGAATTACAAACAGCCCCATGGTCCCTGCTATTATTTTTTATCGTCCGGTGATGTGAATGCTCCAACAGATTGAGTCATAACGACTTAGATGCCCTGATGATATAGCACAGGATCGTTTGTCATGTTGACCGCCAATTTTTTCTTTTGATCAGCCCCTTTCTCAGGGCCAGGCTATTTTCGTACTTGGGTATATGCTTCGTTGGTTTATGAGAACCGAATGATCAACAGCCGGCTGAGACATTGCCGGTTAAATGGCAATATCATTTTTCTACCCCGGAAGCCACCCATACATCTAAGAATGAAGCACAACGGTTAAATCGCCGCGCACATTGCACGGAGAAATAGCTTGTGTTATAAGTGCTGTAAAAACGCTCACTGTATGTAAGTAACTAAAGAGCGCTGTGAAAACGCTTGCAATGTATCGTTAAGCGCAACAAGCGAGCTACTTTCGAGTGTCCATGTGAACCCGGAAGCTCATGACCAATACACTGTATAGCAACGCCCAAAGGCTTCATGGCTTCGGGCCTACTGCCGCGAAAGTTGCCCTCTTCGGTGGCATATTAAGCGGCGTTTAACCCCGCACAGTAGAGCAGGTGACTTGAACTGGGCAGCCGCGGGGGATGTGAACGCCCGCTCAAATCTCGATCCGAGGTAGACCTGGCCCACTGAGAATGGAGGGCGCCCGACCGGTTTGTACCCGGACGGATGCAGGACTGGTGTTTGCATGGCAGAGAGCTCCTCGTGTATGCAGTCGTCGGGGACATTGTGGGTCACGCCGCCGCTCGTGGGCCGGCCCACTCCGAGTAGCGTATGGGCCACGAGCGTAGGGCGCGCGCCGTTCTGAAGCAGGAATGCATTGACTGCATTGGTGTCTTGGTGTTGCTTGAGGTTTGTGGCGCTGCTTTCGTGGTTAAGTATGCTGAATGTGATCAGCCGCTGTTCTTGGGTGTGAGTCTGACGGGTTATTGTGGTGTCAACACGGCGACATGGGGTTCCTGTTCTCAGACAGTGAGTGCTAAATATCAAAGTGAGAGAAGAGCGGCTTGGCTTTTGGTGTGCGAGCGGAAGGTCTTGATACGTTGATGCAAGGGGCGATGAAGCCTCGACCTCCAATTTACATGAATGATATGCACGGATCGTATTCCGATTCTAGACAAGTGCTTGGTGTTGCAATGGCATTACTCGGTGTTTGCTTGGTTGACAAGCGCTAGCACCTACTGAATTCATAACGGCACATTGGCTCAGCCAGATAAGTGGTCTCAAAATAAGGCGTTAGATATCCTGGAAGGTGTAAATTCAAACTTGAAGTGCCGGAGAACCTGGAGCTCAAAAACTCTTTGCTTACATTAATTGTACTTTCATTTTATGCTTGGCGCCGCTTGCGCGTTGTATTTCTGTCAACTTTCCCAATTAGGCACATTAAGGGGAGGTTGGCTAGTAGTGGTTGATGTTCAGATGTGCCACCCAATGACAGGTTAACATGCATCAACAGATTTCGATCAAGTTCTTTTGATGAGGGCTATAGCCTACAAAAACTAGCCGATGCGTTTCGATAATCGTCGAAGCCGCAAACGCAACACTCAATGCATTGACAACTATTCAGCAGCGCTAACGCAACAATGAAGCGGTAACTGCATTGCTGAATCCAATGGTCTCCACAGCTTCAGTATTGATAACCCGTATAATTAATACATAAACTCCCGGAAAGATCGGTCTCATTTGACGTTAGTACTATGTATTTTTCACGACGTCTGCTCGAGAGCAAACGAGCGCATCACGAGAGCAAGCTCAAGCAGAGAACATATGACATATTCGCGAAACGTTTCCACTTCCGTCACAAAACTCACCCTCACGCCAGTCACTGATTAATCGCTGACCACGTCTTTTACACCGGTATTAAAACAGCCACACTGGTTACACACTCGGTAAGCACTTGCTAAACATGAGCGGGCTCCCTTTGTGACGGCCGACCAGGCTGTGCCAGCGAACGGGACAGCACGTCCCTTGCTGCAGCCTCGCCGACCGACCAGGTTGTGCCAGCGAGCGGGACAGTACGTCCCTTGCTGCAGCCTCGCCGACCGACCAGGTTGTCCCAGCGAGCGGGACAGCACTTCCCCCGCCGCAGCCTCGCCGGTCGCTGGAGCGGCCCGCGGAATTCGCACGCCGCTGTATTAGCACACGGCGACATTCCGTGGCGAAACACGCCTGTCACGTCGTTGAGTGTTCGCGCGGTAGAACGAAGCACCCTGTACCTACGTTCACTTTACCCACGCGGACGCCAGCCCCGACGGGACAGGTCTGCGACGACTTTTTACTTTCGTGGCACGCAGGTTCGACAGAGGAGCAGTTCTGGGCGGGCGCGCGAGACACGGGTCGTCGCACGTAACCACAGGTAATTAGACGTCGCCAGTTAGTGAAAGTTGAGGTCGGCACACGCTCTCGGGTCACGTACAGTGATTCGTCGGTAGATGCCGGTCCGACTCCTACAGATTGTGTAGCGACAGCGCGGTTAATCGCCCGCCTAATGTACCCTCGGTCAGGATGGATGGGGCGCGACATCTTACCACCCCGAGGCACAGCCGCCAACCTTCCCCGTCCACCGCTGTGGGAGCCCCCGAAGGATCCTGCGCCAACGCCGCGCGTGATTGGCGTTCTGCCGATAACAATCGCACGTGCGTTTATTGTTATTGGTTATGATTGGTCGGAGCACTGGCTCGAGGCTCGACGGGCAGCGAACGCCACAGCGTGACCTCCGGTGACCCCTGGCGGCAGACGAACCGAGTGGCGACCTCGTCCGACATCGGTGACCTCGGCAAGGTGAGAGCGGCGCGTCCGGGACCTGCAAGCAGAAGTAAAGCAGTCAAACGGTGCACCGGGAGATCTTGAGAGGCTGGAGCAGCGGCTCTTGATGACTCGCGATGGTTCGCTCGGGGCGTCAAATAAAACCCAGATGTTATGAGCGAGCGGAACCACGGGGCCGAGCAACACAACTGTTTGCAGATGACGTAAAGGCCGAGGATGCCAGGGAATAAGCATCACAATACTTGAAGTCAAGAAGTACGAGACCATTAAATATCAGGCGGGACATCCAGGCAGACCACACAACGGGGACACAACGATGCACATACAAAACATCATTTTAGCAATATAAAGGGATTTTGCGCGCATAATTCGACGTGCGTGATGTTCCCTGCCGGTGTCGTAAACAAAGCAGGAGGCCGACTACGAAACAGCCCGTAGACTATGTCCATACAATGAACAGATTTGTTGCAGGGGTCACTGCTCGGCACTTCACATTGATCAGGGATCTTCGCACAGATAACCAACACCTGGGTCAGGTGTCAGGAATCGGGTATGCTAAATTCGGCTGGTGCGTCCACCACATACAAGCATTGTTGCACCTATCATCTTGGGGTGTTGTAGCGTAGAGGTGGGCGCAAGGCAGACCAGTTGAGCCGTGGCCTAGGGCGGCTCCGCTATATTCAGATGAGCCAGGCGCAGCCCATGCCAACACCCACCTCCCAAACAGCCAGCGTTATCGCCCCTCTGCTGCGCGGCATGCATCATAAGAGCGCCCTTTGTCGAAGTGCGCTGGTGAAATACTTCAGGACAGTTCATTGACATTAAAGCCTGAGAATAAGCTAGCACAATTTCACCCGCGCATTTGAGCACAAACTAGCGGCACAGCCTGCATCGGCCCGTCCTGGGCACGCCTCTGTCCCTGTGCTGCTGGGCGGGGCAGCCAGCTGTTGGCAACAGACGGCAGCCGGATGTCAGATGTTGACGGCGGGACAACGGCGGGCTGGGAGACGGGGAGTGCATGCAAACGACAGGCTTCCGGCGGTCAAGGGCGGCCCGGCCCTGCAGCTTGGTCAGCTGCGGCACAGCCGGCGGCACGGGCTTCCAAAGGTCTCGAAACGATAGGCAAAGCATTTTGCCACAGAGGAAAAAATAAGAAATAGGTTGAGAGAGGAAGTAATGAATACATATCCTACCAGCACCTTTTAGTTTTTAATCGGGCAATAGGCGGAAAGGCCTTGGGCCAGGAGATGGGAGAGAGCATGTAGGGGAGCACGACAAGATAGCATAGAGAAAAGGGGAACGATAGGGAGAAGAAAAGTAGCAGGGTACAATAAGCAGGTTAACAGAAAAGACGATCCGTAAGGCAAGCCGGGAAAAATCCAGGGATTACACGCAGAGAAAAGAGCGTAACGAGACCCGAGGAGAGCGACGCGGTCGAGCTCTACACCAGCGGTGTGCGAGGGCAGCCTGTTCGCCTGGCAGACGTTCGGACCACGTCGATGATCGGGGGCCGCGGCGCTCTGTGCGCCGCCTCTCAGACGGGGGTCGGGAGCGAGTGCGCAGGGGCGAGGCCTTGAGAGGAGGGTGGCCGCGCCACCGCCGCCCACCGGCGCTGTCAGGGGGGGGGGGACCAGCCCGCCACCTGGGCCGCCATGGCCACCGCTGGTCGGGTGCTGGTCGGCTACCCTCGCTGGCCGCCGGTGTTCTGGGCTATGGCGTGATTGTCGTAAGGTCTGTAGTTCGGCCGATGGAGCTGCCGCCTGGCATCAGCGTATACTGAATTTCGCAACATTGATTTGCATGTGTACTTGCCGAGAACACAAATGCATTAAACAGTATAAGACAGGGCTTAGATGCTGGCCGGCTGGGGTCTAGGCGGGTTGCTAGGGTCAGCTTCACGATTGGTAAATGGTTAACAATCGTCTCGTGTTGACCCACATTCGTGACCTTGATTGGAGGCTGGGTCAAACGTGGCAGGCAATCTGAGCGGCGATGATCGGCCTGGCTCTGACAGCATTTAAGTACAAGGATAAATCAGGACGAGGAAGGCAGATGAGCGGGCGAAGACCTAGCCACACTACCCAGTGCCGAATGATGTGCGGCTGCGGGGGTGGGACCAAGAGGAGCAGAGGTCCACTCAATGTGACCGACATTGTCTGTTGAGTAACTCGAAGGCTGGCACCTGAGCCCATCACTAGCTGATGAATGTCATTAGCATGGGGGGGGGGGGGGGAGATTACCAGGGTGCAATGTACGCCGGCCAGCCGTTGCAGCGCTGTGTTCAACATCTGCGGTGTCACAACATCACTTCGTGATCGATCTCGGTTGTCCCTTGTGAAATTTTGACGATTGGTTACCACAACAAACTCGCTCGCGTGTGACGGGTTTAGACAGGGCCCACGTCGGCAGCCAGACGGCCACGGTCTCCTGCCCCGTCCCATGCGGGGTTTAGCAGTCTGTCTCCACGTCGGTAGCCAGACGGCCACGGTCTCCTGCCCCGTCCCACGCGGAGTTTATCAGTCTGTCTCCGCACGGTCACTCGCTGCACCCGGGTAACTCCGGCAGGCGTTTCTATGCACATATCTTACACCGCGCTTCGTTACATCGCACGTGGAACTAGCACTCTGAATAAAAGCAGCCTTGAGGAAAGGCACGTGAGTGATGGAAATCATCAAAGGAGACATGACCCACGCGCTGCCATTAGCTCTAATGGTAGGTGTAATCTCTACGAGAAATATATGGACTGAACATTCTGAGACGGGATAAACGTCAAACACACATTAAATGCTATATCGATCCAAGCTTGACCGGCGTCAAACGCTGCTTCTAATAGATGGCATGCAGTAAAATATGACCATGATATTACTGCTGCCCACTACGGACCGGCATTGGTTAATGTTTCCGAGACGTGACACACTGTAAATCTCGCTTGAAACAATGCTAATGTATGCAGAATTCAGATCACAACAAGCACCAGGCCAGTAAACGGTCGATTTATCCAATGCAAACACAATCGCGAACCTGTTTTTGCGGCGTGCGCCGATGTGGGTATTTGTACTGTTGAAAAAGGACCTCTTGGCGAGCGTGCCATAAATCGGATATGCAAACTAGACGAAGAGCACCATCAGGACAATCTCTCACTTTCAAAACAAGCTTCTAGCTGGAAAGACCCCGTGTGGTGCAACGAAACAAATCAGACTCTGTTCTAGACTATGGTCTTTCTTCGGCGCAAACCATCGCCACAGCTTTTCCAACGCAACCTGCTTTCATTCCTTGCAAAACTGTGAAACAACATCGTGTGCGGTCAATCTTCACCTCAACTATTTGTGAATCTTTTGCACCAGAATATAGCATGCCGGACGTGTAAGCAAATTACAGCCGCCTCACCACCACTCGTCGCTCTTCGCTGCAGGACCGCCTGGCTCGTCCTCCCCAGCAGTGACCCGCCGTTACCCTCGGTCGCTCGGCGGCACGCAGCCAGAGGAGGATGCGCGCCCATGCTCGCGGGCCAGGCACGTCACGGACGCGTCACGGGTGCGTCACGGGTGCGTGACGCCCCGCCCGACCGCGAAATCTGCGCGGTCGAGGTGACGACCCGCTGGGTTCGCACGCGGAACCTAACGGCGCTGGGCGCTCCGCTCGGCTGGCCGGCCGGTAGGGTGCGCTGGCGACGGTGCGTTATCATCGGGCTGGGGGGCTGGGAGACGGCTCAACACATGAAAGACGGCCACTTCGGATTGATGAACAATTTTGCAGACGGTGTTGCTGGTGGGATGGAAAATGGCATGGTTAAGGCTTAATGGCAAGCGTTAAGGCTGATCTCATTTTCAACGGGGCATCAGTGACCATTAGTGGTAATTGGTGGCGGACTTATTTGAGCCAATTGGGAGAGGTCGGGAGGCCATGTCACAGTCGTCAACGGGTCTCCAACCCCTTTCCGTCCAGGTGCTAGGACTGCACCACTGCGCTGCGCTGTCCCTGACTGTCGTGAACCGGCGGTGGACATTGCTTGCACACAGGGCGCCGTAGCGCGATAGCGTGCATCGTACACACCCGTCTCTTTTCGGAGAATGTACTTCCGTAGTCTCATCGGCTCGTCGCGGCGACAGCAGAGCAGCATGGCGTGACCACGAGTGGCTCTCCCCGGAAAGAGACGCAGAACGGTGTACACCTCGCCAAGCATCGTGATGTGCTGAACAATCTCCACACAGCGGAGCGAGGAATGCCGACACTCCCACCGGCTGCCCAAACCAACGCCACCGCACGGCCACCACGGCCGATATCGCAAGCTGCCTCCGCTCTGCGGCACGCAACCCGGCACTTACGCCTTTCCTACGCGCGAATCCGTAGCCACTGCAGTTTCTCCGGGGCCCGGTTAGGCGGTCCGCACTGGCGGTCTTGCGTGTTAAGTGGCCCAAAGCAGATTTTATTAGGGTGGCATCACGTGCGGACGACGCGGTGCGAGCCCGCTTGCTCCCAGGCCCGTGATGAGCTCAATTAGCCAGCGGGACGGCGAGCGCCGCGTCCGTCGCTTTCACTGGCGGCGGCAGCGAGGCCGCGCCGAAAAACGCATATTTTATCGGCCTATTGGTGAAGCTGGCCCTCGTCACCCCACAGCTGTCGATGCGCGCGCTCATACCTCGCCGCATAATACGGCGGCAGCGGATTCGCGTAGCGCCGCCGCCGCCCGGCGTAAACACACTTTCGGCGTGTCACTGTTTATAGGCCGGAAGGCGGGCCGAGGGGCCGGTGAAAACGCACCGCGCCGCCGCCGCCGCCGCCGCCGCCGGGGGCGAGGTCACGGGGTCGGGTCGCGCAGGCGGTTTCCTAACGCGGCGCCGATAGCGGCGGCCGGCCCGCGCCAGCCGAGGGCCCGCGCCAGCCGAGGGCCCGCGCCGGCCGAGCGCCTGCGCCGTTGCATAACATCACCATCGCAGCTATCAGACGCATCGGCAGGCGCCGCCGGCTGGCCGGCGCTCGGACGGTGGTGGGGAAACGCACCAGGGAGTGACGCCGCGCGCCGGCTGTCATGTGGGCACGGCGCGTCGCTAACCGCCGCGCATCCGAGATCAGAGGCTCGCGCCGTGGTGTCGCTGACTGGAGAATGACAGGGTCATGGCTCTGCGAGTCGGACGCTGGCAAAGCTCTTGGACGCTTTAAAGAGGAGTTATTGAGTTCGCAAACGAGCGGCGAGCTATTCTGCTAACACCGCCATCGTTTTCACAAGTGTAATTTTGTTGTCAGCAGTCAGTGTAGCATGAATGTACACGGTACACACGCAAATCATAGGTGCAAGAATAGCGACAGGATGTAGCCTGCCTGCACCTTGAATTTGCACGAGCGCTAGAGCATGCCATGCTAAAAGTGGCTTCGGCCCGGAAACAATGATTCCGCTGTTTTCACTTCTGCTAATTAGTTTAATGAAAGCAATGGAAGCATGGCAATAGGATCACCGGTGCGGATGGCCGTGGATGATGCTCATGTTTCGCTCAACCTCCCGCAGACACACCAGATCCTGATTAGACAAGGCCCGACCAGACGCGGCGAGACGCGCGACAACCCTGGGGACGAGGCGTCCATCGACGGCTGCCAAACACGCTCAGAGACAATGATCGGTGCTCGCTGTTGGCGCGACGGAAGGTGCTGATAACGCCGGACCTGTCAAGTTCAACGGCTACCGGACCATTCCAAGGCGACGGATGGCCCCAGGCCGGCTCGGATGCCTTGCTGTGTGGAGGGTGACTTTCAAGTGGGCGAGGGTCGACCGCTTTTAGGTGCCGACTGCTCCAAAGGTAAACTATACGGTAGCTAATTGTTAGCAAAGTAGCTTACCGTGGGCGTGCACGATTTTTGATGCAAGCAGTGGTAAGGGTGTACACGTTTCAGGCGTTGAGAAATCGATGAAGTATCTTGTGAAGTATCAATATCTTTGGAGTTCGGAGCGTAACAATCATGTTTTGCATCGCAATGACTAAATTCTCTGTACCGAATCCACCTACGTGCACGCGCCTCTGAGCATCTTGACGGTGTGGCGGGGCTCATCTAGCGTCGAGTGTGTGTGACCTGCGGCCCAGTGGCAGCGGCCACAGCAGCCGGCCGCCGGCAAACAGCGCAGGGCGCAACAGGAGGGTCGCAAAAACTATGTCCAGTCATCGATCTGCGCTTCGACCTGCGATCACCGGGAGCCGACCCAAGCCCTGCTAACGGATTACATGTCAGGCTGACATGACAACTGACATGACGAACTGAGTCCGAGTCGTTCGACTGACTTTGCCGGGAGTGGGCAGTCGGAGGAAGGGCCTGGGGCAGGTGAGTCAAGGCCAGATGGTGTTTCTTCAGATACCCAATTATGCTGCACCGCAGTCTGCCCAAGGCATTCGGCTCTTTCAGAGACGACCGCTCATCCCGGCGACTGGCCTGCCCGGCGTGCGTGTCGCACTCTCCCGCAGCTGCAGCCTCACCGTGCTCGCTGTCGCCACAAAGAGGCGGCGAGTACGTGCCGGCAACCGATCGTCCTGCAGCGGCGACGCCGTCATCGCCGCCTTTTTGCCGGCCGCCGCGGCCAACAAAGCGCGCCGGTGTATCGCTAATGAGCCGCAGCCGCGGACGGCCTTGTGGGGCCGCGGCCGGCCTTCTGGGTCGCGCCGTCCGAGACATCTGCCAGTCACTGCCCACATCGTGGACGCGGCGAGCGCGGCCGGTCCCCGGCCCTAGTTATCATCCCAATAGGTCTGCCGAGGCCAGAGGTGTCGTCTAAACGGGCCGGCGTGTCCCTGGGTGTCATCACGCGGGTCAGCTGCAGTTTTGGCACTGAGGAACCGTAGTCCTTGTTGACAACAGGCCTATCGCAGCCCTTAATTCTTGCGTTGACCGGCCGGCGGCAACTAGGACGACTAGGGCAACTAGGACAACTAGGACCCAGTTACCGTGCCATGCGCATGTCAAGCGTGACAATGGAATACAATTTCTGGGCCTGATATTACAATGACTTTTTAAATTAATCTAAATCACTTGAGCAGGTATTTTTCCCAAGCTTCCTATGCTTGTCCACAAACTGTGCTTTAAAAAGCTTGAGCTTCATCAATCAATAATGCGTCAAGCAATCCACAAAAAGCTGCTCTTCATTCCTTTTGTCTATGTAGGAACGCACCAACGTAGACATTTAACGATGGTTGTGAGAACAGCCTGCACTGCCACTCGTGGGATATGTTCACCGCAGCAGGTTAATCAAGCATACTAACACCCCATGCTTGCACATGACTAGGCAAAGTCGCAGCAGAGCAGCACCGGGCGCCTTAGTGCAAGTCTCAAACCGCCCGAATACATTTCAGCCAAGGATGCCAAACATCCTGGTCGAGCAGAATAGCTAAACAGCGGAGGGCGCAGAATTACGCTTTAGTGGCCAATCAGACCCTCAGGCCACACGGTGGAGGCGGCTCGAACGTACCAAGTGGGCGATTATCGATTCAATAGCTTTGTTTTGTTGGTAACGTGACGAGTGCGTTTGCGAGGCGAGCATGTTGAGCTGAATTTATTATTTCGGAGGCGGCAGCCAGCTGAGGGTGCCACACAATAACGCATCCAGCTCTGTTCATCATTAGAGCGGCGAATGGAATGCGCCATTAATAGAAGCAGGAGAGTGAATTTATCTCCTCTAACTCCCGCTTAGAGGAATTGGAAACAACTTAAGGCGACGTGTGGTCATCTTTTTTCAATTTCCTAACGAGAAAATTACCTCCTCATTATTCTCCATGTCCATCGCAATTGTCTGGGTAATAGGGCGTGATCATAATCAATATTGGTGTGGAGGTTAACTCTCAAAATTGTTTAATGAAACGCGTGACCATATAAGACCGTCTGAATCATCTCGCACTGTGCGTGGGCGCAAATGGGTCTTCGTCGTCTTACCCGCCAAACGTGTGAACGATTAAACTTTAGTGATCAGGGCCACCCGAACATTAACAAAATGTCACGCATACGCTGGAGCGTCACGCGGCTGGAAATGCTCACCGATCACATGATACCCGCGTCTCTCACCGAAAGCAGCTGCGAAGGTCAGCGCGTTTCCTTGACCGGTCTGATCCCGTCCGATGCGCTCCGATCGCTTCCTTCAGTTCGCGCCATTTCCCGCGGCTCCCGCCACCGCCGGCCGGCGCGCCGGGCATCGGCCCACATCACAACACCAGTGACCTTGGTCGGCCGACGCAACAGGTGGTCGCCAATGTCAGGCAGCACGTGCGACAAAAGCGCAGCGCCACCGCGCAGCGCTCATCGCTAGCGGAACGTCGTCACCGTCGCCGCGTTTTTCGCGTTGGAATTGGCGGGTCGGGCGCGGCGCGATCGCGCAATTTGGCGCGAACTGCGGGCGAGGCGGGCAGACGTGGAAGGCGGTGCGGCAGCGTGGAGGTCACAGGAGCGCCCCGCGCGCGGGAGGAGCCTTCTAATCGCTCCGCCGGCGACAGTCGGCGGCCCTGTCCCAGCTGGGGAGAACGAGGCCGTTTGCCCGGAATTCTGGGGACGTTTCGAGATCGTCGTGCCTGATGCCGGTCCGAGCAATGGCAGTGCCGTCACAAGACTCGGAAATGCTCCTCAGATCAGCCCGGTCGCCCAGACCCAGCATGGCCCATTCGCACTCGGGATCGGAATTTTATCGCTGCCCGAAACAAGTACTCGGTCGTTGGTCCTTCTCAGATTGCCTTGTACAAAGATCAATTCGAGATACACGCGTCCTGGAGTGCTCCGTATCCCTGTGTAATGAGGCTCCATGGGATCACATAGATTTCATCGCTGTGACCGAACTTCTTGGAAACCAGTGTTACTCCGAAACGCTGTGATGCAGTCGCCGGTGATCGTGCCTCAGTCGACTTATGTAGTCTCCGCAGGGGGCTGCAAGAACCAATAAGTCTTTCTCAGCAGGCGACCACGGCTTCAAATTCGTCGCGGGAAGCATTTGATTTCCGTAGAATGCAAAATTAATTGACCACCCCTGCAGTGAAACGCACGATTCTTCGGTACGTGTCTTCGCGAGCTGGCACGAAATTTGAGTTATCACCAGGCAAACATCACCACACGGGCGAATGAATTATAACTACGAGCCAACTACTGAGAAAAGCTCTTCACCGCATGCTTCGGTATAAACGGCCGCCTCCTCGCGTCCATCGGTAGCACGACGTCGGTGCGCCAGTCGGCGCCCCATGAACCCTGCCCCGACACGTGCGTCACTCTGCGCACTACACGCCGCGACCTTGTCCGTATCTTCCCGGGACCACCCCCATGCCTCCCACGCAGGGAGGAGTTCTCTTCCACGCGGTGAGCGGTGAGAGCACCTCCCTCGTCATATGCGGGACATTTTTCCTCTCATGCGAGTAGGAACTCCCCTGCTATACGCAGCGGTCTCATACGGGGCGCACGTTCCTCACATACGGGAACACATACTCTCCCCTTCAATGTGGGAAACAGCTCGCACCTCCACGTATGGAAGCCTCCCTTGCAGCGAGAGGAGCACCACATGGTTAGCCTCATCCCCCCCCCCCTAGCCCCACACACGTTTGGAGGCACCTCCCCTGTGGCCGCCGCTGAGTGCGCCCCTGTCCGTCTGCCGCGCTGCACCCATTCACACACGTACTCGGCTCGCGGAGGTCGGCGCCGTCACGGTCCACCCCACGCCCCTCACCGACGGGACGCCGACGCCCGGTCGTGCAGAGTTCGGCGGCGGAGGCGCCGGCGGCACCGCGCCGCGCCGACAGGCATCCTCCGCCGCGGCATGACATAGAGCTCGACATTGCCGGATTCATTACCTGACACGCCCGCGCCGCGTCTGCCGGCGGCGCGGTGACTCGGCGCGTTCGTCGCCGCTGCGCCGGAACAGTCGCCGTGCAGGGGCGCGCGCTCGGCGCCCGGTGCTGTCGGACGGAACAGCAGCGGAACGCGCAAAACGGCGTTAGCCAAGTGGTGCTTCCTATCGTCATCATGGCGAGGTCTTTTTGCGGGTGTTTTGCTATCAGAAGATTGATGCAGCGTTTGATACATCGGTGATAGATGGTGTTGGTGTTATAGATGTTAAAAGAAAGAGAAAGAGCGGTTCGGTCTTTAGCTCGGTTGCAGCCATTTGTGTTTGCACTAATGTTTTCGCTTTAAGATGTCATCTGTTTTTCTTTTCAATTTTTCACTTTTCCATTTGACGAATCCTCTCCATAATAATACCGATACCATTTCAAGCCGCATAATGTCTCGTGCAGTCTTAGAAACAAAAATATATTTACATGTATCCCTACGCGAGCCTGTGCTGTGAGCAGGCGCCGTCGGGTGTTGTTCCGAGTTCGTGCCACGACGAACAATCACGTCTGCAGCGTCGCTGCCGAAGGAGGTGGTCCTGCTCGCGAGACAATGCGATGGCGAGCTCTTGTGACACGCAAGCGCCCTGGGGGTGTCGCCCAGCCGGATGCGGCGCGTGCTGCGGCCGCGAAGGTCACGGTGGCGTGCGAGGTCACTGCCGCGCCACATAACAGGGCCGCGTCTGTCACTACCGGCCAATGGCGCCACGCCCCCTTCCGCCCTCCACTGAGGGGCCTCGGCGGGGCCTCAGCTGGAAAAGAGACGGCGCGCGGACCTCGGACGCGGAAACCATGCTCGAAGCACGCCACCCTACCCTGTCTGGCCTCCCCAGCATATGAAAGAGTTCGGCGGGCTGGCTTCGCGACGAGGTCATAGATGAACGATAATACGATTACTCGAGAGGCCGATGAAAACGGTAATGAGAGGGGTGACACACGGCAGGGTTTTAGATGAACTGTTCCTTTTCTGAAAGAATGTCGCCAAAGGAGAGGATTTGACGTGAGGATGCATCGGCCTTTCAAAAGCTTGGGTGCTTTCACAAATTCTTGTTATACGTGTTGCGAAACATTGCTTAAAAAATGTTGCTGGGTGAGCTGCCTGCTGATTTATATCCCGAGCATTTCAAGCCTTGGTTACTTGCCTCCCACGACTGGTTTGCGATAGAAGCGACAGTTTTGAGTTAGGGTTAGAGTTATAAAGTTTTGCTAGAAATATGTGTTTGACTGCTTGTGAAATTGCATATGTTTCGAACCAATGTGTCGAGACACTTTAAGTATTTTACCCCTATGCCTTCGTGATAACGGCTACTGACTCCAGACAGTGCCCATGACCTCAGCTGTTTTGTCTAGACTAGTGCAAAGCAACACCCGAACCTGTCTCTAAGTCTGCAGGGACAGCACTCGCCCCGCAGAAAGTCAAGATCGGTACGGCCGCCCGTCCCGCGGGTTCACTGACCACGAGCACCCACCGGGCCAGGAGCGGGGGAGAGTGGGGCGGGACGAATGACCGCGCTCTCAGGTCATGATCACTGCTCCGGAGAAACGGTCGAGTCATGAGCTCTGATGCACTCTGGACCAGTACTTCTGCGTCACTGCCGCGCGAGGAGGCCGAGGCACCGCTCCGCGCTGTCGTAGTTGGGAATCCTTAGCACCGGGACCTCCGGCGTTGGTCAGTGCCCGTGAAGGAGGACTGCAGTAAGATGCCCTTGGCGGTGACGGGTTTGTGTCTTTGTGTGGTTGGCGCCCTGGTGTAAGGATCACCGGGCTGTGTAAGGGCATTCCAATCTGGAACCCATTGTCTTGCGTGACTCTTAAGGTTCGCGTGCAGATATGCCATTTATTTTCCATGGCATTAGTTACAACGTGCGAGGCAGATTTTAGGCTCTGACAACATCAGATTAGCTCAGACTGCGTTGAATGCTTGTGTTTCGACACACGCCTCAGCACGTGGATGGAATCCTAACTGCGATGTATATGGCCCAATACCGAGTCTGTTAAGCATGAGACTGATAGGTTGCCGGCATTCCTTTCATTGAGAAGTGTGCTTTGGTGCAATCGTGCCAGTTGCAAAATCAGCGTCTACCATGTCGGACTCTGGAGCCAGACTTCGCACTAATAAAGGGGCAGTCACGAAAGATAATGTCAGGTGGTTTTGACGCACCGACATCTCGGCGAGGTTGCCCCGGTAATTCAGGTCAAGTACCTGTTAGGAATCTGTACACAATGGAGGCGCGAGACAGCCCCATATTAGAACCTCGGCACCGACGCCCGACTCCCACGCCCCTGTGCGCCATCTCTCGCGCCCAGCGAGCGATGCCCTGCGCATCTCGGGGCATCGCTCGCGCACACGCACCCCACCCTGCGCCGCATTCGCCGCGGTGTCGCGCCGGGGGCGCCTTTGTCGCGCCGCCGACAGCGACGGGCGCTGCCTTGACCGCGCCGTATACGGCCAGAGGAAAGGCCGCGGCGGGGTCAGCGGCGGCGCCTCCGCCCTCGCCGGCTGCGCGTAAGGTGACGACACCGCGCGCGCCGGCCAGCGCACTTGGGAGGCCCGGCGAGGCAGCGGTCATGCGCCCTCTGACGTCGAGGTGAGCCAGCTGGTCTCCAGCGGTGGGAAATGATCAGGCGGGCCTGGCGCTGCGGGCGTCAGAAGCTCACACTTAGGAGCCGACGCGAGAAAAAGGGTGCTGATCCAGTGCGCGAGGGGAAACTTGAACGAATTCAGTCACTGAAGTGAGCTGTATTGGTTCTCCGGTGCCTGGTGGAGTTTGGATGGTGACCACATGAACGCTCAGTTAGTGTCGTAGTATCCGCCAATTTGTGCACGCGTTACCACGCCACGAGTCGGCACAGCGGACAGGCGCTGAAGTCTCCGCCAAGCCTGCCCGCTAAGATAAGCCTGCACCCCTCGTCGTCCACCTTCTGAGCCTGTGTTGGCACCACTGCTGTTGACCTGGGGTCATCCCGCGTCCCCCGCGCCGGCGGCGCCGTTCACTTTCACTGCGGCGGGGCCGGCGCGCCGCCGAGTGCGTGGCGAGGGCGCACCGGGCGCGCCTGGCCGGCACAGAAGGAATGCTCAAACGCCGTGACGCAACATCGAACGGCGCGGCCGGGAAAACAAGGCGCTGTGGTGATGGACGGCTCACTGGGCCTTCCAGGGGCTGGAAGCCCGAGGCATGAGAAAAAGGGGGAGAGGGAGAGCTCAGCGGGTCAGGGTGGGCGGGTGCGGGAAGGGAACACGATGGGTCGAGGTCTAAAGACTTCCTCTGAGAGAAGAATGTGGCGTCATGGGGCAAGAGTCCGGGCGTGAAAAAGGGAAGAATGGAAAACTGCTGACAAATAATCGGCACGTACTTTAGCATCCCCAAATTGTATTCCCCCGGTCCGCTGCCTGCTCGCGACAAGTGCAAACAAAGTCAGCGCTGCTATTTGTATGGGTCGGCTCGGCGGACAAGCGAGTTCGGATGCGCTCCCACGACCCCGCCACGGGTTTTTGTCCGCTGCCGTTCGCAATATCGTGAGATCTCCGGGCGGCGTCGCCGTGATACATCCCCCTGCCAGCGCGCTCTGAGCCCGGCGCGTCCGCAGTGGCGCGTCCCATTTCTCCGCGTCACCGGGGCACGATGGGAGGTCACGCACGGCGGGGGAGCGGCCGGGAAGGTCACTCCCCCGCCCTGGGCGGTCTGGCCTGCTGAATGGGCAGCGAAGCAGGTCAGGCCGCCGCCCGGCTCAGACGTTTCACTGTCAGCGAGTCACCAGCGCCGGCTGCGGGATGGCCGCACTGGCTTCTAAAGATGTCAGTGGTGGTCTTCATCGAGGGGACGTGAGCCCGTGGGTGAAAAACAGCGGGGGATTTGCTATTGTCGGCAACGACAAGGAATGGACTGGCCTTTGGCGCCCGTCCATCTTTGCTCTAGCATTCTGGGTGCATCGTTTGAAAGGACATACCTTAAGATAAGTCTGTGGTTTTTTTGGGTGAAATGTTGCAGAATATTTAGCTAAGGTGATTATGCACCAGCTGCGTTGACTAAAATGCAAAAATAATGTGCGCCTATGACAAACGGCGGCATCTTGAATAATATTGTGAGCAATTAATTCGGGTCTCGTAGCATAGTATGTAAGCACACACTTTTACTGAGCCAGCTATAGCATGTTGTGTTTCTTCTAGACGTTATCACTGTATCGATAACGCAGTTGTGACAGTCACTAAATGGTGTTTTTTTACGGCTGGCAGGTTTTGTACAGCCGCACTTAAGACAACAGGAGTCCTCTGCGATAAAGCGTAGAACCTGTCCTCACCTCCTCCACATGTCTGATTATGTGGCAGGTGAGCAGCAGGTTCGGCTACGCATCAAATTAACTCCACCGCTTGTGATGACACAGCTCATTAGCAGCCGAAATGCTGCCAAAAATCGTCAGGAGGGCGCAGGCACTCCGGGAGGTCAAATTCCGGAGCTAATTGATACCCTGCCAACTGAGCGGAGAAAGAGAACACCCACGGAATCCTGTCGCTCCAGCCTGCTCCCGCTCCCTCAGCCTCACCTTGTTTCGTAGATCCGGTTACCGCACCGTCTTCTCCTTGCTTCTGAAGAAGCCGGCCGCGCGGGCGTCCTTAGGCATGCTGACCGAGCGCGCCACGGGCCGGCGCTGTTTGGCCTCGCGCTCCCCCAGCAGCGAGTCCCGCGAGCCGCGCCGCTGCCGCTGTGGCGGCCGCGGCGGCCGCCCGTTCGCCTGGCCTGTCTGGTTCTCGTAGACGATCTCCTTCTCCCGCTGGTGTTTGGGCCGGAACGGCGCGACGAGCGAGAACGAGCGCGCTACCTTGCGCCGTTCGCGCGCCGGGAGCGGCGCGGCGGTCAGATCGCCGCGGCTGCCGGCGCGCGCGCCCAGCTCGCCGGCCTCCGGCGGCGGGATGTCGGCCACGGTGGTGGCGTGGAGGAAGACGGAGCGGCCGGAGCCGCTGCTGACGCGGCTGGCGCCGTGGCCGGCGTCGCTGCTGTTGACGGAGGATGCGAGGCTCTGCGGCGGCGGGCCGGCGGCGCTGCCGTGGCGGCGCACCGGCCGCCTCGCCGCCTCGCCGCCCGCCGTGCCGTCACTCTCGCCGAAGTAGCGCTGCGAGAAGCTGGGGGTGCGGCCGGCCGGCCGGCGCGGCGGCTCGCGGCTGCCAGAGCGGCTGTCGCGGCTGCCGGAGCGGGCCTCGCGGCGTCCGGCCGCCGGCCGCTGGGCCCGGCTGGCTCGGGGCCCGCGTCACCGCGCGGCCCGAGGGTCCCCCGCCGCCGCCCCCGCTGGGTTCCGCCTTCTTCGCCTCGGCATGCTTCCGTGACTTGAAGTCGAGTCGGCTGAGCGTGGACGAGAGCCAGCCCTTCTTCTTGACCTTGTCTGGGCCTCGCTCGGGCGATGCGGACCGCTCGCGTGACACGCGCCGGGGCCGGCCGTCGTCCTCGCTCGACAGCGACGTCCGCTGGCGGTCCTGCAAGGGCACAGCTTTGTTGCACGGTGTGACCGAACGTTGCGGCGGCTGGGGTGCGTGACCCCAGCCAGTGGCCACACGCGATACCACACACGACACTCGCTCCTGGGTGTAGCAGCGGTTGTACAGATATCTTCCCAAAGTGGGTAAGTCAACGGCCGACGTTATTTGTAGAGTTATTTACAGCATTTCGCGATAGGGTGAAGTTACGCACTCACGGGAAGTGAGTAAGCCACGGGCCGCTCCACTCCCCAGCTCATAAGCCTGTGTCGGGACGTGTCATAATTGCGTTACGACACGGTCGGCGTGACAGCTATCAGGCAGGTCGTTACACCTCGTGGCCGATCCAGTCCTTACGCAAGGGCCACATGCTTTACCATACCGAACAAACACCTCCCCATTCCAGTTTAAGCGTCTTCGAACGGTAGGTTGCAGAGGGGCTGCGCACATTCTACCCAGCTTTATTTCCAGTACGCTGCAGCGTCTCAAGGTCACATTGAATGGGATTCCTGGCCGACGCTACTCACGCTAAGCACGCCCCGCCCCGGAACGTCCGGACAACCAATCGCGTGTGAGTGCCAAACCGGAATGGATCGTCCGCTCAAAAGGCGTTGCGCCGTTTGGAGCTTGTCCCAGAAGTGAAAACAACGGTCGTCGGCGCGACGCCGCCATCTTGCATGACGTTTACTCGGGACCGTGGCAAGCCCGCTGGAAACAATTGCGCCAGGCCTCCGAGAATTGGATAGGAAATCCCAGGCTTTAGGTCCCTGGCAGGGGCGGTCGGAATCAAAGCACAATACACAGAAGCAGATGGGCCACCACTCTTCGCCTCACCTACCCCGGGCAGTCAGGCCACCACTTTCCACCTCACCTACCCGGGTAGACCGGTCACCACTCTTCACCCCACCTAACCGGGAAAAGACCGGCCACCACTCTCCACCCCACCTACCCGGGCAGACCGGTCACCACTCTTCACTCCATCTACCCGGGAAAAGACCGGCCACCACTCTCCACCCTACCTACCCGGGAAGACCGGCCACCACTTTCCACCCCACCCACCCGGGCAGACCGGCCACCACTCTCCACCCTACCTACCCCGGCAGACCGGCCACCACTCTCCACCCCACCTACCCGGGTGGCGTGAAGGTCGTTGTTAAGATTGGTGGTGCTTCGCTTGGCGGCCTTCTCGGACTTCTGGTGCCGCGTGGTGACCTGGTCTTCCTCGTCCAGTGAAGACCAGACGCCCTGCAGGCGGAGGGCCGTCAGCCGTTGTGAGTGCGAGCGCAGATGCCTATCGTGGACGTCTGTGTTGCCCAGTCGGCATCGCCGCAATCGCGGTCATCCAACCAGCGACCTTTGACGCATTGTTTCCCGACGGCTCGTTTTTAGCTGAGCGACACGGGCCACGTCAGTACAGGCGCACACGCCCTGGGACGTGAAAGCTTCTTGACGCTTGTCATACTGCCGGTCTGAGGGCTTAAAAACAATTCGAATAAAAGCACGTGAACATGCTCTAGAAAAACCAGACCGACCCCTACCACAACCAAAACGGGGTCAACCACTACCGGGCCGTCACCGAAGTTCACAGTGGCAGGGCTGTAGCATGCGGGCGACAGATCACCCCCAGAGCAGTCGTCTGCACGCGACGGCCACGGGGGAGGGGGGTTGGCCGCAGCAGCGGCAGCGGGCTGGCAGGCAGCAGCGTGTCGGCGTGAGCGGACGGGCCGCGGCCACAGCAGCGCTGGGGGTCCGGCAACAGGCGGGGACGGGAGCTGCCGGATGCCCTGCACGGCGAGGGGCGTTTTATGGGCACATGAGGCTGATTAGAGCTTCCTGTCGCACTGAAGTTTCCCGCTGCTCGCCTGCTACCGCTGTGCACTGCACGGAGAAACGCTGGAAGATGGGAGCGTGCTAGCGTATTCATATAGGGGATCGCAGAACGTGGGAGAAAAAGGGAAAACGTGGCCAGGAAGAGAGGCACAGGCAGAGGAGAAAAGTGACGGAACAGAAAAGCATGAAAATATTGAACGGAGCAAGACGATGGAAATAAACGGAAAGAAGATAACGAGGGCAGGGCTCATTAGAAAATTGTAGTGAGGATAATTGCGCTAAAATTGCAGAGAAAGAAAGAAAAGGAGGAGACAGACAGAGAGAGACAGATAGAGAAAAGAAGAGAGAGAGAGAGAGAGAGAGAGAGGGAGAAAGAGAGAGAGAGAGAGAGAGAGAGAGAGAGAGAGAGAGAGAGATAGAGAGAGAGAGAGAGAGAGAGAGAGAGAGAGAGAGAGAGAGAGAGAGAGAGAGAGAGAGAGCAAGAAAGAGAGAGGGAGAGCGAGGTTGCTGGCGGCTGAAGACGATGCGTACTTCCTTCGCTTGGCACGCAAACCTCGCTGAGCGCAGGGGTGGAGCTCGTGCAGACAGTGTGTGTGTTAGTATCGGCCAGACCACGGCACGGGGAGGCATTCCAGGCCTCAGATATAGCCACTTGACTAATGAGGCCCCCCAATGGTCGTCGTTAAACTGCGACTTCATGTCGTGGGCGCTGGGAAAGACTGATGGGCGTCATGAGCCTGAGTGACTGTCAGAGGCTCATTTCTGGTCTTGTAGGCGGTTGAAAAATGTCAGCCTGTAATCGTGGGATCAAGGCTGATCAGCAGCGATAGAGGAACCTATCTTGACCCCGCACGTGAGTGATTGTTCGGTGCCACTACAAATGCTATGCGAGGACGTTTGCGAAATGCCTCGGATTTGGGTCGATGACGTGTTTTCGTGCGCTTCAAAGTGAGCGCACCCAAACATCCAGAAGTGTTTATTAACCGTGAATGACGAAAACTGTCGAGGCTTGGGTTATGTCCCGTGGTCTTTTGCTTGTAGCTACGCCATGCCATATAGCAAGGGCTGCGCTTTCGCATCGGAATTTGAAATAAAGCAACAGCGAAACTGCACTAATTTTCGCAGCCCCGATACCGTGGCGTACTACATCGCTCAAGAAAATCTAACCGAAGTCAGCGGCGTTCGATACCTCAGCAGCCACGAGCGTGCACCAGTGACGCGGCCGCTGCGCGGGAGCATGTCCACCAACGGCTCCGCACGGAGGGCGCTCTGCCGTGTGCGGCGGGCGCCTGGGGCGGCTGCTTTGTTGTCGGCCAGCGAGGCGCGGGAGTGGCCGGCGGCTCCACTGACAGGTACGGCCGCTCGGGGCAGCCCAGTGTCATGGCGACCGCCCACTGGCCGTCACGGGCTCGGAGGCTGCGCCCCGGCCGAGCGCGGGCCCCGCCGAATGGGCGGAGGGCGACGGTGTTGTGGAGCGTGGGCGCGTGTCAGTGTCTAGTGTCTGCGACGTGTTGTTATGCAGGCTCTATTCTGTGTGAGGTGTACGGCGGACGGCTGACGAAACCGACCTCAGCGAGAGAAATTCTGTCATCACCAACATTTTTCGTCACCTTTAACCCCCCCCCCCCCGCCCAGATAGCGTCGTTTGCAAGGAAATGGAAGGCGTTTGATGATTAGTCGCAATACCTATCGTGAATATCGCCATAGAAAAATTCCGGATTGTGTCTGGCTCGCCAGGAGTCACGTGAAGACGTAACTTTCAGAAGATTCCCATAGTATATTCAAAGTGAACAGGACTATCAGATATTTCCCATCACCTTAGCTCGCCCAGCCGCCACCAGATTCCAAAAAAGCACACCGGCCGTCCAAAGTAGCATCCCAATCAGCCTGGCTGCAAGGCGCTCTCAGACTGCGCGCCTCGCACGCTCCGATCAGCGATAGCCCCGTGCGAGGCGCCACGAAATCTATCAACAGCGCGCTCCCGCGACAAACAGCCGACACGCGTCCGACGGGTCCCGCGCACGCGGTGTCGCAACTTGTCGGGCGCAGCCTGCGCGCCCGGTGGATCCGGAAAGCCCTCGTGCGGCTGTGACCAGTGCCTGTCGCACGGGCCGATCGTGGCCTGGTGTACCGGCGGCGCCGACGGCGTTCTGTCCGCGCGGGCCAGTCACGGGGTCACCTCGAACAATGGGAGTGAGTTTTTTTGCCGCTGCGTGGACGCTGAGGCCGCCAACGTTTAACCACTAAAGCACCGACAAACAGGCGCTCTGAGCTGGTTCTGGTGAGCGGTATGTGGGCGTGCAGGAACCGGCACTGGTCTGGGATGCAGAGCGTGTGACCCAATTGTGCCAGGTACTGGTCCCGCAGTGTACTCGAGGGCTATGAACTCAACGCAGACCGGTCGGATTGAATTGTTTCACAAAGCGGTTGGCTTTTTTGGGTCATGCTCACCACAACCTTTCGCATTATGTATCATTGTGTCCATGCAAGACGGCCGGTCATAAAGAATAACGACCTGAACTGGTCTTGACTTCAAATTTTGTCCAGCGCGGGCGAGGGAGCCGTTGGTGCAAACACGTTTAGTCAGATATTTTGCGGATAAACTGATCATGGAAACCGGTGGTACCAAAGCGTGGAAAAATTGACTGAGCCGATGTACCCAAGGAATGTACCAAAGTAACACGATTCCATTAAGCCGTTCGCATTTGAAAGCTAATGTAGCAGCGGCAACCCCGCACCACAGCTGTTATTACAGCACCTTGCCATATCTGAGCCACCCATGCGCAGGGCATGAAGTCAGCACGACGTGCACTACTCACGTGCAGGTCCTTGTCATAGCTCTGCTGGCCGGGGGAGATCCTGCGACCGTCCCTGCGTTCGGACGGCTCGGGCCGTCCGTTCTCCAGGAAGTGGGAGAGGAACTTCTCGCGCTGGCGCAGCATCCTCTCCTGCTTGAGCCGGTGACCGTCCTGGATGTCGATCTGCACCACCTCGTGTGCGCGCGCCTCCGGCGGCGGGCTGGCCGAGGCGGCGTCGTCGCTGCCGCGGTACTCGACGTACTTGGCGAGGCGCACGTCGGACGGCTCGTCGCGGGTGTCGTCGTAGATGAACTTGATCTTGATCTTCTTCTTCTTGTCGCCGTGGGTGCCGCGGCCGGGCGAGCCGCCGGTGCGCTCTCGCTCCTGCCGGCGGCGCGCCTTCTCCAGCGTGCCCGTGGCGGCGGCCCTGACCTCGTCGCGGGTCACGCGCCCGTTGACCTCCGGGCGCGCGCGGCGCTCGGCTGAGGGCTCGCGCGAGCGCGTGCGCCGCGGCGCCTCGAGGGCAGCCACGCGCCGCGACGCGACCTCGGAGACGTAGCGGCCGTGCTCGGCACCGTACCGGTCCTCCTCCATGGCGCCGTACCGTCCGCTCTCGTCCATGCCGTAGAAGTAGCGGTCGGGCGAACTGCTCTTGCTGCGGAGGGCGCGCAGCGGCGGCGGCGGCGTCGGCTCGTGGCTCTGGCTGCGCCGCCGTTCGGTGGGCGAGCCGTCGCCGGCGCTGGACGTGTGACTGCCGCTGACAGAGAGCCGGATAACGTTGTCGGTGGGCCGGCGTGGAACGCTGTAGTGCTGCTGCAGTGCGCCGCCGCGCGGCGCCACGTAGTGCGGTGGCTCAGCCGGTGGCGGCGGCCTCGGCGGCGGCGGCTCGTCGCCGCCGATCTGCACTATGCTCGAGCCGTAGCGACCGCGGCGCACCTCAGCCGGCTCGTCGGCCGGCAGCACGGGCGGCGGCGGTGACAGCGAGCCGGTCACGCGCTGGGACGTCCACGACGACTTGAAGTCGGGCGAGCGCGAGCGCTCGCGTGCGATCTTCTGGATGATGTAGCGGCTGCGGTCCTCGACGGTCTGCGCGCGCTCGATCAGCTCGGCATCGCGGCGGCCGATGTAGCTGAAGCCGCGCGGCCGGTACGGCGCGGCCGGCGCGCGCTCCGGCCGCGCCGGCACCTCGGGCGCCGGCCGTGGCCGATCCACCATCACCTGCGTGTAGATGACGTCGCTGGCGGGAGCGCCGTGGCTGAACCCGGAAGGGGTTTGACTGGAGCAGTCCACGACCTTGGGTGGCGTCTCGCGCTCGGAGGAAAGCCGCTTGATCGGGTGCGTGAGCGTGCGCGGCTTGTCGTGGAGGTCGTCGTCGTACTTGTCGCGGAAGTACTTTTCTGCTGAGATGTTCTCGTGGCCACCGTTCAGCAGGCCCGTCTCCGAGCCGCGTCGTTGGTTGTTGAACCGACCGCCCATGTCTTTCTGCTCCTGCAAGATGTTGACGTTGTTGAGGTGGTACGCAGACCCAGTGCTCGACTTCACATACCCGTCCGCCTTCTTCGCGGTGAACTGTCCCGCTTTTCCGCGCTTCAAGCTCTCCGCCTTGATCAGATTGTTCTTGTCGGGGTCAATGACCTTAGCGTGGTGCGCCGGCGTGGGCAGTGTGTTCGTACTACGCGACTTGACGCCGTTCTTATTGT
The DNA here is from genome assembly GCF_011947565.3 of Pollicipes pollicipes. Taxonomy (NCBI): domain Eukaryota; kingdom Metazoa; phylum Arthropoda; class Thecostraca; order Pollicipedomorpha; family Pollicipedidae; genus Pollicipes; species Pollicipes pollicipes. The sequence goes on from NW_023596818.1 coordinate 18,171,497, forward strand.
TCTTGAGCGCGCGCAGCGCCACACGGTCCAGTGAGCCGAACGCCGCGGGGGCCGGGTTGCGACGCGCGGCTGCCGGCGGCCGCAGCCCGTTGTTGACGGGGTAGGGGGTGGTGCGCACGTCACACTGCACGGCGTCCAGCTGGCGGATGATCTGCTCCGCCTGGCGCTCGAGCTCGTCGGCGCTGGTCGGCGGCCGTTGGCGGTACACCAGCTGCTCGGGCGGGTCGAGCGAGCGCCCGCGCCGGCCGCGGCCGCCGGCTGGCTCGCGCGCGACGTCGGGGCGGGGCAGGGTGGCCGCCGGCGCCGCCAGCTGCGTTGGCATGGCCGTCTAGCCGGCCCGACCCGTCATCACGAGCACCGCAGCCGTCTGCGGGTGGAGAGGGGTCACACTCAGGTCACGCTTAGGACAGGCGTGGCCTGGCATCAGACAGACAGATCGCTCGCCAGCCGACAGACAGGCCACATATGCGTCACGGGGAGGGCCACACACAGTTCATGCGCAGACACCAACGCGGCCTGCCATCACGCAAGGGCCGTTGCTGTTGGGTCGTTGGCTTGAAAGTTGCGTGTCTGCTATCTGTTCCCATTTCTTACTGACGGCTCTTTTTCGTTCTTTTTGTGTCTGACCTTGACTCTATCCTGCTCTGACTCTGACCTTGCTTCGCTAGCCACGCTTTGGACAAAATGTGGACTTCACGATCACGTGCTGCGCTGTCTCAGGCGACAAACAGGTGCAACGTGCGAGGACCAGCGCAGAAATCAGAGGTCGGCACAAACATGGGCAGTTACCCGAGCGACGACCGGCAGACTGGCCGGCCGCGGCTGACGCACAGCGGCCGCCGCGGGGGACGCCGGCCGTCAGCCAAGTCGAGCGGCGGCCGTCGGAGATGACAGAGGAACGGCCTGCCGTCGGGGAGCGGGTGACGGAACGGGTCCAGGTCAGGCACGAAAGGAGGCCGGTCTGGACCCGGACGGCGGCGGGGTGTGGGAACATGGGCAGAGGGCGCGCTCGGAAAGGGAACAAAACGGAAGAGAGAAATCATTTATTTCACTGGAGTTTATCTCACGACACCAGGTCAGCTCCGTTGATAGGCAGATAAGGCATGGACCCCTGCTCCTACGTGACTGCACCGTCAACATTCCTGCGTGTGCTCTTTGAAGAGACATGAAATGAGCAGGTTTGTTGGAAGGAGACACCATACTGAAAAAAAAAATTATGTAACGTCAGGCCTTGCAAGCAACGCTCTCGAAATGAATCAGAAGTCAAGATGACCTCTTCAAGGTAACGGTCGCCGGGTAGCGAAAACCAACCACATCTTTTGCCCGAAAGAAAGTCACACCTTTGCGCATCGCTTCTTGACGATCCGACAACTGAGGGCGGACGGCGGGGGCAAGCGGACGGCAGCAGCTCGCGGCGTCTCTGGACCATCTGGGCGGCCGAGAAGAGCACGGCTCCGACCGTTGGCCGGCTGTTGGCCGCGGGGCAGCTGGCACCACCGTGGGCCGGGGGTCACAGGCCCATCCAGCCCTGACACGGCGCCGCCCGTGGCGAGGGAACGGCCCGCCCGGCACGTCCCTCCCCGCGCCGGCCACTCGCGCGCCACGTGTTTGTGTGCGTTGGTGTGAACCCGAATATGTGTTTGTCGGAATGTTGCTCCGTGTCTTCCTGCGCCCTAGTGTGAGCCCGCGTGTCTGCATGCGCTCTGGTGTGAGCATGCGTGTCTGCCTGCGCCCTACTGTAAGCCCACGTGTCTGTATGCGCGTGGGAGTGCGCCAGCACGTCTGCATTGGTTTAGGTCACGTTGGCGTGCGAAATTGGTGCATGCGTGTAGATGTGGCAGATGCGTGCTCACGCGAGCGTGTTGGCACGTGTGAGGATACACGAGTCTAATCCGGGAAGTACGTTTGAAGGCGTAGGCACCTCCCAAAAGGTAAGTGGTTCCGTACGCTTAGCGACGTGGAAGCATTCGAAAAAGTCGATGGGCCATACGTGTTTTTGAGGCCAATCCTCTCCATGAGATAAAGCTAATGCTGAACACTTGTTGAAAGCAATGAAGTGCCGAGTGGGCCATGGCCCACCTACACATCTCTTCTTGTGTCTTTGACTGCTCTCAGGGGGATAACGTGGCTCTCCAGGGGCCTATTTCACGAACTCCAATGACCTTGGGCACTTACGGTACGGAACTGCAAGGCTAAAATTGTTTCTAAAGATATTCCTGGGTGAAAAGATTAGAGTGCCCCTGGCCACCGTGCGCACATGCATGTTTTATGCTTGCTTATGATGGGTAAGCGTGCATTGTAGGTGTACGATTATGCGTCTTTTATCCTGACTACATAAATTATGGATGACTACCGGGGAGCACCACCCCAGGCGGGAAAAAAACTACTAACATTGCCGGTCTGGCATTAAAGTGCAGCGTAGTTGAGCTACATGATTGCCGGTCCGCCCGCTGTCGTAAGTCTTGCTGCCGCTTGCTACGCCGTAATGTGATCACAACTCGGCCAGCTCTGCACGCAGCTATTGCGGTCTGGTCACTACCGGCTGACGTCATGCTACAACAGTCAGCTCGTCAGCACGCAGCTGTCGCGGCCTGATGACTACCGACTGACGTCACAAGCTACGACAGTCAGCGCGTCAGCACGTAGCTGTCGCGGCCCGATGACTACTGGCTGACGTCACATGCTACAACAGTCAGCTCGTCAGCACGCAGCTGTCGCGGTCTGATGACTACCGACTGACGTCACGACAGTAAGCTCGTCAGCACGCAGCTGTCGCGGCCTGATGACTACCGACTGACGTCACAAGCTACGACAGTCAGCGCGTCAGCACGTAGCTGTCGCGGCCCGATGACTACCGACTGACGTCACACGCTACGACAGTCAGCTCGTCAGCACGCAGCTGTCGCGGCCTGATGACTACCGACTGACGTCACACGCTACGACAGTCAGCTCGTCGGCGTTCGCCTGTCGATCATCAGCGCCACGATAGAGCCGCAGCCGTGAAAAACAGCCCCGCGTTACGCGCTTGACCGTTAGTTTGAAGCACCGCGGCCCCACTTCACAGGATATTTCATAGCGCCATCCCCAAACGGTTTCTGGGCAGGATTTCGACACCATTTCACCACCCGAATTACACAATGGTCACAAGCCCGCGCGCCGCTCAAGTGTTTGTGGCTGTTCAACGGCAAATTAGCGCCCTTGCCTCGCGGGCTCCCACGAAGACGCACCTCTCCCACACCGGGCCAAGCCTCAGTGGGCCCCCAGCCGCGAAAACAGGAACGACCGTGGTGGGAGCAGACTTCGGGGCAGGGCGTGTGAAACGAACAGATCAGTGGAAAAACTGCCCAAATTTTGGCAAGTAGTAACGCTCTTTGACACGCATCCTTCAAAATACAAAAAAATGGTTGTAAATTTTAGCTTAAAATTTGATTTGTCGACATTTTTGTCAAAAAAGTTGAAAATTCATTTCTTCAATCATTTTTACAAATGATTTTTCCAGTTGTAAATTACCATGCAATTTTTCTTGGTCTACATCCCCTGAGGATGAGCTGCAAGATTCCTCGGCTTGGCCTCGGCGCAGGCCTCTCGACGCGTATCAGGCTTCCCAGCCGCAGCTGGCGAGGCACACGATCAGCTACAGCAGCAGCGGCGCAGAAGGTAATGCGCACGTGCGGCGCACTGTGCGCAGGGACGCCCGGCGGTGGCCGGCGGCGGCAGAAGAGCGTCACGGTCGGGTGGCGCCGCCACGCGCCGCCCGCCGCCCGAGGCAGGGCCGCCAGACGTCTGAAGTGGGCCTGGAAGTAACCACTCTCGATCCCTGGGGTGGCTGGTGACCTTGGCCCCGCGGGAATGGCGCAAACTGCGAGAACCCAGGGTATATGCCCCTCGTGAGGACATGCACCGGATCATGAACACACCCAGGGGCGTAAACGTAAAGTACATACATTGACGAAAATACCAAATATCAAGAAAATACTTATCAATTGCAAATGTGCGGCAAATACGGCACGTAAATGGAATACTCATCGGTGCTAGCAGCCACCCAAAGCAGCCAACCGGTTGGCATCACACGAGATCCCGCTAGGTGGTGATAAGGGCGCATGAAATGTGACAAGAAAGTCGTGGGTTGGAGACCGCCTTTGGACGCAGCTGAAACCGTTCTTGGATGCTGCAACGCATGCAATTCGTCGGGGGATCCACGCTGTTCTTAAAGTAAAAGAGCATCGCCGAGGGAGAGAGTACGTGATTCCAGAATAAGCGTGTGGTCACTAAGGAGCGAGGCAGCGTAGCTTGCCAACTGACGCCACGAGCGAAGAGCGCGCGACTGATGTCTCGCTGAGGTCTTTCGAGCGACGCTGTCGTGTGTGCGTGTCTGAATGTTCCTTTCAGGTGGGATTAATTTCCCAAAAGTGCATTGCTAATTTTCATGGAAGGCACGGAGAACAATGTGGACACAAGAGCCAAAAACAACGAAAAACTTTGGACTTATCCATTCATTTCATTTGGAATAATGCCAAAGGAGGTCGTTTGAATGTTCGGTGCCTCTTCCCCGCTTCAGTGTGGGGGGGGGGGGGGGAAGACCGCTCCCAGCACGGGCTCGCGTGGATGCGTGGTGCCGCGACGGCGCCTCCGCGTAGCCAGCACGCCGTGCGTTGCATGTGGAATGCGATTTGTCCAGGCCCGTTAGCGGCGCTCTAATCCCACGGCTGTTAAAGTTCGATGATTGGGCGGAGCGTGCGGGTCACGTGCTCATGGCTCAGTCATGACGTCGTGGAGAATTGGTGGTATCTCAGTGAAGCCCAGCATTGCTGGACGAGTCACGTGCGAGTTATTTCTATAATCAATTTTAATCGGTGGCTGCAGGTAAGGAACAGCATTGTTTGAGATAGCGAGGCCTTGAGGTCCTAGGAAATCAACGCTCTGAGTATCAAACAACAACGATAAGACAAGATGTTGCGCTACTTGGTATGAACTAATTTAAGCTGTTTATCGTCTTTGATCCCATGCCAATATTAATCACACCAATGCCTGCGATTCTACTGAGTCGCAAGCGAAATAAATCGCTTTATTTTGTGTATTTGACTTAGAAACAACTCCATGGCAACTGAAAAAGTTTCATAGCGATGCTGTTTGTTTACATATATCGGACAAGCGTACCTCCTGTTCCTCCGCTGCGGTTCAGACAAGCTGGTGCATACAACATTAAGCTGTGCTCTAAGCCCCAAAGTCTTCATAAAGTATTGCCCATTATATCCCTCTTTCAAATTCCCAGTATCGCTTTGTTGGTTTTAGTAAGTTGTGCTTATCTTTGCGCATATGAATGTGTTCCTATTACGTTTGCCTCGATCTTGCATTTATCCCATGGACCTGAAGCTCATGCCCCTCCTCTTCCCTTCGATTCTAGCGTATGATGATGTCTGACGTGTATGATGTCATTTGGTGGGCATCAGCCAATGGGCCTTCAACTTTTAAATAGCATTAAAACCTACCAGTAACCATTCACAACATATCGCCCACTACAGCTCATTTTCCCGGAACCCATGCCAACAACAGCCGCACCCACTGCCTCATTCGGAACACACCTGGCTGCGTGTCGTTACATTGGTCATTTAAGGCGCCGTCGGCAAACTGTTAACTGTTAGCTTCGGCTCACTACCAGTCGGAAAAACGCCAGTGCGGCTGCTCTGCCTGCATAACATATCGCACGAAGAAGAGAGCAAAACTGCGCACAGCTGTCTGTATCATGTGAGCCGCTCATTCGTCGCGGCCAGGTCACGTGGGCGACCCGTGACCTCGCGGCACGAGAGGCCGCAACTGAAGGTCACAGGGCGCGGTGCTGAGCCGGTGCACCCAGCGCCACGCAATAGCTGTCAGTGGGTGGCCGTGGAGGCGGCGAAATAAGACGGAAGTGGTTGGTGCGTCTGTCATCGGACAAGGCTATCGGCGCTCAGCGGGCTCAGGCCCAGGCTGCCTCTGAAGCCGCTGTACCCGCTTGAGCTCATAAGCCACTGAGCTCCTTCCGCAGTCAGCGAATCAGCTGGCACGAAACCCGGCTAAAGCATCAGCGGGAGAGAGGAAGCGCCCGCGGTGATCATGGCGCAGCAGCGTCTGGCTAAGCGGCATGGAGCGGCGCAGTTTGAGCCTGTTCCGAGGGCGTCACCGGGGAGGGTATTGTCTGTCGGACAGACGTGGCAGCGGCTGCGCACCAGCACACCTGCACCGCCCCGGGGCTGCTGAATACGGCACTGGCTGTGCACGAACGCTCTCCAACAGCTGAAGTAAAATGTCCTCTCGTGGAACGTGACCGTCTTTGACCCCAGTGCTGACCAGGCCAGGGCAGGTGTTGCTATTCGAGGGGCACACATAGGTACATGTCCTGCGGCCGCAAAAGCCACGCAGCCACGCTTGCAAACCAGCCGCCACTTCAAGGCCCCCGCCTGCACAGAAGTCATGTCCGCGCTATGCACGAGCGCGCATTGCCATTCCGCAATTGCAGGGCGGCGGCGCGCCTGTGCAACTGACCCCGCGTGCCGATCGGCCCTGCCGCGGCTGACCTGACGCGCTGGCGCCAGACCTCCCGGGGGGCCGGGATCCTCCGCCGCCTCGTCGTCTCAAGTTCTCAGCCGCTCACTGGACGCGGCGAGACATCGATACCGCTGCAGCCGACTCCCCTGTCGCACCGAGGCCGGCCGACGCGGAGGATCGACGGGGAAACGAGCTAGTGTGACACTTATCCGCTACACGTGCCTCCCCGTCCGCAACGAGAGAGCGGACCCGGTGGACAGACGCTGTGAGTGAGCCCTCCGCCCCTGCGACACACCGTCCCGGTGCGGCGACCTCGCCAAGTCGGTCACTGTGCCCAGGCCTTGACACCCGCTCCATTGTGTGCGCGCGGCAGCCGCGTGATCAGCAGTCCCGGCCAGCGGCGCCCAGCGCGCCGCTCGCCTGATGAATCGAGCCCAGTGCGCTCACGTGCCGCGTGATCAGCAGTCCCGGCCAGCGGCGCCCAGCGCGCCGCTCGCCTGATGAATCGAGCCCAGTGCGCTCACGTGCCCCCGATCGCGATATTATGCTAAATGGCGGAGGTCGCGCCGAACAAAGGCCGGCCGATTGTTCCGCGCCGTCTGCGCGTGCTGCGGACGGCTCGCACACTCGGCCATGAGATGCCTGGCGTTCCAGAGGCGGCGAAACCCGCGAGAAGGCTGGGGAGAGGCCGGAGCGCTTTTTCCTTTTTGCCTTGTGGCATGTAATGCAGCGCGATAGCGCTAATGCTGACTGCATTCAGTTGGGGAGACGTCGATTCCCATGCCGCCTGCACACAGTACCACTGGACTTCCAACGCCGTCCAGCGCGCTGGAAGTCCTTTCACATTGCTCTGACAGTGACGGGAAGGAAGCGAACGACGATGTGGGGGCAATCAGCTGTCAGTTGTGCAAATGTCAGCTGCGCAAGCGCTGAAACAAGCAAAATGCTGGCTGATGCGTCTAATTTACTTTCATCCACCATCCACAACTCTCTGCCCCACTCTCCCCTCCGTCAAGCTGCCTCACCCGCTAAAAACATCAAGACAGGTCGAGCAAAGCAAGACCCACAGAGCTATCACGACATGACGTGCACTCGGCAAATACAAGTACCAGCGGAGACACGTTTTTCTGCGGAACAGTGTAACTGTGCCGGGCTAAGATAACGGAAAGTTCACAGTCGTGCCAACTTGCTCACCGACACCCACAACACAAAACAGCGGCGAGCACCGGTGGCTACGCCGCCCGGGAGCCCGCCTGCTCCAGTGAGCACGGCTCTTCATCAGCTGACATGGGCTCAGCTTACGGAAGCCTGCCCCAAAACCAAGCGGGCATCGAATGCGGCTTGCTTGTCGGGAGAGGCCCGGGAGCAGTGCCGACTTCGGCGGTCGCATCATCAGACCTCAACTCTCACCCCGCTCATTGCCATGGATTTATGCCTTGCTCTCTGCGCGACGACTGCGCCGCCGTCGCATCCGCTTACAAATGCTATTCTTCGGTTGTTCCGACCCTGCTAACGACGGTTTCGCATAATCTAGTCGCTGCGGGATTGATCACTGCGGTCTGAGGAAAACAACACAGGACCTATCGCGCTTCTTCAGGATTACATGCCAAGCTCATCTACTAAGTTTTGAAATTATCTTCTAGAAGAAATGTATCTGTATAAATACAGGAAGTAAGTCGCTTCTCCATTGTATGGGAAAATTATATCGGAAATGACTTAACATCCCAAGCACTTGCATGACATTAAAAAAACACGGGGAACGTGGAGAGCTGCAAGTCAGCATAGTTTCAGCAAGCGTCAGTGTCCAAGTGACAGTTCTGACAACATGGCTCTTGTGCTTTGTCATCTACCGTAACTGATATACCAACTCGTTTGAAGGTGAAGATTTTGACCTACGCAAGCACACGGGCCATCGCCACTACTTCAGTGTTCCACTTCATCCGCCCCGACACGATTCGTTTTGTTCACATGACTCTGGCCTTGTCAGCATTGCACCCGACAAAAACGGTGTGCCAAACCGCACATCTCCTCGCGCAGGGACTGATGACAAACAACCCAGGACAAAGAAACTGCAAGTGCATTTACGAGCACGTGAGTGTCGCTTTCGACAAGCGGCATCACTTCTATTCAAACCAGAGCAAAACAGTCGAAACTGCCGCTTTTCGCGAGAAGCACCAATTTCACGCTCAGCTGCAAGCTTTGTGAGAACAATCATGCACCAAAGCGTCAACATAAGGACGGATGTCTGGCGGTTGTATAAGGCAAAACAGGTGGACGTCAGTCGACATAGCACACTACGATGATGTGCTGTTTTGCCGCCCGTGGGAACAAACGCTGGAGTCCGAGGTAGGGAGGTCTGGTTACTCGTGCTTCTGAATTTGTTTGGTAGCAAATGTCGAGCAACGCATTGTTCAGATGGAAAACAATCATTGATGTTGACTGTGTTGAATGTGAACGAAGGATGCGATCTTCGAGAGTGTACAACAGGTGTGAGTCATAACCGAAACGCATCGCACGTGGAACGCGATGCATGCGTAATATCACGGACAAATAACAGATGAAGCATTGTACGCTAGCATAAGGCGACTTACACTTAAACTGCCATTAAAATGCTTCTTCTCCTTCCCCGAGCATCCCAGTGCTCCTTCCCACACATGCACACCTATGAACACGCAGCCAGAGCCGGACCCGTGCCAGCGCGGCCGGCGCCGCCTACCTCAGGTCTCCAGTCGATGTCCGGGCTCGCGTCTTCGGCGGGGGCCGTTCCACTCCACACACCCGCGCCGCTCCACCCGGCGCCGCTGACTGACGCTCGCGCCGCGCGCTCCGACCCACGCTCGCCCGCCGCCCTCACGGCGGTGACGTCACTGGAGTGCGCCACCGGCCGGGCGCCGCGGGTGCGGGGTACCCGTGTATTTTTATGCGACTGGTTCGTAAAAGCAGCAGGACTCTTACTGGAGGTTGTTTCTTTTTGCGGCAGAGTCGGCTGAGGCTCGAGACCTTTTCAGGCAGACACTAATGTAGTCATGGTCCATTTAACAGTTAACCGCGTCGCAACTCTGGACTTAATATACATTGATGATTTAACACAACACGGAGCTTCGACGTTTTCATCAGTGCTGAGCGGTGTTGCGAGGCTCTGTTACTGCCGAGGTGTGCCAACCCATGCCGGCTGCGCCTTCCTGCCTCGCAGGCGCTGCAACAGTCGGTGGATGCCGTCGCTCCAGCGAACCCTGACACCGCAGTCAGCCCGGCGCCAGCGCGTGCCTCGTTGACGTCGACGCGGTGTGTGACTGCGCTAATGGTCACAGTCGGGGCAGACGCGGTCACAGCGTGCCCGTGCAGGTGCACTATAACGGGACGCCATGGCGAGGGGAAGCACCCCGTCAGTGCTGGTGTGCCAGTCCTCTGTCCCCCGGCACTGCAGCGTACCATCGACTTCAGAGGATGCGCCCCTGACGGCGCACTGCTGTCGCGTGGTTCGTCTTCACCCAACTTCGATTTGAGTGACAGCGATAGACGACGGACTCAGTGACGTCGACGATTTCTCACCGGTAATGATATCCGATAGGCGTTTTTTGTGTCTTCGGTAACACTGTTTTTCAAAGGTGAACTTCCAGTCACGTGACAGTGACAGTGCCCTGTCGTCTCTTTCCAATATGAGGCGAAATGGAAGGGTAATAAATTATCTCCAGGTCGCAAAGACCAGGTACATGCTTGCATACACCGGAGCCGGACGACAGACGCAGCCCGACGCGCTGTCACCGTTGCGCCCGCCACGGCGTGTTCTTTCGCTGGTGAAACAAAGCGGTCGCGCCAGTGACCACTTTCCCCTGTGGGCTTCATGACGATTAATTGGCGTCGGTCGGCGCGCGGCCGGGTTCCCTGCATTTTCGGCGCCGAGTCGACGCGCGCGTGAGAGACTCGGCGGCCACGGCGGCCGCCGAGCCTCACCGGGCCACGCGAGCCGCCCGACGAAAGCGTCCATAATCGCTCGAACGGGCTTAAAACAGTGCGCTGTTGAGTTACGGCACGTTTGCATTCGTTCTGGGAGTTTGCGGCAGTTTTGAATGGTATGGAACCAGCAATTTTTCATTGTACTGCTTTAATAATATGATTCATTGCTTCATGCAGCCTGATCTGACTTCTTTTGGTGCATTATGCACACTTGTTTTGGCGGGAAATATGCTTTACGGCGAAAACATCGTAAGATCTCCGCTGCTTGATTCATGGCTGATTGTTGAGTGCAGTGACCGCGGAGATAGCGGGAGGGGTCGAATGATTTAGGCATTTGCGTCGCTCTTTAAATTTTCGTTCCGTTGCTTTTAATTAGGCCGCGATGCTTTTGTGCAATGCCTTCAGATGCCAGGCATGCTAAACATTGTCTTTCTTCAATGTCGAAGAGGAACACCCATCTATAGCAGATGCAGAAATGATTATATCGGTACAGGAGAATAATGCGAAGGATGTCCAGAGGATGATGCGCATTTTCCGCCTCAGTCTGCGAAGAAGCGTTGCTAATAGATCCGGTTATTCTTGTTAGAAGGACATTCACTTTTACTTGAGCTAACCACACACATACCGCAATACCAATCGTCTTCAAACATTCAGCCGAACCAATGCAGAAATGTGCTACGAAAGCATGTGACCTAATTCAGAACTGGGCTCGGCGGAGTCGCACCAGGAAAACGCGAAACGACAGGCTACAAAATGCCCTAACTCGCCTCGCCAGGGAGAGCTTTGGGTCAAGGAGTTGTCATGACAACACACGCAAGGCACCGTTGTGTACATCGTGCTGTGCGAGACAACAGAGACGACGTGACGCTGTGATGATGTGTGCAATGTGCTGTGGCTTGCATCGCTACCGCTGTTGGAAACAAGGAGTACCGATGCTGCCCTTACTCGGGCCTCGGACGGCATAGGGACGGACGTGGTGTCGGGGTCTTTATTCACAATGACATGACGCTCTTTCCGTTGGATTGCTTTCACGTGTGCATCCATTAGCGGATCTGGTAGTGTCAGGCCGCACTAACTTCAGAGCACGCTGGACTATGTTTTATGTTACCCATCAAAATGGGATTAAAGCAGATTGGACCAATTATCTCGCTGGCGGACACCAGTCAACTTTGATTTGCGATTACGGCCCTCATCGGGCCACATCGATATAGGCTCATGGCAGGTGATCTCGTCGAAGCTCTCCGGCACAAGAGCGGACTACAATCAGATTACTCACTGAAAATGGAACTGGCGTACAATGGCTGTGATTTACCAAAACGATACATTGCCAAGTAAACGAGTGCCGGCATTTTAGAGCTAAAAAACTGGGCGACTTAAAGCGTGTCTGTCATCAGAGAGATACGTGACATACTTCAAAGCGATCGGCTATCTTTAACATTTTAATGGTGATGGTGTTCAGTCGCCTCTGGTGCATATCTATGGCTTCTCTTAGTGTGCTTCCTCACACACTTGATAATCGCCTCTCTGGCCTTACTTGCCGACTCTTATCAGTTGGCATAATCGAATATTGCCAGAGCCAGAAGAGCTCAGAGGGTCTGGGTACGGTAGGAACCGCCTGCGGTGTGGGATCATTGACGCATGTTAAGCTTGTTCAGGTGAATGCTGGTGGTTTCAGGAGCGAATGCTGCTGTTTCCCAGAAGCAAAATGCACGGCTGGTAGCTTGCAGTGTCCCATGCGATCATGTGTGGTGCACAAATTTACGGACGTAGGTTCGAATAACGCGGCACTTGCGTGCGGTGTGTCGCTTTGGCTAGTGAGTTGCCATCTCTGTAAGACTCGTTAGACTGTCCATTTTAAAAGGTCTCATCCGCGACGTTTCGGCCACCGAAAGCTCCATAGGAAAGCTTTCCGTCATATCTTTTATAATCTACTTAAAAACGCCAAGCTAGGCTGAGAAACGCCTGTGTCAAAACCGCCAACAGGGATAAAGCTTCCCATTTAGTTGGGGGTTTAGCTATCAAGTAAGGGTGCAATTACTTTGAGAAGAAAGTGGGCCAAATCCGGAGAAATATTATCTGTCGGGGATATCTTAGCGGGGGATTGCATCATTTTCATTGCTTAGCCCCCTTTCTGCAACTCATTTGCGAGACTCCGTCCCTGGTATCTACGTTGAATATCCAACAATGGAATACAAAAATGGCCTCACGTATGTTCCTGCATGCAGCGCAAGCTTAACATGTCCTTAACACGCGCTCGGGTGGGGTTCAAATTGACCCCCCCCCCCCCGAAGTTTTCTTCCGGAATGGTTTCCAAACGGCGCGGCGCAGTCGCACCAAATTTTGCACAGCAGTAGAAAATTGAATAGTGGATCCTTTGGCATCAAAAATTCGGATGCATCTTGTAAGGCCGCTGATTTATAGCGGGTCAAAGTCAGGCCATGGTTTCAGCGAAGGCAATTTCTAGGGAATCCTTCAATCGGATCTAACAACGGATGGTTAGACGAAGCCATACATCTCTGAGATGCTCTCTTAGGCAACACAACAGTTGAATGAGCAAATTAAATGGACCTAAGGTCAGGTATGAAGGTCACACCAAGGTCAAAACCAACCTACTTTGCTGCTCTAGGGCTTCCTGTATGGGATAGTTTCTGGTGCTCATTTCGAGTTCATTGATAGTAAGAACCACATTACACGTCTTTCATGAACTTCTTAGAGGTCAGAATAGGTCATTGACCCAAAATAACCTAGGGCAACATTTTGTTTTAGGAGCATACTGCCTAGCGTAATCTTGGCGCTTGGTCAAATGCAAAACTCAAAACAATCTTGTATAATTTTGGTCACCCTGACCTTCAAAAGGTCAAACAATATCACTGACCTTGAATGAGAATGTGACCTTTTGCTTAGAAACGGTTATTTAAGTTTTGGGGGCACTTTGGAAACCAACCTGGAACTTGACCTTGTTTGACCTTTTTGACCAAAAGGTCATAACCTAGGAACCTGAAACTTTGACCTAAGTAAATTCACGTACAGGTCAACACACCCTGTAAATTTGGTATGTCTAGCTTTCTCAGTTCCTGAGATCTCAAGGGGGTCAAATTGACCTCTCACCCCCACCCCAACCGAGCGAAGGGTATCTAGCCGGCCACCCGGGAGCGTGTTAAAACATTAATAAATTTGTGAAGATGTCACGTTTTTCAGAATTCCATTTTGGTAAGCAGTGCCAAAGTATTACATACAGTCGAATAATGTAGACGCTATATAGTTACAACTTGCAGGTCAGGCGAAAAACAGAGAAATTGACAACAGCAGAGTCCTAGAGCAAAAACTGAGGAATGATCACCGATATATGTCTCACCTGCTACCCTCTTCGCAACATCTTGGTCCATGCGATCGTAATTTGCCCTCAGCCTTATTCTCAGGGCCGTGCCCAGTCTCAAGGTAGTGTGCTGGTGATAGCCGCAGCCTCGTGTCTGACCACTCTGGGAATAGCATAGCTCCCATCGAGAGACGCTGGCACTGACCGCTCTGAGAAGAACTCCGTCCACAGCCTCTTCTAAGGAACCTCCACTGTGGGAATGTCTTGGCTGTGCGAGATGACCTCAATGTGGTGTTATGTACAACAGCAAGCGCGGACGCCAGGAGAGTGGACAAGAACTTCATTCAGAAAAAAACAACCTCCGCTGCAAAAACTATTTTTCCTCTTCCATCAGCGTCTCGCCGAGGCGCCCAGTGGGAACAGGTTACATGCAGTATTCCATTTAAACGGTGAAATATCTCCAAAATCTCTCTTCTCACGTGCTTGCGGGTCCGGAAGCACATCTTGCCCTCTTGGCCAAACACATGGCCGCTAGTGGGCTGGGATCGAGCGAAGCGGTTCCTGCACGGTTGAAGATGATGGTCAGCATGCCGTTCGCCGTATCGTTTCTCCATACCCAAGCGCTGCGCCGGCATCATGCCGTTATGAAGTGACACGGCTTGCTCGGTTGTGCGGCGCGATACAAATGACATCTCGATCCCTCCCTCGTTCAACGCACTGAAGCGACGGTAGGACGTGGCCACGGTGCTGCGCTGTCGCCTCTTCTACGTCACTGCGGTTCCATGCGCCACTCCCAGTCGCTGTTCCCGCCTTTCAGAGAACGGGGCTTTCGCGACCACTTCGAGTTCGTGGACTGCAGCGTCATTTATTTGCATGACCTAGGGCCTGATGAGATGTGCTCGTTGCAGCTGTTTCGGGAACTGGCAGAGCTTGTTTATGATGCCAGCCACCAGGGCTGTCTTGGTGGTGGTGTCACCTCCGTGCTCCACTTGCCGCGCTCAACGCTCCGTGCGCAAAATGGCTTGCTTTTGATCCCTGCCATTTATTGCTTCTGACGCCATTTATGAGGTTATTGCTGGTTTCCTCATGGAAGGCCCTTTTAACTGCATTGGGGATTTGGCACTTCACTGGGGGATTGTCCCCGGGGTCCAGTTGACATGTTATCGGGGGCCCTGACTCAGCCGCCTGTGACGCATCGCTGCCCTGGCGATGAAGCCAAGCCCCGCTGTCCACTGCTGAGGCGGGTCGGCTGCGGTCGCAAGGAGAAACTGGCGGCCTTACCACCTCAGGGGTGACATCCTGCGTCAATGGCCGCGAGTGTGGCGATAACCGGTGATAAGGGTCGCCAGGTCCGAACCGGGGACACCTAGGGCCACCGGGGACATCCTGCGTCAATTGGCCGCCGAGTGTTGGCGATAATCAAGGGGCGGGATCAGGTTCAAGGCAAAGACGAAAAGGGAAATCAAGAAGTGAAAAAGCGAGAGAGAGAGCATCCGAGAGAGATGAGAGAGAGCAGTAGAAGAGAGAGCAGATAGAGCGAGAGAGAAGATAGATAGAGGAGATAGTCGAGAGAGAGAGTAGAGAGAGAGCGTAGAGAGAGAGAGAAGATATAGAGATAGGAAGTAAGAGAGAGAGAGAGATAGAGAGAGACATAGAAGAGCAGTAGAGATCGATGAGACTCTCATCGGAGACGACTATATATCTCTATCTTATCTCTCGCTCATAGAGATAGTATACGATCTTCATCTTCTATACTCTCCGTCTATTCGTCTATCTATCTCTCTCTCATACTCCTATCTCTCTCTCTCTCATCTCTCTCTCTCTCCTCTCTCTCTCCTCTCTCTCTCTCTCTCTCTCTCTCTCTCCATCTCTCCATCTCTCCCTACCCCTCTCTCTTCCTCCTCTCTCTCTTCCATTCTCTCTGTGGTATGTACAAGTATGTTAATCGCATGGTGCGAAAACATGCCCCACAATATCACGACACACATCGCGTACTTTTTGGCGGATGGATTCTGGATCTCATGCGACTCAGGAGATCTCATAGATGAATTATTTTACGAGAAAAGAGAAAGCCAGAAAGGTAAGGACTGGGCAAAATACTGCCCCAATCTTCATCGTCATCATTTGTACTGGGTGATGAATGATGATGGATGATGTGTGGCATAAATGCCACGCGATGGTTCAGTTATAAACATAACTAACAAAACAACACAGTCATCACACTCAAGCTAAGCAAACTCGTGAGCATAAATACGAATACGCAGTACCAGAGTTCTTCAAATCTCAAATAACATCATCACCACGCATGTCACACCATCCCTGCTTGTCACGGCCTCTTTCGTTACGACTCAAGTCACCTCACTCGGCGCGCTGGCAACATGCAAAGGTGTTTAAGCAATCACCTTCACTCACTGCTTCTGAAGCCATTCCAAGTCAGCTGCGTCCATTTCGTCGACAGGCGAGCGAGTCAATCGCTTGTCAGTGCAGCAGCGACTCCCGTGAGCGTGCGAGCACGCGTAACTTACGATTATTTTATGCGTGTCGCAGTGCCATTAGAAAGTGCCATAACGAGGCAGGCCCACAGAATGGCCGAGAGACTCTCGGACGTCATGGCCTGTAGTGGCCCGCCCCTTCTGTTGTGGTCGATCTGGACGACCTTCGTCAATACCGCCGGGGGTCTGCTGCCGGCACACGGGATGGCTGAGTCGTGCTGCCCACAGGCGTGGCGTCTCGTGACGGCGCGCCGCAGCAGTGGCGGGTCGAGTCTGGCGTGCTTCAGTAGACGTGGTGGGGGTGTCGGCGTCAGGGGTGACGGGTCCGATCTGGGGCGATATGTTAACAGCCGCGACAGGCTTGACAGGTTAGGGAGCGTGTCGGGCACGGACCACAGATCAGGTGGTGGGGTTGCAGTGTTGACTTGACACCGCACCCCTGCTGCAGTGTCGACTTCAGTGACGTGTCAGATCAGGTGGTCTGTGATGAGGTGTGACCGATCTGCTCGGAGTCCACGGAAGCACACGTAACAGGTCACGCTAGGTCCGGAAGGCTCGTGGTCGCGTGACAGGTCAGCTCGCTTGATGTACGGCCAAGCACGACAGGACAGCCACGCTGGCGTGCCGCCTCACCGCGCGCTGCACAGTTCAGTGTGCTCCTTCCCTGCCCCCCCCCCCCCCTCTCCACCGCAGTGTTTCCTCAGTGCCGTGGGACCGCGCCTGGGCGTCGGCCGCCCCGGGGCCGTCCGCGTGAAGCGGAGTGGCCAGCCGCGCCCGCCACCCGGCCACCACACAGCTGCGCAGCGTCCGGCCGGCGAAAGGCACCGAGCCGCCGGCGGTCACGGCGCCGCACACGGCCGGGGGGGGGGGGGGCAGCGGAGCTGGTCTTTTGGCACAGGGGAGGGGGCTGGTGGGGGTCATGCGTCGGGTACAGGAGCCTGACCCGAGCATGAAAACCAGTCTGATGACCATGAGGTCGCATGCAGCGAAAATGCTTTTCGACAGACCGCATTTCTTGCACGCATGCCTGATGCAGACTGGCACGTGCTAAATCCATCTGTAGGTCAAGACGATGGGTATTTCCGCGACAGTTTTCTTCGTAGTTATTAACTTCGTTGAAGCATCAGGTTTATCTTCGACGTCTGAGGTCAAATGACGTTCACTTATCCGCCCGCTCTCAAACGAACGGTTTGGGATACTACTGTTTCTGCGATTTTTGACTATTGCCTGAAATGTAATTTAACTTGCACATTTATTTCATTAATCACACTTATCAGCTACCTATATTCATACCAGTATGACTCTCAGCCAACCGAAGACAGAAAAGACAAGCAAGAGATTACCATCAGCTTGGATATAGCTGGGATTCCTTCCACCCATTCATCATATACTTGTACAGGTGAGGCAAATATGCACGAAGTTTATTGTGCTGCATTTTCTGGTATTTTTGGGCAAATCTATCTCAAGCAGCTATGTTCTGATGCCCAACAATGTTATTAAAACTACAAGACACTATAGTTTCAACACTGAGTGTGTCTGCTCTCTATAACAAATCGAGACAAACGGTATGTCGGACATAGCATGTCACGAGCCACTGAGCCAGCGCGGTCACTAGCCCAGCACATTGATCTGTTAAATCCACATATTATGAGGGATCAACATCATCCCGGGAGTACAAGCTCCTTGACCTCAAAATCCACCGTGAGCCAATGCTAAACATCCCATCCGTTCTGTGAAAAGGCACGGGTAATTTACCGCACCATCTCATTACACTATCTCAACCGGGGTGTCCGCGCAGCGCAAATTGCCAGCCACGTCGTAAAAGCGTGATTGGTATCGCAGAGGCTCTCCCGCTGCGCCGATAAACATTTGAAAGGCGACTGGAAGGCTTACGGATGGAGTCCAGCCACTGTGCTGGCGCCGCATCACGCTTCATTAGAGGGGACTGGCCTGTTCGATTAGTTGATTGGCTCATAGCCTTGCAATGAGGAAAAATCGGGTGATCAGTGAAAGGGAAGTGTCAACCGATCTTTTGATGCGTTCGACTTCGAGGTCTTGTGAAGCCTCGGTAGATGCGCCTCTTGATAGGCGTGGAGTAGGGCGATTCCGCAATATAGTGTTGCTGAGCTGCCGTGCGTTGGAAGGGAACTGGATCTGGCGGGCGATAGGACTGTCAGTGAAACCTCGCGCACGACTACAGCCGATTCCTTCCAGCATTCTGAATGACAGGGAAGGCACAATGAAGTCACGAGGACAGGGGATCCTCTGCACCCGTGTGTAAGGTGTACATTTGACAACACGCAGCAGATTTCGGCGACTGTAAAATATTTCGCTTGATATTCTCCGATAGCATTGTAAAGCTCAACGCAGGGTATAATTCGCAAACTGTGTGGCACTGAATTAAAGCAAAAGTTAAAAAGACCATATAAGTGCGTTAAATGCTCTTCCATAGTTTGTTCAATAAAAAGATGTGTTACGTGCCAACCAGTGCCACCCGGCATAGTGCTAAATACCGTTTTCTTGTTATCACTTGGATTTACATAATATAACATGTATTGACAATGCATAAGATTTAAGAGTATGAAGGGCTTCCTGATCGAAATTGAACAATTTTCTTCATTAATTCTGAGATAAGTGCTGTAGTTAAGCCGGTGGCTTTTGTAGTCAAGTGAAAGGTGAATTTAGCTGGTATGTGCACCTAGAAGTTGGCACTTCGAAACAAACCAAGGAGATGTGCAGAGCTCTCAGACTCGGAATGCTTCGTGATATCGCTCGCGCTCAGGGGAGGTTAGCTCCTATGTTCCAGTTTCGGGGGTCACAGCACGAATTTCCTTCTCTTGGAGGCGCCGTTGACCGTTGCTTCACTCATTTGTTTCTACAACCCGCGCATCGCCCTTGCGCCAGTCCAGCTCGCTGTCCGCTACGCATCGCAGCCACGGCACCGATGCGATGCCTGGCGCCTCCTGCGACCCATCTCACGCTCCTGTCATTTGTTTCCCACGGCACACGGTTTCTCTGCAGGCCGTGCTGGAAGCCCGGCTGGCTGTCGACGCCCGGTCACGCCGCGGGGGCGTGGTCCCTCGATCTGTTCCCGAGCGGGAGTGACGTCGATGTCCCGAGGCGCGCCGGCCGGCCGGGCAACGCCCCACACGACCGGCGCGCGTCGCTTCGCCACCGACTGCTGTTTCTGCCTTACCAGCGATGGCTGTTGCCTTACGACATGACTCGCTGGCGTTACGCTGGGCGCCCGTGCACTACTGAAGCGCTGCGGGTCCCGCGCCAGCCTACGCTCGCGTGAGAGCTATGCGCACAAGCGCGGACTTTTACGTCGTTGCGTGATTCTTTACGACGCGTGATTGGTCGATGATGCGAGCTAGGTTACGACGCCATGTTACGTCGCTTTATGACCAGCCCGGCATTACCCTGCGGGTGGAGAGGTGCATTTCGTGACAGGAGAGAGAAGGAGAGAGAGCCCTAGCCGACTAATAACTCAAGCGGGGATATTTTTAGTTCGAGTTGTTCGACCAGAACGCGCAATTAGCAGCGCGTGTGGTATTAAGCTTTCGACATCTGCTCGTAATAGATCAAGTCGTCTTGAAAAACCGCGCTTTCCTTGAAAATTCGGGATTATACAAATGCAACACACAAAGGCAAGTGATTTTCAAAACGGCCAAAACGTCTGAGGTAGTATGGGATTCAATTGAGATGGAAAGCTTCTAATGAATTAATGCTAGCTGATGATGTCACGAATGTATGCTATCAGTAAAACAGGTCCTTATGTGCTATTGAAAACCTGGAAAATGCTTGGTGCCATATTTACGTCATGGAAGAGCACGAACATAAGGCCACTAAAAATGATCATCGTATGTAGAAAACTAATAAAAATTGAAAGATTTTGGACCTTTGCTTAATAGAGGTCTCTTACCTGTCCAGAGCGAAAAAATAGGCTGTGGGCGTTTTTTGGAAATACGATGAGCATCTGGTAGTTTTTACTCCGCCTGGCATTATTTTGGATTCTGTTGAAGAAAAATTCATGAATACATGGTAATTGATGGAAAGCGGATGAATGCATTCTTTAAGTAAATCGTGTCTGCTGAAAAAATGCTTTGATATATCTGGCTATATCTGAAATGCGGGAAAATATCAAGCTGTTACGTGCACATAGTTAGTTTAGGAACTTGAAGTATGCGTACATTTTGATCATTTTGACTTGCGGGTTACTTTGCTGAAGCATTTTTGTCACCTCTACGTCTCCCTGATCAAAGATAGGTGCAACTCTGCATGTCTATACGTCCACTCCGTAAGAGAAGGCTCCGACTAACACACCAGTAGTTGCCAGTCTAATATTTCAGCTCGTAACGACCACAAGCCATTATCGGCCATTCTTCGAATTATGAATACCAATTAAAGCACGTGCTGATTCTTGAAACCGAGTCAGCCCGCGCCCTTCGGGCTCATTACAGTTACCTAACGCTTCGCGTTCCACGAGCCCTGTCGTCTACGGGAAGCCCATACCATATCCGGCCGGATAGCCACTACGAGTTTGGGGTAGTCGGGTCGTTCAAACGCGTCCCGGTGCGTTTGCGTGTCCCCCTGACCCGACGGCACCCTGGCTGAGGCCGGCTCGGCGGATGGGTCATGACCTTTCGACCCGGTCGCACGCGACGGCGTCAGGACGGATGGTGTGGGCGGGCGGGTAAGGAGGCGGGAGGGGAGTAGAGTCGCATCCCGGGTGATTCCCGCCTCCGGGGAGGCGGAACGGCTAAGCTAGGGAAATCCAAGCAGTAGGGCACCCGAAGCAAGATGGAATTGTTGCATGTTCGTTGCAGTACAGTCTCATTTGTGTTCTCGTGGCGCAAGTGAATAAGAAGAATTATGCGACATGGTAGATTTCAAGCAGGCACGATTGATTACGACATGGCATCGTATTTCTGAGAATACTGACGGATCTAGATAATCACTCCGTCGGAAAGTCGCCCGACTCCAACAGCCTGTGATGGTGAATTGTATGTGAGTACAACCTAACGGTAAAACGGAACTCCAACATCTCCGCAGCTCTCAAAAAGTACAATAGTATATAGTATAGCATGTGTGGCAGCGGTTAAGGAAGCATTTGTAACAAACATAACTTTAACAATCTGTCTTAAGCGCTGCTCATTTTGCCATATTTACTAAGTTTCTTTCCTGAGAATGATTTGCACGCTGGTATCAAGCAAAACGAAATGGCTTTCCAGGAAATTCAGCTTCTTTCTAGAGACAAAGTTTCCGCGACACTAGGCTCCAGCTCCCGGGGCCTTGGGCATAGAGTTCTAAAGCGTCGCACCACACCTGCGCGGGAATGTTCGGCAGCGCGCGGCCTCCAACAGAGTGCCCGGGGGGCAAACATCGCCGCACTTGGCTCCCGGTGTACATCTGCGCCGCTCCCTCGGCCCATCACAGAATAACAGCGCTGATAGCAGCATCAACGGCCCCCGGTGACAGCGCGTCAACCACGTAACCACTATCCGGTGCCCCCAGCTGTCGCAAAACAGCATGATAGCAGCATCAACGGTCCCCCGGTGACAGCGCGTCAACCACGTAACCACTATCCGGTGCCCCCAGCTGACGCAAAAAGCAGCTGACCGCATGAAATGCCGCTAGCAGTCTGCAGCACGCCGCGTTCCTGCGGTTAGCTGACTGGCTGGTTGTGAGCGAGCGGTTGCAAGTGTAAAGTCACGGATGGCAATACGGTGCCCGTAATGAAACGTGCTTCGTTTTGAAATATTTAGGGACAGGTGAGCGTTGGCCAATGACACAGGCAGGGGGCACGGGGGCACGTGGCCTCCCCCCTCAAATTGTACCGCTCAAACATTAGACTGGAGCGTATATTTCACCCTTCATGATTTTGAATTCATGTTTTGAACAGTTGGGCCGCTTACAACAACACATAACACGGGATACTTTTTTATTCTTCCAGCTCCACCACCATGCTCCAGTGCCAGTTCGGTACGCTGCAAATGCCGATACGTCCTTCTTTTCATCCTTAAAAACGCACAGGGTGAAATACGCGCCAAGACTGGCCCTCTAAACACAGGATGTGATGCCCTGCAGATGCGTCATCATTTTCGCCCCCCCCGTTGGTGGCCGCCTAGTGTTAGCCGCAGGGCCAACCCTGTTCAACCTGTGGGGACTGCAGGGCCGGGCGTCGGGGTGTTTTTTTTCTAAGGCTGGCGAGCGCGCGAGCTCAAAACTGATCTACACAATCTTTCTCACTGATTGATAATGAGCGAATGTTGGACAGTCCCTGGCAAACGTGGATTGGCCCTGCTGAAAGTGTCCCCGTTTTGATCTACAATTCAAAAAATAAAGATGGAACGTAGAAAATGGTGCTCCTCTCAAAATCAAGTGTGCCATGTTAGTTTTTGGGGAAGGTGGACTTCCGTCATCAGGATAGCCTTTTTAAACCTGCGCCCCGCTCCCCTCACCAAGGCGCTGGATGCGACCTTGGCGTTGACCACAACCTCGCGCACATTTGCGTTAACAGTGTATGCACATTTGATGAATAGCAATGAATAACCCACCTTGTTTGACTTGGACGGTCAAAAGCAAACTGACGGGACAGATGGGACTTGTCAGATGGCCGCCAGCTGAGTGAGTTTAGTGGTCTGGCAAGAAAACGCTGAATAAAATGCGATCTACAAATAATAATGCTCATCAAGCCTATTAGGTGCTTAGCTAAGTGACTTAGACCCGCTGCATATTAACCGAAGGAAGGTGATGCACTAGTTGCTGTCTGATGCTTAATCTTTTCTCTTATGGATGAAGCCGTTAAATCCTGACCTCGCGCTCCAAAAAAGCATGGGAATGTTTCTTCCATCATCTGTTTTAACTCGCTTTTTTGTCAGCACCAGTCCGGCTGGCCGAGGCGCGTGGCCGCACTCGTCCTCGTTCCCCGCCGGCCCGTGGCGGGGGTTCGCGCTCGGTCGCAGCCGATGCCCCGCGGTCTGGACCGTGAGTCATGTTGCCATGAGTCATGACGCCGCGAGTCGTGACTCCATAGTCGTACGCCGGTCCGTAGCGGTCTGCACGCAGGCCGGTACGTGAGTGATCATTCGCCGTGCACAGGAGCGGCGCCGGGCGGCTGGAGAGGAAGAACGCAGCGGCTGGGGAGGATGTCTTACCTCCGGTTATTAGAAAATCCTATTATTGAAAAAACGTCAACAGTCTGTCTAACACAGTCTTATACGGTCTAAGGCAGTCTGAGAACAAGAGCAAAAAACACGTAAGAAACAACTTCAAGTGAGAAGCAATGTATGTTCTGTCATTTTCCCACTCCTGGCTCCGCCCATGTCTGCATGTCACGTGACCGGGCCGGGTCGTGCAGGAATGCGCGCGGACAGCCATGTCCGTCCCGTGTGACCCAGCCGTGAGCGCGCATCCCTGCCTCGGCCGACGGCCAGAGGTCATGGGCGGTGGGTGGGGGGACGAAAGAGAGGGGCGCAGCAGACCCCAGCGGACTCTGGTCAGGAGCCAGGGCGTGGCGACAAGAGCACACGTAACAACGGGTCGCGTCCGGCAGAGGTCAGACGAGCAGGGGATGAGAGAGAGAGGGGTGCAGCAGACCCCAGCGAACTCTGGTCAGGAGCCGGGGCGTGGCGACAAGAGCACACGTAGCAACGGGTCGCGTCCGGCAGAGGTCAGACGAGCAGGGGATGAGAGGAGGAAACTTGCTAATCAATTTTCACAGGTGAGCAAAGGACGTGCGATTTAAGAATGAATGACCGTGAGCACGAGATGAAACACTGCTTTCGCCGAGCGATGGCTGGTCGGTGCCTTTGTGGTTGTCCGCTACCACGGAACGCAAAACACTACCATCGATCAAACTTCACCAACGTGTTGTACAAAACACCCGGCACGATATCTATTCACCTACGTATCTGCACAAACAGTGTTGTGCAACCGGCTGTCTTCTCGCACCAGTGCGCAGCGCACCTCTGATCTGGCGATCAGTCGTGTGGGACCCTGCAAATCGCGGCCGCCCACCAGGTCCTCTCGTTCGAGAAAACGTGACGCTTCGTTCCACACCGGTGAGTGCTGGGGCTATCACCTGGGGTTTTCTGTGGCTGATCAGGGTGACGAGCGCAATGCAGTGACATGATGGAAGTCGTCAGATCAAGGCGCTTCGCCAACAATGTTTACGGCTCACCGCTGGATGGATTCGAGGCGGGCACTGAGAGGATGGGAGTGGAAAGTCGCAGGCTTTAGAAAGGAGGAGTGTCGAGGCATTGGCATGCCATCTATGATGCAAATGCTTTGGTACAGCCAACACCCAAGACAAGCGTAGCAATGATGGTTCTTACACTAGACGGAAGGCATTCTTCGTAAAATAGGAGCTCATTCGATTGAAATCTCTTAAAAAGGAAAGCTATGCATCAAATGTTTCTGTAACGTGGGCGTATTTTCCGCACTTCACTATCTGTCACTTGTTTCGTCGCTATCGACAGTCCAAAGTTGGATAAGATCCTTTGTCAGCTCTACTCCTGATGTGCTGCAATGCCTTGAGAGATTAGCTGGAAGACGCACATAACCTCGTGAAAACCCAAGCATCAACGAAATAATATACTTTAAAGACAACTCTCTCTGCCCGCTACGGGTTTTAAGCGGATGGTTTTGTGCTATACCTGATGGTTAACCCGGTAGGTTCTGTCAAAGGAGGCTATGTTTCAGTTTTGTGTCCTGCATACACGGAGCATTTCTTCGTTCGCGTGCGTGGGTTGAAGTTCGAAGAGTGCGTCCCCAATTCCTTTCCAGAGTAAGGCAACATCATATCATACCAATGCCTGAACCATCCTTACTTTGAGCTGGCTATCTTACATATACGATGTATGCATGCATGCACAATTTGCCTGCGATGTTGATGCAATGCTAAAACACCAAAACAATGTAGTTTAACATCTTATTTATAGTATATCAGTGAAATTATACAATTCTTACCACGGTATACATGGCATTCTACACCCCGCGTTACACCGATATTGACCTGGCGATGTTGGCCTCAAGGTCGCGGACTCGACTCGACTCGACAAGGTCGCAGCCGCTCGAACGCAGGCTGCTTGACTAGCTACCCGGCAGACCAGCCTGCACATGCAAAGCACGCGCAAGGCATCCATGACGAGACGGTCGAGCGGGGCCGCGCGTTACGCCACCGCTACGTGAGAGGGCATCGACTGGCGCCTCAGCGCAGCGGTCACACCGCGACGCTCCCACGGCTACCAGCCGAGACTGTCGGTGGACAGCGAGAGCGCGCAGCGGCGCCGGCAGTGGGGCCCACGACCCCCCCCCCCCCCCCTCTATGTGAGATTCGCCAGCGCGGCGGCGGGGCACGCGCTGCCACCGCCGCCGCTGTGACCGCGCGCTGGGGGTCACGCCCGCCCCTGTTCTCGGGTACCGCCGAAGCGGTGCGGTCATGGGGGACAGTCGACGAGGCGCCGCGGCTGGCGGCGGCGCCGGCACGCGCTGCCACCGCCGCCAGCTGTGACCGCTCGCTGGCGGTCACGCCCGCCCCTGTTCTCGGGTACCGCCGAAGTGGTGCGGTCATGGGGGACGGTCGACGAGGCGCCGCGGCTGACGGCGGCGGCGCGGCGGGACGCCGGCAGCGATGCGGACACGGCACACAACACAGGAGGCTGGCACGGGGTGGGAATAAGGGACGAACCAGGTGAGGACACGTGACGCATATGTTCGGAAAAGAAAACATAACTATGCAACAGGCGACGAAGGTGGCTTCCTTGTCGACCTAGGTCAGATTCGAACACTCTCATGGTGAACACATGGCCTCGTTCCAGGTCACGGCATAGCAGATCAGGGTTGACAGCGTCCAGCTGCCGACTCAGCTACGCACCTTCATCAGAAAGGCACGACCAGAATCGGCTCGGCGGCGGCACGCCACAAAGAAAGCCGGTCGACAGGAAGGCTTCGTTATTACAATCAGCCTTTCGATTCCATAAATCTTACGGTGCTCAATTATCGACGTACACCGCAATGGGCCAGCGGAAGAATGTGGCACTTACTACAAATTTCTATCCGACCGAGCCTGACATTAAATTGGTGACCTCTGACCCAGGCCGGGGTTCCGGGCGCACGGTGGGCCACCTTTCACCCTCGTGACCCATACGCGGGCACGTCAAAACGCGGCCGGGATTGACGATGGATGGACGTCTGTGTTGATGGACTGGACGTCCGCCGTACGACCGACAACGCAGACGTGTCCGTTCCAGTTGCAACACGCCGCGGTCTGGCTGATCAATGTGGCGTTAACGAGTGCGGACGTCGCTGAGGAACTGCGACGATTACTCCCACGACTTAAGCTGCGGGCATGATGCCTCCGTTTGGATATGTAGCAGTTTGGGAGCAATTGATAGCATTCAATTTGAGACAGGGAATTATACAGCACGGAGGGTTATGATCAGGTACGGGCAGGCCTATGCATTAAGATAACCATAACATATTACCGCCACACAGGGCACTTTGACAGGGCACTTCGACATTCCGACGATCCACACTGGTCATAACTGAGCTACTTGCTCGCTTTTCCTCGGCGGGAAAGCCACATCCTTTAGACGTCTGACCACTACATACTACAAATCGTGTGGGTCGCAGCCATTTTCCACGGATCTTTCATAACTGTTTAAGCCGTCGCATAGGTTGATGTTCACATTAATATTAAAGGCTTCAAATACCCGAGCTGAAAGCTAAGTTATTACGAATAAAGGAATGCATCAAAATGTATGTTGTTCCAGGCATTGCTGCCAGTCATTACATTTATCTTGTCCATTAACCACGTAACACGTTCGTTGAGGTTTTTACTTTCTTTCCTTGTCGAGTGTGAATGCTTAGTCTGAAGACTCTGGCTCATCCGCACCTTAACACTCTCCACATAGCAGCCACCGTTGGTGGGGTGGGGTGGAGCAATATCATGACTGCGCGGGCTCCCGCTAAACGAACGGTTGCGCTCCGCGGTGTCACGATCTGGCTGCGGGGGAGCTGGGGGATGATGTTTACCTATAAGCGGAAAAGCTGAGCACCAAATAAATATTGGAATAAAAGAAGTCGGAAAAGGAGATCGGCTGAAAGGCCACCTATCGCTAGCTCAGTATCACCCAGAGACCGGACTGATTATGTGAGCTGCATGTACAACGAACATGCTGTCTGCTTCCGGAAGCAGGAGCTGACAGACCTCCTGCCGCTGTATTTGGTGTCTCCCTGAAGTATCTCGTCTCCAGTGATCTCCGCGGCGCGCGACGGGTCGCCGCACTCTGGCGGGTATAGCGGCCGCGGTGAGCCTCTCCCCCCCCCCCACGCCTCGTCCAGTCCGTTCCCTCCACTCCCGGTGCCGACTCGCCTCCCGGCTCCAAAACGTTTCTCAGTTTCATTGGATCCCCTGACTCTCCTCCATTGTTCTGGCGCAGCGCACGTCTCCAGTGCGTTTCCAGACCCGAAACTGGCGAGGCTCCGGCACCTGCCGCGTCCCCGCCGGGCCTCCCCACTCGAACGCGCGAGACGAGAGTCGGCGGGCGACGTTCTCGGCGTGACGCGACGAGACTGGCGCACCGCCTGAATAGAAACGCAGCGACGATGTCATAACGGGGGCCTTGGCCCCGTCGGTCGGGAATGCCCCGGCTCGCCGGCCGGCGCGTCCCGATCATCCGAACAACTCGGAGAAAGCCGGAGGCCGCGTGTTTTTGTGGGCAGCGGGCCGTTGTTACCTGGCGCTGTGCAGTGCCAAGACGTAAGCGTGCGGTGCGCAGTGGTGAGCAAAAGCGCGTCCAAGACGAGCAGTGTGCCCATTCAGGCAGAATTGTGAACTTTCCTCGGCATGGTTGAGAAAGACTTGTCTTGAGCATTTTATGTTACGTGCCAATGCAGTCTGAAATTAGCCGGTGTCTTAGTTTTTTTATAAATTAGATCCGAACCCTTTGAATGGATGGATTTCTGGGATCAGCGTCCACGCTAAGCAGTGCTGTTGTGTGAGCCCTGACCCCACCATCCGATCGCGCAATTCCAGGCAACGGCAGAATTTAGTTACGCAAGCTTAACGTGCCGCAATGCTCCGCACGGTCCGTCCTGCCCTTTGACGTTAACTGACCTTTAACGCGACCGCTGCCACCGGCCGCAGGCCATATCTGCCAAGGGCAAATAGCGAGCGCCCTAAGGCGACTCGAACCCACCCTGCCATGGGCGGATGGATCGGAATGCAGGCTCTCTAACCAACTGAGCCACCGGGATGGACTAGCTGGCGCAGAAAGCAAACGCCAAATGCCAAACAGGTCTTTATCTGACCGTGTTGTACCTGTCAACGGATCACATGACTTACGTTACACATCCACGGAAAAGATCACACCAAACATGCGAAAAAATAGTCACAGTAATATCTTTCTTCATCAGGTGAAGCGTGATCATGATCATGAAGTGCGAAGTTCATCAGGCGCACTCGCAAGCCTTAGGAACGGAAACCCCGGCGCCCGATGTTGCAGGCTCCGTAGGCCGCGGGGCGTTGGGCTCCCCGCAACACCAAGCGCTGGCCAACGGGTGGATGAACATGTGTCTGGAAGAAGTACCTTCGAATGTTTCAGGAAACAAATTCGTGCATTTAGAAGATATTCAGGGTGAGCATTTTACCTGCGTGTTTTTTTGCATTGATAATAGGAACGGAACAGCATTTACAGCGGCGTAAACTGGTGCTGAAGTCTGGCAGTGGAACCAGAAAAATAATAAAAGTACAATCCATGTTTTTCGTGTTGCTGTAGGTAGCTGTTAATTTGTTCGGAGGAAAATCTCCAACTTGAACATGTAAAATATACGTAACGGACTAATTTCTGAGGAGTGCGAATTAATTTTGAACGACATTCAGAACCACCAATTCATGGCGGGTGTTCTTCCGCGCCCGGCGACCGCCGCCTGGTGGCCAAAGTCTTTCGATTTGATGGAGACTGCTGCAAGGGGCCCCGTGAGAAGAACACAGAGGACACGTTATCGTTCTTGTTCAGGGATAAAGGGGTGTTTAATCCCAGCAACGGGTGCCTATCGGCTGCTATTATGGAGACACGAAGGCGGGGTTCCTTGGTCGATCCGCAGGCCCTTACAGGGATTTATCATGCATTTGTCCCCTCTCCGCACTCCCTGTTAGGCACTGTGGGCCCCTGACAGACGCGGTCCCCCAAATGACGGCCTTGATTCTGCTTGGGAAATGGGCACTCAGGCCCAAACCGATATGGAGCAAACTGTGTCGCACTGGTGGTGCATGACCGACACAGAGGCCCTCATCAACACTGGGGGCCCCTGATCGGCGCGCAGGGCCCTCCGACCGGCATTTCAGGACCCGGCCCACAGAACCAGAACCCTTAATACGACCTCCGGCCAGTCCTTTGGGCCCTTCGGGCTCTCAAATCGGGACCTAAGGGGGGAGGAGGGACACTTGCCCCTATGCCCCTGCTACCTGTGCCGCTTGTTAACGTTGACCTATCTGTAGTTTCAAAAGAAGCACATTTTAATACACAGACAAGCACAAACACTTTCAAACAAACCCTGAATACGATCTACGACCGACCGGTGGACGCGTCGGGCTCTCGAATCGGGCCGTTAATCGTTGGTCCTGAAGGGTCCGAAGGCCCTCGGAACCTAAGGGGGCAGAACAGTTCCTTGACCGTCCTTAAAAACAACTCATGTTCTCGGGGGAGGTGTGCCCCTTACAATTATAAATTTATTATGCGTTTTTCGTTAGGTGTCTTTCAACCAACTGTGAATTTATCGCTTTCACGAACTCGAGACGGGCTGTGGGTGATCTGCCGTTTTGCGATTGAATCTTTTCTCCGAAGTAGTT
Source organism: Pollicipes pollicipes (assembly GCF_011947565.3). Lineage (NCBI taxonomy): Eukaryota > Metazoa > Arthropoda > Thecostraca > Pollicipedomorpha > Pollicipedidae > Pollicipes > Pollicipes pollicipes. The sequence goes on from NW_023596818.1 coordinate 18,201,645, forward strand.
TAAGGACGGTGCGCTACCATATCCTAACCACACATAGGCATCTATGGCGCAATATACTCAATCACAAAAATCGGAAAATATTCAGCCCCTGTGCGTCTCGTGCAGCTTGGCGGGGCGTCGCTGTATTACATCTTTGAAAGAACATTGGCGACAGCCTCGACGTCAAGGTTAAATGCGTAATTGGCACATGCTTATTTAAAAGTTTTCGGACGGAATCGTTGTAAATCTCTGCTTCTGTTGGCTAGCAGGTAGGTCCAGAGCTGAGGTCATGCCGGCGCGAGAACACCTTTGAAAAGTTAAGCGACATTGCCTTATGCAAAATGGTAAACTTTGGCCCGATGTCTGAGTGTCCAAATCCAATTCATAGCACGGGTGGGTCTTTTGCCTTTTTGGATATTGTCACAGGAATTTAATTTTTCGGAATCTGATTTTGACTTTGTGAGTGGTGTTGTTCCCTAGCTTGAGCATCTGCAAGAATCAGCTAGATAAACATTGGGAATGCTGCTGCTACCACCTGAGATAGCATGCCTTTGGGTTATGAGTACAGCATCATTCTGAGTTCAACATCATCAGCAGCATCATTCACAGTACAGCTCAGAAAGGTGGCACATCAAACAGCACCAAACTATTGACCAGTATATAAACAATCTACCCACTGCACTGGGTGCTGACCCAATATCAGCACACCTAGCTTCATGCTTCTGTGTAGAACTTAGGCCAGCCTAAACTGGGCTAAGTTTTGAATTGATTTGTATTAAAAAAATGTGATATGGGTACTTTTTCATGGGAGACCCTGTAAGATCTGAGTTCTCTTCAGCATTACTTCTATAAGTACTTGGATTGCTGTCAAATGTGTCAAAACCCAAGTGCTCAAGCTTAGACATATTTACTGGCTAATTATATTGTGCTTTGGTTGTTTCACTATGTAACTTCACCTGACCACTGCTCTCATGCTGTATTCACATGTTGTGTGCTGTTCTAAAGCCACTGATGTGTTTTTTCAAAAGTTCTTTACTGAAGTTTTGGTAATGTTTTTTGCCATTTATATTGTCTTTTAATGTGTCTGTGTTTGCATATGCTTTGGCCTTTACTTGATGCTTTTGCCTGTTGCTTCAAGATGTAATGAGTCAAAGTGCACTGTTTTAACAGGCTTGAAAGCAAAAAGAACTGATGAAAGCATTTTTGTTTGGAGCCATGGTGCAGTGAGGTGTGAAAAATGTTATTGTGATGCATGGTAACATGTGCTGTCCTTGACCACTATGATGTGGGGCTGATTTGCTGGTTTTGTTATACAGTGATGGATAAAAATGCAGTGTGATTGGCTGATATGTTTGTGACAAACTCTGCATTGTTTTTGGCGGTACACAGCTAGAATTTGTAGCACAATAATTTGTTGTTTATAAATGGTTCAATATGTCTCTCGCAAGTTGATAATCACATATTTGACCATATTTCAAAATGAATCTATGTGCTTCCTTGATTGGTGTTTCACTCAAATCATTTTGTGAATAAGGATAAGTGTAACTGGCAGGAAATGGTTTGAGGTGCACCACAAGACTTGTGGAAGACCAAAAGACCAAAAAGACTTATGACTAAAAGATCAAAAGACTTATGGAATCTATGACTTATGGAATCTTAAAGACTTATGGAATCTAAAAGACTTATGGAAAGACTACAGGAACTTCCTAACTATTTATTGCATCCTCACATCAGCTCTGAAATGCTCAGGTTAACAATGCACAGCATTTCTTCTTATCTGCCATGTAGTAGCAGATGACTAGGAGTTTACACTACCATGCAACTGCAGCACAAATAGATTAGCAACATTTCATGTACACCTAGTTGCGCTGTTGTAAAAATGTGCCATTATTTTACCAGACAAGTGACACATTCATGATAAGTGGCACATGTGATATTGCTGGCAATTATCATATGCATGTCCTTGTTTAAAAATGCAATATCAAAAGACCCTGTTTGTGAAAGCAGACCTCTTGATCCTTTTAGAAGTGTTGAACACAAATGATACATCCATGTGATTTTGATGGTCTTGAAGCAGGTCTCACAGCTTGCATATTGTGTACAATCAGTGGTCTCCAGTTATTGCCCTGAAACCCGACTGTATTATTTTACAGAGTTAAGGGCCACTAGTTTGACCAGACAATATGGTTTTCCTGACTGCTGCTACATGGATCCGAGCTGCCAAGCCGGACAAGTTTTGGCGGCGGCGCAGAACGTTCCGTTTGTCCGCTGTAAGTACTAAGCCATTGAAAATACCCAGCCTCATTTCGTTCGCTCGTTGTGGAATCCTGTCCATGCCTTCCAATGGCTTGTTGAGAGATTTCTCTCGATATGCGTTTTGACAGCTTTACTTGGCCCTCTGCTGTTATCATTCCATCACGTTGCACACTGCGTGTCATAGGCCCTTGTGCCCTGTGGCGTGTAAGACAGATTGTGACATTGTGTGGCCTGTATGAATAAGTGCGTAATTCCGTCACGGTTTACAGCACTACTATGGGAGGGCCAGAAACTGCTACAAAGTGGCAATCATTAAAGTGGAGAAGGCGCTCCAATATGCGACGAAGGGGCGCAGGCAAAAGAAAAAGGACATGACTGAGGTAAGTACCAGCAATAGCACGTGTAGTTATTCGGTACCAGTTTCTGCGTTTTGCGTCGTGGTTTGAAGGGTGGACTGAGTATTTGGGATTTGTCACTATTGTTATGGCTGAGTATTTGGGATTTGTTTGAAGTGGCTAGGCTGGCTCAGTACGCGGGCCCCGAGACCCGGACCAGGCCCGCGGACTGCGAAGCACGCCATCCCGAATGTTACATGCGCTGGCACAGGGTATGCTAGGGCCATTATCCAGTTTTGACATGTGCGTAAACTTTCACGCAATCCACTTTGGTGCATCTCATGTTTGCTGTCACGCGACTCCGAGCGAAATACGCCGCGGATGGGATTCGAACTGAGGTCCTCTGGATGAATGACAATGCTCGCTGGGCATGACTGTATGTCCACCCTCAGATGTGGGAGCATCGTCTGACTGCTGGCTGTCGGGAGCACGGCGCCTCGCTGCCCGTGCTCAGGGAGGGGCTGATGCGGTGCAACATCCTGCTCAACCGCAAGGTGCTCTCCGACCTCGCCATCTGGGAGCCAAGGACATTCAAGGTAGCATGCGGAAACGGGGGGCGTGCTGGCCGGCTGGGACTGTTTCTCCCAGCGCCATCTATGCGGAGGTCGCTAGCATGCGTAAATGGGCTAAGGCAGGCGTGGCTGGATTCGTGTTGGTTCATGCACGGCTCGTTCGGTCCATAGTACTGTCATGTTGAGTGTGCGAAAGTCGAAAGGGTCGCCTTGGTTGTGTTGTGAAGCGAATAATCGTTATCAGTTGATTCCCTTGAGTTGCCCCCACATAAGGTACAGGCATGTTGTGGAAAACACATGGATGCAGCTGCACAGTCAAATTCCAACTTAGAACAGGTGTGATGCTGGCCTATCACCCCGCTGATTTCGACCACGTGGTGTCTCTTGCAGTCTATCGTCGATCTCTGCAAGGCCAAGGTCGCTGAGGACCGGCCACGCGGTTTGGCGGATATCCCTGACCGGCCGGACCACGTGATCACGCGTGGAATGTTGTAAACATAACATGGCGAGCTACGTGATTGCATTTGACGCCGTGGCTATGCCCCTGGCATATTGCCTATCAGCGTTGTGTTGATAAAACTGTGTGAAGAATGAAGGCTTGTGTCATGCGAGCGAAGACGATTCATGTTTTGAATGCTTTGCTGATAGTCGTAGCAATTGGCGCGGCCTCGTTCATGAGCTACGAGATGTTTTTTGAGTGGTTGCGTGAGTGCAGTGTCCTCACATATTATGAGGAGAAATATAGCAGGGGAGTGCATATCGCTGTTTTTATTTTTCATGGTTGATTATCTGCAAGTGAGTAGCAAGGACTATCAGATTTTTTAAATGTCACTGATTACGGATGCTATGTCTGCCATCCGTCCTAATCCACAACGTTTCGTCATGATAAAAGGTAGCTCCATTGGCGGGAGGGAGCTGCAGTGTGAGGGAAAAGACCGTGATAGTTAGGCTCTACGGTTTTGTGAATGTTGAAACATAAACATGCTGTTGGTGTATACAAATCAATCGCACGGTTTTTGAAATGCTGCTATTTCCTAACTGGCCCTGACACCTTACCAGTAAGCTGTGGCAGCCGTATGAACTTGAATAAAGCGGCATGAACGATATATATCTGGCAGACGTGGCTGATGAACCATGATCTAATACTGAAGATGACTGGTGTTTAATAATGCAGATGACTGTCATGTAGCGGTGGAGGCGATGAAGGCAGTGGATTAAGTCGGATGAGGATTTTCCGTTGTCGAATGCTGCGCGGCCGTGGCAGTCGGGGCCGTTTGCGTTAAGGAAACGTCCGTGGGCGCGTACGCCGGGCGCGAGATCACGGACACGGAGTAGGGTTCTGGAAAACGCGCGGAATTATCGTGCCAGGTGAGAGAGCATTCTGTTATGGTGCGGAAACCATGGTTGCATTTTTGTTGTTGTTTTGCCTTGTTTTTGCCCGGTAGCGAGTGGTCAGCGCGCGTTACAGCAGCGAGCGGTGCCAATGGCAATGACCAAAGCTGTATAAGGAGCCCAGACCGCATTCATTGCATGTTACGCGGAAAATGTCTGTGATAATAACGGTATCGGAGCAACAATCTCAGCACATGTATGCTGCAAGTTTGAATATTCAGCATTTGCTCAATAATCTAGGGAGAGACTGAATAGCTGACAAAGTCTGTTGACAGCCCCATGCCCCAGGCTCGTGGGACTGACTGACATCAAGCCATCATCATTTGATGGTATTTGGCTGAAAGCCTATCCCTTTGAAAAGCCAGTAACCTTGGATCAGATTAAATGTTGCCAAAAATATCAAAAACCTAAGAAGTCAGTGGATAACTGCTTGCTCAGCCTGTGGGCTGGATAGTGGATAGCCAGAAAGTGAAAGCATAAATTGGAGGCAAGTATCATCTGTTAACATTTTTTCACACTAAACTGATTCAAAATTTAGCTCCATCTGGCCTGGCCTGGGTTTGGTGCACAACAGCACAAAGTTTTGTGTACTGACATTAGATATGTGCTCAGCACAGTTTTTCAGATTGGCTTTGAAGTGTTGTTGATATTTTTGCAATACACTACAAACAGTGATACAAAAGCAGCAGAATCATGTCACCTTTACCCTGAGAGAATCACTGGTGCACACTATGCTGATTACCATCGCAAGCATTGAATATTGTAGCCCATGCATTGCAATCATTGAACAGAAGTAGCCCATGCATGGCAGGATCTTCACTTTTGTTATATGAACTGTGGTCACTTTAGAAGTGTGGACCATTATTAAAATTTACTCTTACACATACATCATAGATCATCCCACATTTCCTTACAGAATGTGAAATTTTGACTCCATTAGCTGTTGGTTTGAGCTGAGCTGGTGGCATCTAGGGTTGCTTTGTGTTCAAGTGGCAGATATTTCAGTTTGAGCTTGGCTATCAGTATTGCATAGTTTTGTAAGTGGAAATAATTCCATATCTTCCCAAACTTGTACATGTAGGATGTAGCTGTGCTTTTCTCTTTTTATTTATTGTTATCTTGCTTTTGTTAACATAAGGTCCTTAAAACTTAAACCCACCTGGGGTAACTAATTTGATTTTAATTCTTCTGTAACTTTGGTAGTTATGAACCACCCATATCAGCTAGTCTGCAGACATTCCTCTGGGGCATGCAATTAATTGCATGTTGCCTTGCATCATTAAGTGGCTGAAAGCCTACAGCTAAAAGCAGTGGTGTTAGAATTAACTTTATAAATCATCATCATCATCATCATCACAAATGTGCTCACAGGTTATCCATTATTGCAATGCATCAATTAAGAAAAACCATGCTGTCATTCCAGTGCCAGATATTGAAAACAAAAAGCCATTGTTTTGTCAATGATGAATGTAAGATGGAATTTGACTTATAGGGGAATTTAGAGCAGGCCAGTGTGTTTATGGTGCACTAGTAACAGAAAAAGCCCCTTTTGGGTGGCACTAGGCTAGGCTTTTGGCTGTCTTCTTTATTTTTCATTGCACATCGCACTTGAGTATTTTGTCACAAAATTCAACTTGAGGGATAATGTAAATTTCTTCTGGTCAAAAGCATGTGGTCATCTCCCATAGTCTACTAGCCATCAAAGAATTGTTAGTATTTACATGTATCTAAGATGATTGCTGTAGCCAAATGCCCCTTGTGTCACCTATCCATGCCACATGTCACAAGTAAAGGGTGCATAGGTTTGACATCATCAGCCTTCCTCCTCAGGCGAGAGGCCGCGATGGATGACGACTTTGAGGAGCGTGACTGGCCGGACGAGGGTGCTGATGCCGACTCGGAGGGGGAGGACGCGGCGCCGCGCGAGGACCCCGAGCAGGTCATCCGCGAGTGCATGTTGTTGTTCGCCTCGCCCGACTACATCATGGAGCCAGGCATCTTCGGCACGCTGAAGCGGTACTTCTCGGTGAGCGGACGAGGCGGTTCGGGTGGGGGAGCTTCGCCGGCAGCGGCGCATGTGGTCGCTGGTCATACATTGATTGGTGTTGTCCTGGCAGGTGGGAGGTGTCAGGTGCTGCGAATGGTGTTGAATCCTTGAATCCACAATTAATGTCTCCATTTTTTGGAGACACTAATTGTGTTTAGAGGTGCTTTGTATTGAGCATCACATGCTCATGTATGGCTGGGTTGTGTTGTATCCTAGTGCACCGTCATCATGCTGTATATCAGTCACGCATCACGAAGCCCGCATCTGACCCTGACCCCGTCTCAGGCGGGCGGCGACCCGGAGACAGTGATCGAGACCATCTCGAGCAACTACAAGGCCATCTCGGGCCTGGCCAACCTTATCGCCGAGTGGCTCATCCTCTCCGGCGTCGACATTCTGGACGTGCAGAGCCTGGTGGAGAACCACCTCAAGGACATGATCCTGCGCACCTTCGACCCGGCCAAGGCCGACACCATCTTCAACGAGGAGGGCGTGACGCCCGCCTGGCTCTCGGAGATCATCAAGCACCCGACGTGGCGGTCGCTGATCTACCGGCTGGCCGAGGAGTACCCCGACTGCATGATGCTCAACTTCACCATCAAGCTCATCTCGGACGCCGGCTTCCAGGGCGAGATCACCAGCCTGTCGACGGCCTCGCAGCAGATCGAGGTGTTCTCGCGTATCGTCAAGACGTCCATCACCAACATCCTGTCGCGCTCGGACGACGACACGCGCCGCCACATCGCCGAGTTCGCCGCCATGGTTTGCCACGGCCAGCACACGTACATCTACACGCAGGCGCTGCTGCAGGTGCTCTCGCAGGAGGGGCGCGCCGGCGCCAACGCCAAGCGGCTCTCGCAGGAGGTGACGCGCTCGGCCGTCGCGCAGGGCCAGAACGTGACGCCCATCATCCTGGCGCTGAACGGCGCGGCGGCGTACCCGCGCGCTGCCGGCGCGCTCGCCTCCATGCTGGCGCGCAACGCGCTCAACCCGGCCGACATCACGGCACTGTTCAAGCTGTTCAGCACGTCCGACCCGCCGCCCGTGGAGCTGATCCGATCGCCAACCTTCCTCGAGCTGCTGATTGGGGCGCTTTTCCGACCGGGGAATAAGGTGGGTGGCGAGTGGGCGAACAGACACACAGAGAGAGAGAGAGAGAGGGAGGGAGGGAGGGAGGGAGGGAGGGAGGGAGGGAGGGAGGGAGGGAGGGAGGGAGGGAGGGAGGGAGGGAGGGAGGGAGGGAGGGAGGGAGGGAAACTGCTCTGAGATAACGCGAGGCATCGCGTCGGTGTTGCGGTGTCCATGTTGGTACGAAATACCGTGTCGGCTGGTGCTGGTTTGTTTCTGTTTTCCATTTCGACGTTTTTGCATGACACAGTGTTTGGTTTTGTAACCTTCCACACGAACATTCTTGCAAGTTCCTGTTGGCCATTTCGCTGACGCCCTTTGAACACGCCTCGCTTTCATTGTATTATTGCATTGTAGGAAGCCGGTGAGCTGAAGCGCCGCCCGTCGTGGAAACCACTGCCGTTGGAGCTTACCACTGTTACTCACGTCCAGACCTCTGCTTGCGGCCCCAAGCGTCGTCACCCTCTTGTGTCACGTCCCTCCAGGTGAACCCGGACCACCGGCCCAAGTACATCTACCTGCTGGCGTATGCGGCGTCGGTGTGCGAGCAGTGGCGGCGCGGCCAGCGCGACAGTCTGAACCAGGACGAGCTGCGCGCCACCATCCAGGCGCTGGAGCGCGTGCATGCCATCTGCAGCAACAGCAAGGGCACGCTCGAGATCATGTCCGAGCTGAACGCGCTCTACCAGTGCATCAGGTGGGAGCGCTGGCAGCGGCGGTGCTCCAGGGTCGCTGGGTGGTGGGGATGAGCGGGTTGAATGCTTGGGCCGTTTGCTGGTGGTCTGCCGGTCTGGAGCACGCGTCGGCTGACGTGCTGCGTGTGGTTGTGGTCTGTTCTCAACCGCCGTAGCTGCTGGCCATTGCGTACCAGGGACACAACATGTCTGACCAGCTGGCAGTTACGAATTTGTCGTGATTTGACGCACATGTCATGACTCTGAAATGCTCCACTTAAGTCCGATTGATGCCTTGCATATCTGATGAGTGTCCGTGCCGTGCCTTCTGCGCCCAGACACGGCGTTCCCGAAGCTCGCGTTTGTGGAAATAGCGGCGGAGTGCCTCGCCGTCGGGCTCCCAGCCGTGTCTGACTGTTTCCAACACAGCCGCCCACGAGGCGCCCGGGCGGTGGGTGCGTCCTAGCGCTCCGCCCGCCGCCGCCGGGGCCGTGTTTTAACAGCTCCCCGCCCTACCCTGCTCAGGTTCCCGGTGGTCTCTGTGGGCCTGATTCAGTGGGTGGAGGCCACCGTGACGGAGCCGTCCTTCTTCAAGCTTTGCACCGAGCACACGCCCATCCACCTGGCCCTGCTGGACGAGGTGGTCACGTGTCACGCCCTGCTGCACGAGAAGGTACGCCCGCCGCCGCACCTCCCGCCCCCCAGCACGACGTGTGCACGTGTGGACTGGTGCTGCAGGAAGAGGATCGCCGTCCACATGAAGGCAGATGGACATTTGTGTTGGGTTATGGTGCGATGGAAATTTTCCAGATATGACCATTGCTTAGGAGACGGTAGGCATTGGTTGGTCGGTTACATTGCTGGTGATGGAACGTTTATATTTGGTAGGTGATTGGCTTGTTCATTAATACCTTTAGAACTTAGGTTCAGGCTTATCCAGCCGTTTGCTGACAACTGCCTGTGATTTGGACATCCTTACGCCTCCCCCCCCCTCCTGTTTTGTATTTTGTCACTTGTGTGGTGATCATTCCTATGCCTTGCCTCCTCTCTGTCTGACACGTGAACTGGGTCTGCCCACTGTTTGACCCCATTTGACCCCTGACCGGACGTTTCTGACCCCTGGCGTGACCCCTGTTTGACCCCTGACCTGGTCTGTCCGCCCGTCAGGTGATGCGCCTCTACGTCCAACTGTTCGAATCGGACCAATCGGAGCTCGAGATCCTGGTGCAGCTAGAGATGCGGAAGATGCTGCTGGATCGCATGGTGTGCCTGCTGAGCCGCGGTTGCGTCATCCCCGTCGTCAAGTACATCCGCAACTGCTGGCAGAAGTCGGACACGGACATCTCGCTGATCCGCTACTTCGTCACCGAGGTGCTGGACATGATCGCGCCGCCCTACTCGCCCGAGTTCGTCCAGCTCTTCCTGCCCATGGTGGAGAACGAGGAGATCACGGACAGTATGCGCGGCTCGGGTGACGACCTCGTCACCCAGTTTGTTGTGCACTGCAAGGGCCAGATGACGGAGCCCTGACAGGACGCGGCGCGGGCGGACGGCGACGGTGACGGGGCGGCGGCGCTCGTCGCGGCCGGTGCCGGAGCCCCGGGGTGCTCCGGCGAGCCGGCGGCGGCAGCGGCAGCAGCGGCAGCGGCGGCAGCGGTGGCGGCGACGGCAGCGGCGGGCGGCAGCCCCCGGGGTCTGGGCAGCCACGGGAGAGCGGCGGATGCCGGCCCGAAGGCAGCGCGTCGGGTTAGGTGGGCCGAGCACGACCCCAGCCCCTGAGCTGGAACGGTGCACAGGGGACGTGAGAGCTCCGCTGGGAACGGAGGGCGAGAGGAGGTGGGTCAGGAGGACTTGACCGCCGCGGCAGAGTGCAGTGCCGCGTGCTTATGATCTCGGCGTTCATCTCAGCGGGGCCACGTTGGAGTGGAGAGGTGCGGGGGTCAGTCGGTGCTGGCTGTGTGACGTCTTTGTGATGCTGGTAGTTGGGGCTCTGAAGGATATGCCTGCTTACCAGTGCTGGTTGGTGTCTGAAACCCCCCGTCTGGGGGGGGGGGGGGGGGGGCGGCGGGGGCGGATGTAGGCAGCAGTGGTGTACAGGAGTGCGGTGCATTGTCCACAGTCACCCTGTGTGACAATGTGTGTCTGCGCGTGGCAGAAACCTTCTTTGATGCGTCCTCCGCACACTGCTTCCGCCGCGGACAGTGACTGGACGCGTGCGGTGCTTTTTAGGTGGGTATGCCGATAACACCGGTCACTGCGATGCGGTGCATTGCACGCCCTGTGACCCAGTTTTTCCTCCCGCCTGGCCGTCAGAGGAGGTGGATCTCCGATCTGGGGCGGTGTGTACAAAGTTGATGCGTGACGGCGGTATGGCTGCTTGGAAAGGTTTCTATAGGCACACAGGTGATCTTGCTTCGTCCCCATCGCGCGGTGTTAATCGCCACGTCATGCTGGGCATGGACTGCCCCTTCCATGGATGTTGTTCATACCATCATTTTTGTTGATTGTGCTTGTGAATTTCTCGTTATGCCTTCATCGTGAGGGTGTGGTGGCAAAGCCATCCTGGACCGTATTAGGAAACTTGCGAATACCACTTTGCAAACTTTATTTCGTTATCGAGAAACACCACATGTCTGCAAATGGTGGGTTATTACGTGAACTCGTTCCGATAACATCTCGTGTCAAAGAGTTGGTCTCAGCGCGGTGAGATTGAGTGCCACGGTGCGACCACGGCATGAGCGGAAGCTTACATCAGCGACTCATGTCTAAATTAGGTCACCATCACGGCATAAAACGCTCGCAACAAGGCACACAGGCAGAAAAATAACGATACAAAATGCCGACTCCGAGAAAGACAAGTCCAGAGGCCAGGCACGAGGCGCGGCTAACCAAGATTCGCCATCAAAAACTACCCCGTCCCCTTCAGTCCGATCAACTAGCGAGCAGTCTGGCTGCTGTTTACTTCTGTGTAATCCGTGGCCAGCTCATTCTGGTGGTACTGTGTCCACGCCGCGGCAGAGGCCTGGCCTGGAGTCTCGTGGCGCCAGGGAGGTGTGGGTGCACCCGGCTCCACGCCGCGGCAGAGGCCTGACCGGGAGTCACGTGGCGCCGGGGAGGTGCGGGTACACCCGGCGTCTACGCGGCAGAAGCGTTGCCTGGAGTCTCGTGGCGCCAGGGAGGTGTGGGTGCACCCGGCTCCAAACCGCGGCAGAGGCCTGACCGGGAGTCACGTGGCGCCGGGGAGGTGCGGGTACACCCGGCGTCTACGCGGCAGAAGCGTTGCCTGGAGTCTCGTGGCGCCAGGGAGGTGTGGGTGCACCCGGCTCCAAACCGCGGCAGAGGCCTGACCGGGAGTCACGTGGCGCCGGGGAGGTGCGGGTACACCCGGCGTCTACGCGGCAGAAGCGTTGCCGGGAGTCTCGTGGCGCCGGGGAGGTGTGGGCGCACCCGGCGTCCCCGCCACAGAAGCGTTCCCGGCTGTCTCGTGGTGCCGGGGAGGTGCGGGTACACCCGGCGTCCCCGCCGCAGACTGAGGGCCGCCTCCCACCAGGCCGTGCTACTCCCGGCCGCCGCGCTCCGCAGTCGGCTGTCGCCAAGATGGCCGCCCCCTAGTGTGCATGTCGGCCACCATGTCGAGGATATGACCAGGGCCAGGCGAGGTCGCTCTCCCGCATCGGCACGTGGTCCACGCTGCCGGGCGTTCCGGGCGTCAGCGGGCCGGGCGGCAGCGGCGCTCCCTGCCGGAGAGGATGCGGCCGTCAGGGGTAGGGCTGGGCATCTCCCGCGAGGGAGGCGGGTATTGGGGAGATGTCGGGGAGTGGGAATCCCTTCCATGGACTCGGACCGTTTCCAGCCTTGTGACGGTATCGTCAGGGCTGCGCTGGGAAACAGGTGCGGTGCATCCAACAGCTGATGTGGATCAGTCGCCGCCGGCGGACTGCGATCTGGAAGATGTGGCCTTCCTGATCACAGATGATGCTCGCAATCGCCTGTTTGCGCTGCGAGAGAAGCTTGGTATCTCAAGGCATCGCAGGCCGAGGCCGCACAACGACTGTTGTTTTTATGATGGACTTTCAACCCGTCCTTTCTCAGCCTGTTGCGTATTATCTCGAAAGCACTATGCGATAAAACATCGAGGTCATAAAAAGCTGACCAAAATTCACCCGTAGCTTGCAAACGCCGCTTTGATATGATGAAATGCTTGCCGCACCGCCTCCTGATGCCTTTTCGCTAAGCTTGATGGGGGTCGTTCCGAGGAGTGGATACCAGCTCCCGCCCTCCCGTTTGCCGACATCGTCTCACCTGGCGGTGGTAGTCGCACTCATCACACCCAGTCGGACCGCCGGGCCGGGCCGCTCCCTCCACCTGCGCGTGCCGCTGCTGTGGCGGCCGGCCCTCCGTCGCCGAGTGCCGATGGGGGCGCGGCGGGCACTCGTCCGTCAGCGAGCGCCGGTGCGGCGGCGGCGGACACCCCTCCGTCAGGGAGTGCCGGTGCGGCTCGGCTGGACTGGGCGCCGCCGGTGGCACGCAGCCCTCGGTGAAGGAGCCCGGGTAGCGGTCCGTCAGCGAGAGCGGGTACCCCTCCGCCGGGGTGAAGAGCGCCCGCCGGCTGTGGGGGCAGCTCGGCCGCGACTCCAACGGAGACGGCGCCTTGTGCAAGCTCGGAGGCCGCCCGAGCGGGAAGGAGGCCGGCGCTGGGGTGTGGAACAGCGACAGCCGGTCGGCCAGATGTCTGAAATGGGACACCGGTGATACGTCCCCACCGCTGGTCAGGTGGGACGTTCGGAATAAGTCAATACGGCAGCTGCTGGCCAAGCGTTGCGGCTTGATTTTCATAAAACAGATTACTTTAATGATAGTTTCATGTATCTTAAATTTATTCATCAAAAGTACGTTAAAAACGGTGATTTATTTCACTTCAAAGATTAAGGAGAATTTTAATTGGTGGCGATGCTTGCGCCCGGCACATCGAGGACTTCGCTTAAGAGGTCTTCACGCGTCACGACTGCCAGCGATGGGTCAGCAATAGCCTACCGGCACTGCTGGTTAACCATCAGTGGTATTAACGGCAATAACAACTAGTGACCATCAGCCATTGGTTGCACCGCCTTCAGAGATTAACATTCAGACCTTCAGAACAGATGTACCGCCTTCAGTCCAACGACCTCGAGCCGTCGCTCCCCCTCTCCCCTCCCTCGTCCGCAGCGCCTGCCCAGCTGACCTGTTCTCCATCTGCAGCGCGGCGATCGTCTCCGCCTGCTGGTCGACGCGCTGGCCCAGCCGCTGGTTCTCGCTGCGCCACTCGGCCAGCCAGGCGGTCACGTGCTCCACGATCACGTCCGCCTGCGCGTGCACGTCCTCCTGGCCGCGCAGCGTGTCGGCGAGCTGCGCGCGCAGCTCGGCCAGCTGCGCCTCCAGCCGCGCGCGCTGTTCGGCGCACCCGGCGTGCTCGGCCGTCAGCTGCTGCACCTGTGGCGGCCGGCACCTGTGACGGGGGTGGGGGGCGCCGCGACGCCCCACGACCGGGGTTGGGAGGCACGTGCGGGGCGGGGTAGGTAACGATTACCTGGCGTTGACTGACATGAATATTGGCGTAGGTGCGAGTCAGCGTGTACGTGCGTGCTTGCATGATTCCGCGAACCTGTTTATGTTCGTGCCTGCGTGTTGGCGCGCGGGCATGTGTATGCATACGTGTATGTGACGTTGACGTGTATTTTTGTGACAGACATCTGCGGTATATGATCAGCGTCACATTTTGAAGACATTACGATGAGTTCCCGAAGGGTTCCGGTAACCCTGCGGTTGCTACACCAGCACTCGTATCAACGACATGAAACACTCTTTCCTGCGAACGCCTGTGTCTGTTCTCCAGCACGCTCCCCAGCAGCCTCTCCCTGTCATCACCAGGTCCACTGGCCAGCAGCGGGACTATGTCCGACCAACAACAGTCCTGCAGCCTTCACCTGCCTCTCTCCCTCCCGTCAACTCCGGCGGTCTGGCTCACCTGCTGGTCGAGTTTCTGGTTGTTCTCTCGCTGCTCAGTCAGCTGACTGCTCAGCTGACTGACGTAGTCCCGCTGCGCCTGACATTGGTCCTGCGCCGCCGTGGCCTCGTCCCCGGACGCCGCCAGGTCCGCCCGCAGCCCACGGATCTGGCTCCAAACGAGGTATACCAGCTCTGCGGACTTCGACATCCAAGCCAATGACAACATGTCCACTAGCAACGCGACGCCTGGTGGAATTTAGCGAGTCATGCCTGATGCGTCTGTGTCCAGGATGAGCGGGCCATGGGCAGGACATTTATGGCCTCCCTTAGGACAACCTGAGGAGGCCCTTTGTCTGTCTGCCTGGTAGTCAAAATATTATCCACATGCGTTGAGACTGAACCTCGAAGAAGCTCACCGGAACTGGATGTTCATGCATGACTAAGGTGACAGTGGAAACGTGGAAACGTGTGGTGTCAGTGTGCCATGACCTTGTCTGATGTGACCCCGTCTGACCTTCCAAAGTCGTTCCTTCCCTTCCGTGACCTATCCTAACTTTCCCTGGCGTGGCCAGAGGGCGAGCTCACCATTTCGTGCTGGTGCTGCTTTTCTAGGATGAGTAGGTCCACTTGGGACCTGACCTGCACCAGGCGCTCGTCGGCTGCCGCCCGCTCCTGCAGCTGCTGCCGGGCCAGCTGCAGCTGCTGACGCAAATCCGACAGCTGCGTCTCCTGACGGCGGAGATCGCGGAAACTGAGGTTTAAATGGGAAGCAATTGGACCAATAATTTTGAACTTTTCGGTACCGCACCAAACTAGCACGTGCTCAGAAATGTGCAAATCAGAATCGCTACGACTATATTAACGACAGGAAGCGACATCTCGCAAAGTATCGTTCGGTTATGGCTCGGTGGGTCTGGCGTTCCGGCCTCAGTTGGGCTGATTGCCCAAAAAATCCGACGGTCTGATTGGTTGACAGGACCATGCGCGTAGCCAGTCGGTTTGTTTTGCGAACAAAATGACCTGGTACCTGTCTACACGTAACAGGTAACCGCTCAGCTTCCCAAGCCGCGCGAGGTGTGGTTCACTTCAACGAGCCAATTTTCCGATGATATTGTACGTAACAGCTAACGCACCTCCTTTTTGCACTCTTCAACACCGTCCCGCAGTGCCGTCAGACCCCTACGGAGGTCAGCCAGCTGGCGCTGACCGTCGGTGACCTTCTGACGCCAGAGCCGGTTCTCCCGGCTTAGCTCGTTGATCTCCCGTTCCAGGGAAGGTGTCAGGTCCGCGTCGGAGGTCTCCTTCTGGGACACAGGGAGGAGACACACAGTTCAAGTCAAACGCGCAAGTCGGCCGTTGGTACATCGAGTTGAGTATGACTGTTGGACGGTTGACGGTATCATCGACGATTTAGTCGTTTTCACGTTGCCGAATACCCAGTTGCCTACATAAAGATTGCACTTCGCCAAAATATTGCAACGTGCGAGGGACAACCGTTTTTTCATCGCTCGATTGGGCTACCTCCAAATCATGCCATAAATTACTGAGAGTGCTTGCTATGCGTGTGGATGTGTCACGATTGCTCCAATTAGACGGCCAAGCTGGCTGCAGAGCCCTGCTCTACACTTCCGCACTGGCCCACGAGCCCTTCACATCGTCGACAGCAGTACTATTGCAACATTCTACTGGGGATAGTGACCCGCCTGCCCTGGCCGTCGGCCGCCTGAAGCGGAAGTTGTGAGCCGCGAAAGCGGAGTGGAGCTGTTTGGAATCTTCGGGCTGGAACGAATCGGCGAGTTCTGGGACGAATCTACGGAATTCTCTGTTCGTTTGATTTTTTGCGAAGGGAGGAAAACGAACTCAAGATGACAGACGTGCAAATGCCGGAGAGGGGCAGACACACACACACACACACACACACACACACACACACACACACACACACACACACACACACACACACACACACACACACACACACACACGCACGCACGCACACGCACGCACACGCACGCGCACGCGCACGCGCACGCGCACGCGCACGCGCACACACACACACACACACACACACACACACACACACACACACACACACACACATATATATATATATATATATATATATATATATATATATATATATATATATATATATATATATATTGGGGAACATTTGTCTTTAAGAGATACAGAACTCCACGTGTGGTCTGTGTCAAACTATGGGGAATGCCCACCTGCTCCACCAGCTGCCGGAGGTACTCAGCGACGTCCCGCTGGTGCACGAGCTGCTGCTGGTGGCTGCAGCAGCCGACTGACCCCGCCTCCTCCTGTGGGCGGGAGAGGGGGGGGGGGGGCACCGTCAGAGGCGGGTACAGGCGAACATTGTGGAGGACGGACCGGGTCGCAGTGTCACCTTGTCTCTAATCACTAACGAACTCAGAGTGCGGTTGGCAGTGCGATGGGGATCGATCCGGTTGAAAACACCCGTTAAGTGTCTTTCGCAGGACCGCTCCTGTCGCAGTGGTGCTCAGTTGACCTCCCCACACGTGCAGCCACAGGTGTGTGGCATCAGCGCCTGAGGCGATGAGCAAATTTGGACAGGTGGATGTGCGACAGAGGGAAAACCTGCCCCAAACGCCGCTGGGGTAGGCGCTAAAAATGACAGTTGAAGTGGACGTAGCCGGCTAGGATGCAAAGCTCTGTTCGATCAGCTTGTCCGATCTTAGGCATAATGCTCCAGAAGAGGACAGAGAATAAAAGCTATCTCCGCTCATAAATTCACTTCGAGCGTGCAACAAGCATGCAACATGAAGCATGGTAAACGAATACCTATGATCACTACTCACCCCATGATTCTTCTGCATCTCCTCAGTCTGCGTTTCCGCCTCCAGAACGGACGTTCGACCTTGAAGTGGCGGATGACCTTGGCCCAGTGTGTCGGCCAGGACGCACAGTTCCGTCTGCAGTCGCTCAAACATTGTTTCCACCAGAGCGACATCAGCGCCGTCGTCCCCATCGCTCTCCTGTTCAGAGCGGAGTCAGCACATCCTGGTGAATGTTTGCCGGGGCACACATGAACCTTTTTAACGTATCGAGCACGAACATAAGCATCACAGCCCGCTGTTCTCATGGAGGGACTCTGTCTAACTACCTCACCTAACGGCGTGCGGCGAAATTGATTTTGGTCGATTTCATCAACAATGTGATCAAAATTTGATCCGAATGTTAATTTTGGTCCACTGGATCACGACAATGTTGGTGACGCGGGCACTGGTGTTTGGTTCTCTTCAGTTAGGACATGATTCACGTCCGGATGAACCGACAGAAAAACCATACGAAGCATAGTGACACCATTCAAGCTCGATTTTCTGCAGCTTCCACATCACAGCACATGCCTTAAGCAATCCGCGGTCGAGTGCGTGGTATGGCAGCAGGCTGTGGCGCGACTCTGACTCTGTTAACCCAGCGTAACAGCAAGCCGCAGCAGCTGTAACCCGGTGGTAACTCACTGGCCGGGCCTGCACCATAGCCTCCAGGGTGGTGACCTGTGACCTGAGCTGGGTCACCTTTTGGCCCAGCTGGCGGTTCTCGGCACGCAGTTCCTCTATTGCCGCCTCCTGTTCTCGCCGACTGAGGGACAGAGCAGGGCGTGGTTACGGGGTGGATCGCACACCCCTCGCTGAACAATCACACATGTCGCTGATCGCTGTTGTGTTTCACCGCTCTGACGGTGGCGGCCGTGTTCACATGCGTGACACCTGGAAGGCCCATCTGTTCATATGTGAGGCATAGCATGGAAAACTCGGATGGATTGTACTCGGGTAAACTCGGGTGAGATTGTGCTATGTTGTGGGACTGGTTTCATTCGAATTTCCAACGAATCCAGTTCCCTATATCCTGGTGCTGGCGTTTTAAAAGTCATATTTATTATCACCTTCGGATGACGCGTACATCATCATCATGCGTCATCACTTGCGTACACCTGGACAGATCTTCACCTATACATCCAAGGCATTCACGTACCTCGTCAAAGCATTGCTTGAACTGAGATCTGGCAGCCGTTAAGTCCATGTTAAGCTTTTTTACCTCTTCGATGTGTCTTTTTGTCCCCTGAAAAGAACAAATATTAAAATCCCTCTTCATTTCTGGCTTCAAACTCCCAGGTGATCCAACGTTCACGTGTCGCTTTTGTTTTTGTTTTGAAGTGTTTTAAAGTGTCGCACGTGTTGGCGTTTTCACTGATAAATTTTCGTAGGTAGGTGTTTGTGCAATACCCATCGGGTAGGCTAGAACGCGGCAATTTCTTTCCGTAATGTCCATTGAACTCGGCATATTAGTCTATACGAGGTGATCAAGGTATTTTGACAGTTTTCTGCAAGCACTTCAACACCATGTTAAAAATATGACGAACTGATGTGACCCCTACACCGAAATGAGCATGCCGCGCAAATACACAACGGGGTCGGCGGGCTTCACATAACAGCGTCACACCGCATAACATCCGCATCAAAGTCTCTTTTGTTCTGGTACAGCTAGCAGTCACCTGCGACTACCGCGTTAAAAGCAATGTTCGACATTTGAATATAATGAAGAGAGCATCAGCTATCATGAAATGAGCTCACTCAGAACTATTGGTATATCTTAGGTAGAAAAGATTGCTCTAGACAACACAATTTCTCCATCAAGTAAATATTCTCTCTCCATATGACATTGTTTGAATGCGCCATCGCGCCTTGCAAAACATTGATTGAGTGATCTTCAAAATGGCCTTCAGTTCAAAGTCCATCCACATATGGAGCATTCCCTGTAAACGCGCTTCGTCTATCGACGGAGAGGAGACGTTTCGAAACCAAGGTGTTCCGACGGCGGTATGACCCTTGACCAGTGCCTCCACTACGAACGAAAGGCTGGGCGGTGGTGGGAGGGGCATACCAAGGATGCCAGAATTATTTTCAATATGGTGTCGTAAGCGTAATGCTCCTTTTCGCCAACGCTGGGGAACCCGTCGCCGCTGTGGCCGAGTCCAAGGATCCGCAAACCAGGTATTGGAATGGAATTGGATTGATTAGAACTCTCATGGAATTGATTTGCGCCAACTCGTAAGCCTGTTGTAGCAATGAGTACGGTACAATGTGCCTCATGAGTGTTCCTGATCCCAAGTTAGCTTCATTAGCACGAACTCGATGATGTACCAGCAGATCCTCTGGCACACGAGGTGGGTTCTGCTGCTCTTTTAACGTCGGGTTTGAAAACCGCTCCCCGTCAAACGCCTCAGGCAGTAAGAACGAACCAAAATCGGGCAACATGCTCGGCCAGTGCTATTGCAGTGCTGATAGGATGATATTCCTGGCCCTAGACCTACCTTCAGGCATTGAGCCACTACTCCTAATGCGCTGCGGAAGCGGCACTTGGCCGGCTCGTGGAGCAGCCACTGTAACGGTGCACAAGAAGCCGGAAGCTCGGGGAAGCTCTCCTCCGCCGCGGCGGAGCGCGGAGCCGACAAGCTACGCCGTGGTTACTCTCATGCTGCCATCTCGATTCACACATACTTGGTGCGGTGTTAGTCCGTGTTCTGACCTGCCTGCTGGAGTAGCCGCCGCCGCCTCAGAAAAGAAACATCACGACACAAGGTTGTTTATTTAACAGTCCGCGTACGCACCGACGGTATACTGACACGTATTTTGTGGCATGAACGCATGCTGTAACCTAGTAAACGGCCACATAGGTCACACTTGCGGCTAGCATAAATAAATCGGCATTTCCGTCCAGCCGAAGAACACATTGGCTTACGCTTTGGCACACGCGTTCCACATGGGTATTGCAGTCAACCGGGCAACCGGTGCTCTAGAATGCTTCAGATATTGCACCGAGCGCGAGCGGACACGTATGAGTGATCTGCTTTGCCACTTAAAAGCGTTTTGTTCTCGCCGTTGCACTGGCCCAACGCTGCAAAAGAGCTGCATCTGTCCGAGACCTAAACATCGGCTGGTCTTTCGGCTGATCGTTCAGCCTGTCGTGTACCAGGGTACTACATCGCTATCCAGCGCCTGACGACGGCTTCAAACATTATGTCCAGCAGCTTGAGCCCTCACGTCATATATCTTTTAAGACGACATCAAGACCCTTCATCAATGACGTCACCAGCATAAACGTCATCAGCGTCGACGTCAAGCCGACCAATGGCCTCACGCATCGCCAGCGGCGATTTCCTGCGCCCCAGCAGCCAGGCCAGACGCCACCAACATGCCGCTCCATAGTGACGTCACTCCAATGCATCTATGACGTCATGCGGACGCGAGTAGGCGCGCAAGCGTTGTTAGTTGGGCTGCACGCGGGACAGGCGTGATAGTCAGAAGCAGGCGGCACGCAGAGAGGCGGGCAGAGAGTGAGAGGGGAGAGAGCGTAAGAGGCGCTAGGTCGGCGCTCAGATGTTCTCCACTTTGGGCCTCACCCCGCCACCAAGCAGACTGCTCAGGAAAGAGGGGCCAGGCTGGAGCGCCTCCGCCTGCTGCTTCGACTCCAGCAGCGCCTGCTGCAGCGAGCTGATGGTGGTCCATTGGCGGCCGATCTGGCGACAGACGGCAGCGACAGTTATGGGGATCTACTGGCTGCCGATACCTCGACAGACTGTAGAGATGGCGGCTACGACGGCTCGCTGGCCAACACATCGACCGTCCGCGGAGTCGGGAGTTATGGTGGTCTACTGGAACCCGATAAGTCAGCAGACAGCAGAGGCGGGAGCTGCGGTAGTCTCCTGACGGGTATGTATGTCGACACAGGGCACAGAACAAAACGGACGGCGTGAGGACGACCGCGGCATACCGCGCACACGTTATTGTGGTCGACTATTGAACGTCGATACATCGACACAACATAGCTGCATTGACTACCGATCTGCTGACGACAAATACTCGACAAACGTCGTCGATGCCGAGTTGGCTCTACTGGGGTTAGGCCACTGAGGCGGTCAGCTGAGGCCACCGATAATCTCACGAGAGAGAGAGGGAGAGAGAGAGAGAGAGAGAGAGAGAGAGAGAGAGAGGAGAGAGAGAGAGAGAGAGAGAGAGAGAGAGGAGAGAGAGAGAGAGAGAGAGAGAGAGAGGAGAGAGAGAGGAGAGAGAGAGGAGAGAGAGAGAGAGAGAGAGAGAGAGAGAGAGAGGAGAGGAGAGAGAGAGAGAGAGAGAGAGAGAGAGAGAGGAGAGAGAGAGAGAGAGAGAGAGAGAGAGAGAGAGAGAGAGAGGGGCACGAGTGGGTTACTACTATGCTGTTATTTGCAAGCTTCTCATTCCGAGGACAGCAATGTGTGCTTTCAAACCGGCTGTGCGTAACAATCTTTGGCTTGTCAGTAGTCGCGTCAGAGCCAAGCTTCCGTAAGCAGGTCTTATAAATTGGACAGACGTTTCCGCACGATACTAACACAGGTTAACAAAGCATCACAAACTCGGCCGCATTATTATTGTTATTATCATTATTGGAGGAATTATCTGGCAAAAATCTACCTTCAATGCACCAGAAGGCAGAAGTCACCAGTTAAGCAACGTCATCAATTGCCATTGGTTGTGTTGGGTCGTTGACAAAGTGGTTATTAATTAACAAGTAAGCACAGCTTAAAACATCGAGTGTTGTCAAAGTAGTCAATGCTTGCTGGATCACGTAGCTAAATCAGAACCTCCTGGTATAATGACGGACGATCTTTACTAGCATTCCAACTAACAACTTCATCATGCTGGGAAACCAGGAGTTCATGCCTTTCACGTTTCTATCAAAGCTGTAGCATTGGTGTTTGGGTCAATCAACAGTTATTCTGGGTCATCGTTATAGCCCATCTCATTGTCCAACAGCGACATCTCGTACAATTTCCCGCAAGATCGCGCAGGTGCAGGTGGCATACAGCGCTTTTGATCCAGTGTTGTGTTTTCTCAGGTCAACATTACTCAGATATGGAAGCAAAGTCGTCCAAAATGTTTGAGCTTCAGAGAACTGTTAGATGGTTACTGTGGCCTTCCGGCGCTTCGGCTGCGCGGTTCTATAGCGCTCAACCATTATAAAAACAATTTCTGCCGAAGTCCCTACAACGGCATCGGGATGATTCAGCAAATAATTTAGCTTGGACACGCTCAGGTCATAAGTCAGAGCGGAATGATTCACAAACTTTGAGAGTTCGGACATTATCGTATCATACGCCGATTTACCACAGTTTTGCGGGTATCGCACAATCGGCGTGAAAGTGTTTCTTTTTTAACCATCTTCAGTGGACTTAACTAACCTCCATATCTTTCTCCACGCACTTCGCGGTAAGCTCTTTGTTGTGTGTCTCCGATGCCAGCAGTCGTTCCTGCAGGTCGGTGATCTGCTCCATCTGCTGGTCAGCTTCCCTCTCCAGTCGCTGCGATACACTGGTGGTCTCTTCCACGCGACTGCCCAGCTCGGCCACCTGCCGGACGGACGGGGAACTATAGGGAGCACGCACTGCGTATCTGCTAACGTTGGTTGTCATTGGGTTTACGCGGCAGCTTCAGTTCTCCTGTTCATGAGAACTTGGGATTGCGCCATTCGGATCACTTACCGGCTGCTCGTGGGAGGAACTTCCAGAAGTGCAGGGAGGGGTGGGTGTGCTTCGAAATCCTGAGAACCTCGAAACGAGCAGCATATGACCACTGTAGTTGTACCGTATCTAACTCCTGACAACTCATAAAAACACCGAAACAAATTTATGTAAACCCCACCCCATACCACCTTAAAGACATATCCGACCTTCTTTCACCATTTACGCTTCATCCTTCTTGCCTGGATCTCCGCAGTGTCCCGTCTTTCCGGTCAAACTGCATGCATCAGCCGTGAGCGGGCTTAAGTACACCCGCTGGCGGGAGCCCCTCCTGGCCGCCGCAGAAACCTACAGAGCTCACTGTGCAGGCAAGTCTCGCCCCGGAGGACTTCTAGATCCGCGCCGTCTTTCCCCACCTCTATCAACTCTCCTTCGCCCCATAGCGCAGCAAGGCCAGAGCGAACCGAAGGGGCTCTAATTCTAAGCAAAACCAAAATTCTGCTGGAAGTAACCCTCCACTGGGTGCGAAATCCCCTCATCACAGTGATGTACCTGGTTCCGGGGACCTTGTCGAGAGCTCGCACCTTCCTTACTTCGGCGCCTCCTTTTCATACGCACCTCAGCCTGCAGCATCTCGTTCTGCTTCTTGAAGGCGGCTCTCTCGCCGTCGGCCTGGGCCAGCCGCTCGCCGACGTCCGCCAGCTCCCGCCTCGCCGCCTCCAGCTTGGCCTCCAGCCGCGCCAGCGTCTCGTCCTTCAGGGCCACCTCGTTCCTGGAGCTGGCCAGGTGGCCCTGCAGGTCGGAGATCAGCTGGGCGCGCTCCTCCAGCTGTCGGGTCAACAGAAGAGGTCGGGGTCAGAGTCGAAAAGAAGGGCCATGAGTTCTCCCAAATGCTATCGGCTGGGGTGAATCTACCGTCGCCGGCGTCCCTGATATAGTTGATGCTGGTGAGGATGAGACAGTCCCAGGTAATTTTTTGTGGTTTTACGACGCACTTGGCAACTGACGTTTTATGACATCGCCTGCCTCTCACGTCGGCGGGAAGGGCAAGCACCGCGGAGAATCGAGCCCCGTGTCCCCAGACCCTCGTGTCCCCATGCGATGACGTCAGCAGACGGGGAGCGCCACGTACCTCGTTCTGCAGCCGCCACGTCGTCTGATTGGTCGGCTGTGTCTGGACGGCGGACCGGCGCTGCATGGACTGGGGAAGGTGGCCGTTGGCCTGCTGCGGCGCCTTGCTGACGTCACACTCGGAGATGACGTCAGAGTCGCTAGTGAATGCTTCCCGGGGCGATTCGGCCACCTCCTGCAGCGCAGCAGCAGACGGGGTCAGGGCGAGTCACGAGGGGGGAGCGAGGTCACTGACTGGCGTGGACCAAAAATACAGTGAACATGCTGCGGAGCAGGGCTGACAATGACTCCCGCACCAGCACCCCATTAGAGAGCCATTATTTTGGTAATGCGGCGTTGAAAGTCTACATTACGACACCATGTTGACGTTACATGCTTACCTGTACTGATTTTGACACGTTCGAAACATCAACCCTCAAACATTGTGAGCATTTTGGTTCAGCAGATAGACTGTTCAACCGAATAATTTCAAAGAAACATGCCATGTGAGATAAAAGGCAAAGTTCTCGGGTTCGGTGTAGCCGTTTGGTTCCCAGAAATTCTCCTACATCTAAACGTTCAAAAGCCATCTATCAACCTTGTTCCAGTTTGAAAATATCTGCTCATCTGGGCTCCTTGGTTTTCGAGAGAGGCGATTCCCACTGACCTCTTTCTCATCGACCTGTTCCTCCATGACCTCCATGAGGCGGACCTTGACCTTGGCTAGTTCGGCTAGGGCCTGATTCCGCTGGTCGACAAGGTCCCTGCAGTGTCCGCTGCAGGCGGTGAACCTCCGCAGGTGGCTCGACCTGCCGGCGCCAGAGGTCGCGTCACAGACGCTGACGATGGCCCTCCGCAACTTCAGGTCCTACTGGAGATAAGCGTGTGGCCACCTCTATTGAGAAATCCCGTGACCAAGGTAAGAAGTAACAGTTTCTCGCTGGAGGGATTACCAAAATCGGTTCGGATATCACGGCCGCTTCCATCGAGAGCAACACTTCCTAAACCATACGGATCTGATTTGCTGTATTATTTTCGGTTTGAACTGCATTGTAGCAGCCCTCCTCTCCTCTTCCACCACTGTTAACCAATTAAACGCATTAGGGTCAATAAAACAGCATCGCATACCCCGTGTAAAAGTGTGCTTCAAATTAATCTTCTTAGTCCGTCGGACAAAACTCCTAAGCTCATTAAAATAAACTCCTTGCCCGTCAAACTAAACACTTCGGCCCGGTGACCAAACTGCTCAGCGCGTCAGCCCAAACTCCTCGGCCGTCAACCCATGTGATACGCCCCTGCCGCCGACCCCGGATGGGGCTGACCTTGTGCCTGGGGCCGGCTGTGGAGGGCGTGGCGGCCGGCGCCGACCTCACTCGGTCCAGTGTAGATTTGAGATCGGCGACCTCCGCCTGACTCTCCTCCAGCTCACTGGAACGGCGCCACGGGTCAACACAGCCAGCCTCTGCGTGACGGAAACTGACCGGCACCTGACCCTCCTCCACCTCACTGGAACGGCGCCACGGGTCAACACAGCCAGCCTCTGCGTGACGGAAACTGACCGGCACCTGACCCTCCTCCAGCTCACTGGGACGGCACCACGAGTCAATGCAGCCAGCCTCTGCGTGATGGGAACTGACCGGCGCCTGGCTCTCCTCCAGCTCATTGGAACGCCACCACGGGTCAACACAACCAGCCTATGCGTGACGTGAACTAGTTTACGACCTGGAGAATCATTTGCATCGTCACAAACAGTATGGAATCAGGAGTACTGGAGCTCCTTTGAGCGCGTTTACACCAAGTATCACGCCATTCTGGAGTAGGCAACATATAATGCGGAGGATCTTCCCACGAAGCTTGGCATACCACATAACACAACACTTTTTTGGAGGAACCGCATGGCGTTCACAGGCTCACCACTTCCGGATCTCCAGTATTTCTTGAAGGTCCTCCTTCTCTCGCAGCGCCACCCGCAGATCCGACTTCAGGCGAAGCAAGTGATCGCTGACATCTTCACCAGTCTGAGGGTAGAGTCATATGACACTAACTCCTCAGCTATGTACACGGGTC
This sequence comes from Pollicipes pollicipes, assembly GCF_011947565.3. Classification (NCBI taxonomy): domain Eukaryota; kingdom Metazoa; phylum Arthropoda; class Thecostraca; order Pollicipedomorpha; family Pollicipedidae; genus Pollicipes; species Pollicipes pollicipes. The sequence goes on from NW_023596818.1 coordinate 18,227,735, forward strand.
AAAAAGACTGACAATGCCAGCCCCATCGCATTAGTCCACTCACTTCTCGGCTGAAGCAGTAAACGGCCGAGTAAGATCCGAACCAAACGAAGAGATCACAGAACCATTTCTGAGGGCCATAAGCAGCAATGATATTTAACGTTCCCTACTATTTTTCCAGGCACAAATCGCCTCTTTTCTGAACACAAGCCAGCACTGCAGTACCATCCCACACGTACCACGGCGTAAAATGGGTCTAGAATCTGTTCAACGCTTGGACCCAATGAAGTCTTCAGTCTTGCTGAAACCACTATAAATAAACCCGAAGCTGACTTGCCATCGACTTGGGAGCCCGAGTCACTTGCACTCAACGCCGAGCCCGCACACTACAGCCTCACCGCTGCAAAACCTTTCCACCGAACTGGGGCAGCGTTCTTGCACACCGGCGCCAGCACCTCTCACCGGGCGCCGCCGTCTCGCACGCACCGACTCAGCTGAGGCGCGAGCCCAGTGGCCGACTGCTCCACTTGTTTAGATAAGAGCGGCGGCCGCACCACGGGGAGTGTAAAGGGCGTTAAGTACGTGGTAGTTTCTGTCGTCGCCGCCAGAGTTGAGCGTGAACGCAGAGGTTCTATACGCAGAACTCAAGAGAACGTGCTCCGCTGTCGCTTCCGGATGACAATGAAGTGTCAGATGTGCCGCAGGAAGCGGCAGTGACGAATGAACGACGACCGACGGCTGGTGCCAGTGGCGGTTGCCGGGTGATGGAGCGCCCAAAAGATCACCCAAGAGCACCCCCTGGTGTTCCCGGGTCAAGAGGGATAATCTTCGCCCGTCGCGAGCGGTCAAAGGGGCCTCGGAGGCACGCCGTATCTCGGCTCGGGGCGCGCTCAAGGCCGGGGCGATGCTGACCCCGCCGGTCGGAGCTCTCGGTGAATCGTTATCGAAGCGATCGGAAATGTTTGACGCAACCGTCACAGGACGGCTAGATAGTGGAGCGGCCATGCAGAACGAAGGAAACAGGTGGCCTTCATCACAAGGAGCCACGCAAGCCTGAGGTGTGATGCGTGATTGTCGTGATGAGCTGTTACTATGTCACGTTTTGCCCCGTAAGTCCAGTGTATTCAATCACAAAGAGTCTCGTAGATCCCAGCTATGTCAGGTACTGCTGGCTGTAAAGTTCGCTGACCAGGATTTTATTCTATGGAGAGCGTGGGAAACCACGCTTCGCTATATACCAAGAAAGACTGAAATGTCATGCTGCAAGTCCTATTTTGTGCGTTTGTGTCACAAAACCGCACGCTACCAACGCATGATTTATCACTTTCTACTATATGCCATTTGGGCCAGTCTCAGAACAGAGTTCTGATATCCCTGCTATCATATCGGCATTAGACGTCATGGACCGCTTCCCTAGCTGCATTTTTCAGACCCGAATCCTGCGTCGGTGCGGAACGAAATCTGCTTTATTTTTGTTATTAAGATGTTTATCATATTTTCCATGAAAAACAAAAAACAAAAACAAAACAATCAGGAACATCTGGCACATATGTATTCTTTAATGATGCCATACTGCGGGCAACGTTACAGGGTGTTGTACAATTACTAACATTGGAGTAGATTTCTTATGATGCTTTTAAAGGTAGAAATAACGTACCACTGGCTAATATCAAATTGCATATATATATATATATATATATATATATATATATATATATATATATATATATATATATATATATATATATATATATATATATATTCGTGTGTATATAAAAACATGCATGTGATTTACATGTAATATATGTATGCGTGTATATATATATATATATATATATATATATATATATATATATATATATATATATATATACGCACATCATCGAGATAATTGAAGTGCGACAACATAGGAAGGTCTGGATGACGACCGGGCAAATGTACTAAATATGCCATGTCACAAATACGCTGCAGCGTACCAGTCGCGTCACATCATCAAAAACGTTTAAGCCACTTATTTCTCTGAGCTAGAATTCGTCCACCTCGTTTACATTGCTGCAGGAGTCAACGTTAGTGCAACGCTACGGTTGCGGGCACGGAGGGATATTGCTGTAAACAGTGGGCGCAGTCCACCAGCAAACGTGCTGCCCCGGTGCAGTTTGAAACCATCGTCAACATCCGAACGTTTTCGGGCTATCCGACCTTTAGCGCTGTTGACAAGGTTCACTGACCTTAGCTGGTGGCCGAGCACGCTCGTCGGAGACCACTCCCTGCGGTGGCGGGCGGTTGGCGCTGTGCTGCCCTCTGCAACATAGAACATCTATGTTAGCGCCTCTGGTGGCCGGGATGCGGATGAATCGTGAGAGCAACGTCGGCGGTGCGGCACAGGGCTGCTGTGTTGAGCATTAGATGACGAGCTTGGAATGGGCCAGAACTCTGCTGTGTAACCGCAGAAGTGGAAAGCCGCAGCACGAAAGCCCCTGAATGAGTGGTGCCTCATGTTATGGTCTGCACCAATTTTACAAAAGAATTGCCGGAAATATTGGAAGGATTACAGGAACCAGTAAAGCGCGGTTTATCTTTTCGCGGGATGGTGGTGATGGTTAATCCAGCGTAAGCTCAGTTCCCTCATGTGTTAAACAAAATCACACCTATGCCTACAATACAGCGATAACCACCTCAGACTTACCACCGTCTCATCTAAACACAGCTAGAATTTATTACTATCTCTCCGAATCATAAAAAATGAAATGAGACAAAAGTTAAAAGTTAGTTAAAAGTGTAGTGCTTCCAAGGCCATGTTTAGACTTTCAACAGCTGACAAGCCCGCGTCTCTAACAATCCAGAGATTTCACTGCCCTGACCTATCAGATCGCGTACCCGCACACATACCATCAACCTCGTGAGCCACGAGAACCGCTTAACCGCAGCCCAGCATTGCATGCGCGGCCGCCAGGAGGCCACTGACCCAAGCCCGTCGCCGGCGAGCTCCACCTGTTGGCGCAACTGCTCGTTCTCAGCGGTTAGCCGGTCGACCAGTGACGTCATCTCACCGGCGCGGCTTTCGGCCTGCAGCCGGCCGGCCATCAGCTGCTGCACCTGTGGGGACGGGCGGAGTGGCATCAGTGACGTCATCTCGCCGGCGTGGCTCTCGGCCTGTAGCCGGTCAGCCATCATCTGCTGCACCTGTGGGGACGGGCTGGATTGACACCAGTGACTGTCATCTCGGTCTGCAGTTGGCCAGTTCTTCGCTGCTGCATCCTGTGAGAGCATGGAAAAGGGCAGGAAGAAGGGGCCGGACACCGCCATCTCGCTCGCGTGGTTTGGGACCGGCATCGAGGGGAGCATCATCGAATGACGCCATCTTGCTGTTTCGCGCCTCTCTGCCACCTGCGAACAGTCGGGCAGCACGCTGGGCCTGGGACCCTGTGGACACAGGTCCTGCGCCCACACCAGTGGCTTAGCGGGGGAAGAGAGACGTCAGTGACGTCAGTGATGTCACTCAGGCTGCGGTTGATCAGCCATCCCCTGCCGCGCCTATTGCGTGGCGGGTGGGGAGTGGGACCAGTGACGTCACTTGGTCTGCGGTTGGTCAGCCATTGCCTGCTGCACCTGTGGCCTGGCGGGCGGGGAGTGGGACCAGTGACGTCACTCAGTCTGCGGTTGGTCAGCCATCACCTGCTGCACCTGTGGCCTGGCGGGTGGTGGGTGGGACTAGTGACGTCACTCGATCTGCGGTTTGTCAGCCATCGCCTGCCGCGCCTGTGGCCTGCCGGGCGGGGAGTGGCCCACGTTCGCAGCTGCGGCGCATGTGTGAGCTGCGGTGCCAATGGAGCGTAGCTGGCCTCCGTTTACGCCGCCTTCGCACGGTGCAGCAGTGTAGGTCATGGACAGCACCGTAGTACCAATGTCCCTCACATGTCTCAACAGTTTACGGCTGTTTCAGAACAAGGTTGTCCACCACGTCAGATACATACCTTCTCATCATTATCACGAATAAACCTTTCCTGATGAGGCGCTCGCCATTCGAACGTCTTAAGTTAGTGTGCTGTTATTGGGTTTTTAAGGAGGCATCAACGGCATTGCATTTTACGGCCAACATGCATATCGTTAACATATATACCGCACATATATGTGCGTTGTGTACACATCAATAAGACTCTAAGCCTCCCGCTGACGCAAAACACAGGGCAACGCACAGCACCGTTGCCGGGTTGCAACGGACTCGGCCCGTAAAAACCAGACGTGAGGCAGAGCCCATACACGGCAAACCGAGAACGTGAGATCCGCCGCCGCCTCTGGCACGTACCTGCCGCTGTAGCTGGTGCAGCTGCAACATGTACTGCTTGGTGCTGGAAGTGGTGGAGACCAGGCGGCTCTCCAGCATCTCACAGCGGCGGGACGCCTCTGCCGGAGGTCGACACCCGGTCATCATCGAGAGCTGGGGAGCAATCCCGGCCCCACCAAGAGCCGGGGAGCGATCCCCGGCACCACCGAGAGCCGGGGAGCGATCCCCGGTCACCACCGAGAGCCGGGGAGCGATCCCCGGCACCACCGAGAGCCGGGGAGCGATCCCTGGCACCACCGAGAGCCGGGGAGCGATCCCTGGCACCACGGAGAGACGGGGAGCGATCCCCGGCCACCACCGAGAGCCGTGAAGCGTTCCCCGGCACCACCGAGAGCCGTGAAGCGATCCCCCGGCACCACCGAGAGCCGTGGGGCGATCCCCGGCACCACCGAGAGCCGGGGAGCGATACCCGACATCAACGAGAGCTGTGGAGCGATACCCGGCACCACCGAGAGCCGTGGAGCGATACCCGGCACCACCGAGAGCCGTGGAGCGATCCCCGGCACCACCGAGAGCCGTGGGGCGATCCCCGGCACCACCGAGAGCCGTGGAGCGATACCCGGCACCACCGAGAGCCGGGGAGCGATCCCTGGCACCACCGAGAGCCGTGGAGCGATCCCCGGCACCACCGAGAGCCGTGGAGCGATCCCCGGCACCACCGAGAGCCGTGGGGCGATCATTGGCAGTACGCCTTTCACGGACCTCGCTGCCACATACAGCACAGGACGTTGATTCGCTGCAGACCATTGTCGCCGAAACGGAAGGGCCTGGTAGTGGTTTTCCTCGATCGGTAAGTCAACCACCCAACGTTAGAAGAATTAATGTCTGGATATCAAAATTTCATGGGCGCTGCAACATCGGGATTGACTTTGCAATCGACATTGCCTCCCTCCATACCCTGAAAAAGTGCCGCTACCAATGCATAGTAGTTGGTATGTATCGGTAACCAATGGTTCATTCAAAACAGGGCTGCGCTTGCACCTTATTTTCGAATCCTGACGTGAGCAACAGGAGCAAGAAGAACAGGAGAGCAACAGTGAAAGAATGAACTGCGACGTACATGTCGATTCTGCATAGGACCGAGTCGCCCGTCCTCATTTTTTGTCATTGTATTATTCAATATTTCGATGCAGATATCAGAATCTGTGTTCGACTCCTCGAATTCGAATCCGAATCCAAATCCAAATCCACTTCCCCTGGGATTCGAATTCCAAACGCTGCAAATACTCAGCCCTGACTGCGTCGCCTTTAACCGCTAACCTGTTTGCCCGCGAAATATCATAGCGCCTCACGAGTCTCACAGTAGCTATTTCACAGCCAAAGCAGGCCGCGCCTCTCTGACTGTTCTGTGCACAGCGGCGCAGCTCGGTGCCGCGGCTGAAGGGGCGGACATAACGCCGTCCAGCGCACCTGTCTCCAGCTCCTTCACTGTCTCCACCAGAGTGCGGTTCTGCTGGTTCAGGTCGCCGATCCAGTCCTCCAGCAGCTCCATCTTGTCCTGCCGCAAACGTGGGAGAAGAATGTTAACGCCGCTTCGGCCGTGTGGCCAAACCCAAGAACACCCATGGAGCTAATGTGCTGCATTAGTACGCTTTGACGGGACATTTAGCAGCAGGAACGTAGTTTTTCCTGGGCACGCGTACTTCTTCCATCTAACGCAAACGTTCAAAGACGCACTCATTATGTTAAGTGTAGGCGTGCATAGGAGCTCATGATAAATGCAGTGATAGAAAAAGAGAGAAAAAAGCAATCAACTCACACGAAATCCCTCCATGATATTCAAGCGGCATAAAGCTCCCTTTTATAGAGCATGGTTGCAGAGCTTTTGTGAATGCTCAATGTAAAACGCAGACTGACGGAAGAATCCGGGACAATTATGGTAGATAATGAATGACGTGGTCCAAACTTATTCACCGGGAATGGTCGCCACTTCTTAACTAGTCTCTCGGATGGCCTGCTGATTCATACACAACACAGCCAAAATCCCGGGTTCGGTCGCCCGATGCTGTGCTGCAGCTTATTTTTCCGAGCAATGTCAGCTCTCACCAAAGGTGTCAGGGCAAAACAATTTGTATTTCATTCATGCTTTACCATGGAAAGCCATGGGACGAATATGAGCTTGTCGCCGAATTTAAAGGGTAAATGACGCATTTTACCAAATTTGAACGGCCGATGCTCCTTCCCCTGGTTCCCCCATCCTTGTTTTCAAGGTCGACCCCCGCGTCCGCCGGCTGTGACTGGAGGACGCGGTGCGCCAACGGCTAATGACCTTGCCGCGGGCTATTCTGGTCAGGGGTCAGGTGCCGCCGGTGACAGGGCTCCAGAGTAACCACCGACGGCCGGCCAGAGAAGCCGGCTACCGGACGCGACGACAGCGATGGACTAGGTGTGGGGCCACATGCCGGCTGCCCTGACGGTTTTGGGGCAAAAACAGAAATATTTCGGCTGTAATGTATGAAATGCCTTGCAATGCGCAGATTGACGATGGTTGAATTCGCTTGCTGTTCACCTATCTTCGGACAATCAGATAATGAGGGATGCGTATTTCTATTTGAAACAAATAAATTATTCGTTTTTTTCCTCGCCTTTCCATACCCGTTGCCAAAATGCTGCAACACCTCATAGCCAGCTGCAAACGGGCAAAAATGGCAGGCGTCAGGATCAGAAATGGTAGTCCTTTTAAACGGAAACGTCCTGATTTGTTGAAAAAGATCGACGGAAACCTAAAACACTGGGCACGAAATATGCTGGGCGGTGGAAAAAGCAAGGGTGACAATTTCTTAACGTGTGGGGAACCATGGATTCTAAACCTTCCGCTTTGCAACTCTCCTCCGACTTCGCAGTAATTTTTTTCATTTTCAGCGCACCTAAAGCAGGTCAAAAAGAAGAACCGGTAATAAAAATAGATATATTCGCGTCCGCTTGCTTGATATATAAATACATCGGTGTGAATCTTTCGCTGACACGCGAGCTGCAGTACACTTCGGCTGAACAGACATGACCCAGGGAGTCACACCCCGATCTCTGACGCCGCCAGACACCAGCTGGCACCGGTGCTGAGGCTCGGCGCTCTGCAGTGGCAACAGGCCACGTCTGCCCGCGGGTCCCGGGCAACCTAACATCCGCCCTCGACGCTATGTAACGTACCCCCCGTCCTACCCCTCCCCTGCACTCCTTCTGAGGTCCGCGGCGCCGTCCCTCAGGTGTCCCTCCCCCATCAGCAGCTGGCGGCGGCTGGCGGCCGTCCCCCCCCCCCCCGTCGCGTGACGCCGCTGAGGGGACGGCGCCGGATGACGGAGCTCGGCCGGCGCGCCCGCGGCCGTTCCAGCGCGCCACGTCACCGCCGCGCCGGCCTGCGAAAACAGACGACCGCGGCGGCGGCGGCGGCGGCGGCGGTTCAGAACCGCAGCGGCGCCGCATTCGCCGGCCTAATCACCGCCGTGGGCCGCCTCTGTCGGCCGGCTGGCGTCAGGAGACCGCAGTCCAGCCGGCAACGTCACAAGCTGGGACAGCACAAGGGGATCTGACGAGGGACGCGGCGAGAGCGTCTGGCTATGGCCGCGGGCGGGGTTTCCAATGCGGGGTGTGGTGATACCGCCGAGCTTTCGAATGCACGCCTGATAACCGATAAAGCCGAGCCTCGGGCAGTCTTGGCTGCAGCGGCACGTCGTGGCGATTGCGGCGGTGGTTTAGGATCGCTGTGCTGCACTTTGGCAGTGTGTTCATAGCGGCACCCCGACACTTTGGCGGTGTGTTCCTAACGGGACCCCGACACACGGCCGCGCGGCGGGCCAGCTCCTCAGGCTTTGGTATGTTACGGCTGCTGATCATTTCGCCGTGGTCTAAAAACAAGAGGAATTCGCGAGTTAGCCCATGTGTAAATGCACATGAACAATTGCACCGACGTATCCAAGTTCCGTGTCACCACCATGAGCCGCCTTGGTGCCCTGAAAGCGTACTTTTTGCTGCCAAGTTCTGACCACAGACTACTGCGTATCACAAAGCCCTGAGCTGAGTGCTCGTGGCACTGATTCGGCGAACCGAGCGGAGAGATGGGGCTCTGTTCCGGTGGCAGGCGGCAGGAAGTGACGGCGAACAGACCGACCAAGGGGCTGTGCATACAGCCGACACAGCCGCCCGGCGCAGCACTGGGAGACGACACAGCCGCCCGGCGCAGCGCTGAGGTGGGCGGCGCTCCAAGAGACGACACAACCGCTCGGCGCAGCACTGGGAGACGATACAGCCGCCCGGCGCAACGCTGAGGTGGGCGGCGCTCCACACAGCCGACACAGTCGCCCGGCGCAGCGCTGAGAAAGGACACAGCCGCCCGGCGCAGCGCGGAGGTGGACGCGCTCCACAGAGACGACACAGCCGAGTGTACACAGCAGTCGCCCGGCGCCGGCGGAGAGACGAGCACACGTCCGACACAGCGTGGTGCGAGGTCACGCGCCACGAGACCGGTCCGCGCCACGGAGTTTAGGTCACTTCGGCGGCTTCTCTGTTGACAGATGACCACGCGGCGCTTGCTGCTGCACGCATACGCTGGCATCTCGCTGCAAAGCCTGCAGGACCCGCTGCACATGGTGGTGACGGTTTGGCCTGGCTGTGGGGGCGCTGCTTACCCTACTCCGCCGCTCGGCGAGGTATCCGCGAGGGTAACGGACAGAGGATCGGCTGGTGGGTCGATAACCATAGCCAACATAAGATAAGACACAGATGTGTGGTACTGGTGGGGAGCGCTCGAGCAGAACCACTCGAGGTGGTCGGTACACCAGCGCCAGCGAAGTCCCTGTCTGGTGCTCCCCATGAGCCGGTCACTGGAAGCCTCCCCCGGGGTCGGTTAATACGCGCGGGGGAGTGCGGCTCCTGAGCGAGCGTGTGTCCCACCCGTGTTCAATCGCACAGCGCGTGACGCGCTAACGCCATCTGTGTTGCAATGGTGGGTGGCGGCCTTGGATATGTATTTTGCAATCGCCTTGCCCGAGCGGGTCGCAAGAGACCAGACGGGGCAGCACAGGCAAGCGGTCTCAATGTTTTGCATGTGTTGCCTTCACACGGGCCCGAAGTCATTGAACTTGATGCATTGCTGATGATTTTGGGATGGTTTATGTGATCGTCAGTATAAAAGCACTTGTTCTCATGACCGGGTTCGAGGTGACCATCATCGGTCACAACGAATTCGTATCCGTGTGGGTCACGACTTTCAGCTCTTCATTTGAACCCACCACCAAAAACACCTTTCATGTCAAGAGCGTGCCATTTCTAAAAAATCCTGAGCAGTCCCACCAAAAGCAAATGGTGTGAGCTCCCGCTTTACGCTCTGTTTACATCCTCGTCACACTCCTCCCTATCCCCACCGCACAGTCATTCAAGCAGTCTTTCCCCAACCAACCAACCAAGCAGCCTATCAGCCCCTTCCCGGCGGCACGGCATGTCGCAGCCGGCGACGTGGAGCCGCTGGTGGCGTCCCTGGCATCCACTCCCTCCCCCCCCCCCCCCATCCAGGAGGCGCGGCCGGGTGCGCGCGGCCCGCTCCGCTGCTGCAGCCGGCACTGCTACGCCCCCGAGCGGCGTGGTGTGGACCGCACGACCTCGCGGCGGATTAACGGCATCGTCCGGTGCTCTAAATGACTACGACCCCAGCGCGGGCGAAAGGCACGGCAGCATCACGAGCGAGGGGCTGGCTTCGTGTGTGGCAGCGCCTGCCTAACGCTGAATCGGTTGGTCTCTTGCCAGAGCTCTTGCTCAGCGTTACTGAGAGGTTCAGTGGCAATTCACGGCTAAAAATGTGCATCGTTCGCAAACAGTGCGCGTTCCATGCGCTTGATCTAGCCGTTTGTTATGAAAGCCTTTGTTTACAGCTCGGGTCCCGACTTCAACCAGCTACCAAGCGCACAGAATGGCAGCAGCGCGACAGAAGGAAAAGATCGCGTTAGACCTGATGGGCTTCCGTTCAGGCCGAATCACATACTGAAGAGATCAGCTCCAGTGGGTAATCTTATCTGACCAGAGAGTCAACTTCAAGCAAGCGCTGTTCTTGGCACCTGACTCACGCATCTGTGATGGTGACTGGTGCCACAGGAAACGCGATAGCGCTCGCTCGGCACCATCCAAGATAGACACACCCACCCACACCACAAGCCAGAGTGTTGGAGCTCTAAATTCACCGCCTTCGCCTCGTAGCGATAACAAAGAGATTTCCCACTGCTGGCTCATCGGCGATGTCGAACAGTGTTGTCAAAACAGAGCGTGTTGTCCTCCCCGGTCACAAGATCACCCCAAGTTAGGACAGGTTTACAATAGCCATGGACCTGCCCGGCCTTTAACAGCTTTTCTATCCTCATTGAGCCTCAATCCGCGGCTAGCCCGAACAAAGGGAGCGCTATCCCGAACGAGAAGCTGAGGCACTCGCAATGTTTGTCCTGCGGCCCGCCCACCATGACGTCAACGGCGTAACCAGGCCGGCTCGTGTCACCAGACCTTCCCGGTCGCCGGGAGGGCGGCGGGAAGGAACTGACCTTGCTGTAGGAGGGCGCCGCCGGGTCCCGCTCCAGCCGCTCCATCCGCGTCTGGTACAGCCGCTGGAACTCGCCCAGGATGTCCAGCATGGCGTCTCGGCCGTCGTCACTCACGCTACCCACCTCGCTGGAGCAGCCGCTAACGTCGCACATCGCGGCCGCTGGCGCTCTCGCCGCTGCACCCTGCACGCCCACACACCGCCGCGTCCGTCCCGCTGACGGCCGCCGCGTCGGTCGTCGGTCGCGACGGCGCCGCGCTCCGCGTCTGCGTGCCCGCATCGACGCGCGGTCGGCGTCGGTGACGTCGGGCCTCAGCCGCCAGCTGGCCGCGGCGCGCCGGCCTTCAGCGTAGAGGCACCGCGCAGTCGCCGGCCCTCAGCGCAGCGCCGCCGTTTGGCGAAGACGCCGAGGCCGCGAGCGTGCGGTGTGTTGACATGGTGCGATTTGTGCCGGTGATGTAACGGCGAGGTGTGGGGCGCGCCCGGCTGATGGCACGCGCGCTTCTTGGTGACACGCTCTCACTTCCTGCTCCTGACACGCGACGACACGGCTGCTGACATGCGACGCCGCGCCCCTCTCACGCCAGAAGTAGTGCCGTGTCACGCGTCATCAGCACTCGCCGCCCGTCCGAGCGTTGGCACTGCGGCCTGTCGTCGCGGAGGGCCGTCCACCCCTGGCGTCCGACGAGCGGGGCTGCAGACGCGTGTCAGCCGGTCTCGCCGGCCAGCCAGCCCCAGAGACGCCCCGACAGGCAGGGTGCCGTCCGTCGGAGGATGGCGTGACGGGTGGGTTGTCTGATAGCGATGCGTGCATCGGCTCAGATGACGTCAGTGAGGCCAGATTTAGCGCAGATTGCCTTGACTGAAATATGAAGCAGGTAGCGTGCTGGTACATACCACTGCAGATGGCTCGCGACGCGATCAAAGTGATCAACACTTCACCGTTAAAGCTCGACACGGACTGCTGCAATGTAGCACACTGGAGCAAGTATTTCCGCTTGAAGCGAACCTTTTCTCGCCCCTCCCCCCCCCGATATCGAGACATCAGCCCGCTCACGTGTGAGAAAACCGAACTGCGTGGCATGCCGCGCAATTCAGCACATACGTAACTATCCAGGCACAGCCAGCGCCGTTACGCTCTACAAACAGTACGGTATCACCGAACGGTACGTGGTGACTGGTTTTCGAGGACGCAAGCACTTGATTAACGACTCCGGTGTCGGTGCCTGCAACCGGTTTATGCTCGGTACTATGCTGTTATGCCCGAGCATTGGGATGGGACAGCACGGGTACAAAGTGTGCGACTTTTCCGTCATACTAACGGGCGACGAGCGCAAAACAGAACTCGGCGGAGACAGTTAAGGTAACGAGCACTGTGCGGAGCCCGAAGTCTACCGAAAAAGGGCCATGCTAGATGGGCTTCATGCTGTCATTTGGGCGCAGACACCGTAGTATCAGTATGTACCAAGGCGAGCCATCTGCATATAGCGATAGGCAGGCATATAACTCGCCATGGTTTTGCGACACGACACAAAAAACTGCACACTTGGAGCCGACTTCCATGGCTGCAGTCAGCATAATCACCTGCCCTATCGTTCGCCGCGAGCAATCAACGGGATCGTACTCTGCAGAACGGAGGCACCGTCTTTGCATCTGTCAGCTTCAGTGCGACATCGATGCCGAACGTTCCAGTCGTGGCGTTCTTGAGTTTAAACGGGATTCAAACATTGCCGCCGTTACGAATCACGTCCAGTGATCGAATTCCCCCGGCTATATTTATTGAGTCCCGCCATAAAATGCACACAAGCCTCAGCGGCAAATCTCGGAAGGCTGTCTTCACACGCTAATATCCACCCAGGCGACGCGCCGGCTACGAATTCCCACAGATTATTACGCTGAAATCCCAAGTGATAACACAAAACCTACAGCAACGGAGTCAACAGAGCGGGGCGTTCTTACACACGAGAGGCTTTGAAAATCGCTGAGACGACAGGGCCTAGAAGACAACTGCCTCTTGGCATCTATCCTACCTGATTATCAACGCGTACATCACGGCCGATGCGTATTACGGACTCGTCGCTTCGCGCCGGCCATACGTATTGTTCGTCCCCAGCTCAGTCTCCTCGAAGCATCCCTCCTTAACCATCTAAACATTCGCCAACTGGACCATGACAACCACCCAACGTTTCCCCGCCAACGCCTGACTGCCAGGGCACAGCCTGGCCCCCAGCGCCAGCATAACGCCCTAGCCCTTCTGATCCCAGGTGCTCACTGTAAGCGTATGTACATTCAACACCCCCACGCATAGACTGCCTCACTGGAAAACAGAGTGTCAAGCACACGCGCACCGCGTGTTCACCCCATCTACGCGGTCGGTGGGAGATCTCATCCTCCGAACAGACTACGCAACACTAGTTTCCGAGATCACCCTCCTCGCGTCTCACAGCACCGCCGCCAGCGGCCCAGTCCACCTCCCGGTGCCCGTCAGCCTTCAGATCCGGCCGGCTCTTCCTCGGATGACCTTCGCGGCTGTGTCTACAGGCCACACTCCCGGCGCGTGTCTGTGCTCCATACCCCCCCCCCCCCCCCCCCGGGCGTCCCTGCGAGTCACAGGCGTCCACCGTCCACCGTCCGCCACCGTCCACAGGTCGGCCTGGGTCGGCGCTCCAGAGTCCCCCCCCCTCGGGGCGTCTCTGCGGATAGCAGACGGCCCCACCATTCACAGGGCGGTCTCGAACAGCACGCTGCGTCGCTTGCGCGAGGCGCCGATCTTGCGGTGCGCCATCGGGTTGGTATCCCTGTCGGTCAGCGTCTTGCGGCGCTGGTTCTCCTCGCCGTCGACAGGTGGCTCTGTCGGCAGCGCGCCGCTGGCGTCCGTCCACTCCTCGGACAGGGCGTGTAGTCCTGCATGGCACAGCAGAGGTCGGCGTCACGTGTCATGAACGTGAAAGAAAAGAGGGCTTCAGTAGGTTAGCAAACGACCTGAGCACACAAACATCAGGACCACAACTGAGCGGGTGCACCCAAACATACATACGAAACCACGACAGCGACGGTAGCATTGAGAAAGCGTGAGCACGACTGAAGAAGTGGTCCGAAACTGATGGATCAAGATTGAGGCATCAACTATACATAAAGGAGATATACAGGTTGTGATCTCCTCATCGAACCTGCAATAGCAATATCGAAGCTGAGACATCCAGACTGAAGCTGAAAGAGCGAGCGGGAGAGTGATGGTCCGGACTCGAGCGTGAGACAGCGTCCGTTCGGTATCGCAGTGGAGACACGCGCACGCCCACCGGCGGCCGTACTGACCGATGCGGCTGAGCTGGGACGTGTCGCCGCCGGCTGACTGGTTGCTGACGTCGGCCAGCGCCGACCGCGGGGGGCTGGCGGCCGCCGGCAGCGAGGCGCCGCTGCTGGTCGACGTCAGCGACCGGTAGCCCTCGTCATTTGTCTCTGGGGCCGTGATATCCACCGTCGGGCCGTCTGCCGACAAGGGAATTGTCAGGAGAGGGGTGCTGTCAGGAAAGGGGTACTGCCAGGAGAGGGGTGCTATCGGGAGAGGGGTGCTGTCAGGAAAGGGATGCTGTCACGAGGGATGCTGTGAGGAGAGGGATGCTGTAAGGAGAGCGGGCGCTGTAAGGGGAGGGGGGGGGGGCTGTCAGTAGAAGGGGTCCTGTCAGGAGACAGGGTGCTGTCAGGACAGGGGTGCTGTCAGGAGAGGGGGTTCTGTCAGAAGAGGGATTCTGTCAATAGAGGAGCGCTGTCAGGAGAGGGATGCTGTCAGGAGATGGGATGATACCAGGAGAGGAGGTTCCGTCAGGAGAGGAGAGGGGTTCGATCAGGAGAGGAGAGGGGTCCTGTCAGGAGATGGTGCTGTCAGGAGGGGACGCTGTCAGGAGGTGTGCTGTCAGGAGGGGTGCTGTCAGGAGAGAGGGTGCTATCAGGAGAGGGGTGTTAGTAGAAAGGTGCCGTCGGGGAGGGGTGCTGTCGAGAGCAGTTTTGTCGGTAAAAAGTGTTTTCAGGGGAAGGCACACTGTCAAGGGACGGGTGCTTCCAGGAGTGAGCACCATTAGGGGGAGGGCTACCAGGAAAGTGGTGCTACTAGAACAGTACTGTTCGGAAAAGTGTTTTCAGCGGTCAGGCGTTTCAGAAGAGGGGTGCTGTCAAAAGGATTGTTGTTGGGAGGGGTGTTGTCCTGAGACAGGTGTTTTCAGGGGGCAGGGGTGCTGCCAGGAGATGGTGCTGTCCTGGGATGGGTGCTGTCCTGAGATGGGTGCTGTCCTCAGATGGGTGCTGTCCAGGGTGGGGTGCTGTCCAGGGTGGGGTGCTGTCCTGGGAGGGGTGCTCCCAGGAAAGGGATGCTGTCAGTGGAGGGAAGCGTCGGGAGAGGGACGCTGTCAGTAGAGGGGTGCCGTCAGTGGAGGGGTGCCGTCAGTGGAGGGGTGCTGTCGGTGGCAGGGTGTTGTCAGGGGAGTGGTGATGTGGTAGTGATGTTGTCTGTGGAGGTTGCACCAAGGGTTAGCTTAGGAACATTGTGTTGCACCCTAGGTAATACGAAATAATATATTGTTTTTCAGTCCTAAAAGAGATACAAGGAAGGCAAAAATAGCACCATACATGCACTTTGCTAAAACGGGGCAGCATCCGCGTAACTGGCGAATTTCAGACAATGCCATTCAGAAAGCAATCACAAAATACCACAGCCCTCGTCACGAATTTACTGAGACGAGACAAACACACTACATAGGTGGTATCAATCACAAAGCCGCAACGCGCGCAGAAAACCGTCTCACGAACAGCCTCAGAAGGTCCGCTGCTGCTACCACAGACGTCCGAGCGTCCACGGTAGGCGCCGGGCCGCGGCTCACCTGTGTGCTCCCCGGCAACGGGGCCCCGAGTCGTCGGCCGCAGGGGCTCACAGGCCCGGGGATCGGGCGGCAGGCGCCGGGCCGCGGCTCACCTGTGTGCTCCCCGGCGACGGGGCCCGAGTCGTCGGCCGCAGGGTCTCCCTGGCCCGGGGATCAGGCGGCAGGCGCCGGGCCGCGGCTCACCTGTGTGCTCCCTGGCGACGGGGCCCGAGTCGTCGGCCGTAGGGTCTCCCTGGCCAGGGGATCTGGCGGTAGGCGGTGGGTCGGCCGTTGCAGGGCCCGCACCGAGGCCCCCTGGAGCTGGTGCCACCGCCGCCACGTCTGCCGCTCGGACAGTCACCATGGTGGCCGGCTCGGCTGCGTCTGTCGCAGGGGTAAAACATGGGCAGATTATGTGATGGCTCATGTAAAGCTATTTGCAGCAGGATCTAAACAGCTTGCACATTCGTACGCTTAAGACAGCAGAAGCCCGTGTCATTGAACACAAAACGTTATAATTCCTTTCTGCTAACAGTTATGATTCAAAAGGCACGTCTCAAAGCAATTTGAAGCAAAGTTCTATAGGTTTCTCACTTCCAGATTTCTGAGTGGAATCACAGCCCCACCATGCACATAAAGAATCGGCTGCCGTCACGCACCCACCACATGTCTCCAGCCTCCCAGCACTCACCGGAGGCGGCCGGGTCGGCGAGGTCGGCCGGGGTCAGCTCGACCTGGGACGGGTCGGTGCCGTCCAGACACTCTCTCAGGGAGTCGCTGAGCGGGGAGTCCCCAGACAGCAAGCGGGCGGCCGTGGCGCTGACTGCGCCAGCTGCAAACACGGAGAGCACGCTTCCATTAGGCAACTGTCAGAATGCGGAACTTATAAGCTCAACTGCGCACAAAAGTCCAGCCAAAAATAAAGTTAGATCCATATGTTTCAACCCTCCATAAGGTGTGCGAATCTGGCCCATTGGAACCACTCGCTCAGAAAGATTACATATCCATAAGCTGTCAATTAAGGTTAGATGTTCCTTTCTGGCCACGGATCCCACCTTTGGGGATGAGAATTGCATGGAGGGCATACGATGCGGCTAAATTCAAGGAGTCGAGAAGAATAACGGTCCAGGCGGCGCCAACAGATAGATACCGAATGGGAGATGATGTACGGATGGCACGTGCCGCATGTAAGGAGGCAACAAAACCGGCTGTGGTAGCCAAACATAGTGCCGGCGTTCCACAGACGTGGTGTGTTAGGCAGGAGAGGCATGCCCAGAATTAAAGCCATCTGCTGGTCGACGTCCACCAGAACAAGACCATTTCCAGCAGTGACAGTCAACCCACAAGAGAACAAGTCCACCCACCAACTAGCTCCCACC
This sequence comes from Pollicipes pollicipes, assembly GCF_011947565.3. Taxonomy (NCBI): domain Eukaryota; kingdom Metazoa; phylum Arthropoda; class Thecostraca; order Pollicipedomorpha; family Pollicipedidae; genus Pollicipes; species Pollicipes pollicipes. The sequence goes on from NW_023596818.1 coordinate 18,244,808, forward strand.
CAGCATTCACACAGCCACAAACATGGCCAGCACGCCGAGCCACACCGGCGCAGCAGCCTGCCACCCCTCACCTGATGGCGACGGCGGTGTGACGTCCACCAGCGAGAGGTCCACCGGCTCGGCGGTGAGCATATCCCTCTGCAGCAGGTAGCGGCAGAAGGGCGAGCTGAGCGCGGCCGGCTGGCGGCGCGGCCGCTTCGGGCCGCTCGGGCTGTCCTCCAGCGGCTGCAGCTCCATCGGCGAGAGCGGCGTCACGGCGGCCGGCGTCAGCGGCGCCCCTGTCGCCGCCGCCGCCGCCGCCGCCGCCGCCGCCGCCGCTGGGCCGGCGCTGGTGTCGGCCGCCGCCGACAGAGACGTCTGCGACAGCAGACAGACGGCGCGCCGGTTGCGCGGCGTCAGCATCTGCACGCGCGTGCTGGAGCACATGGTGCCCATCTTCTGGCTGATGGGCGAGGTGGGCGCGGCCGGCCCGTCCCCGCGCACTGGACGCAGCGGTACCTGCGGCACGACAGCGTCTGCTCATCGAGGAGAGGCGACAATGGGAGATACACGCCACTCAAGCGAAGCATTACTAGTGAGTACAGGGTAAGGTGCGTAAGAATATAAAATGCATCCACATGATGAAACAAGGCCTTTTTAAGAAGCCTGTCATATACCCCTCATCAGTTGTAACGTGCATAATGAGGGGCTCAGCCAACCAGATAAGTTACCACACAAAATACTATTTTTGAATAAAGATATGATGATGCAAAGTAAGATACACACAAATCGTGCAAACTCGGTTAGAACCATTTTCAGTGGCAATACATAATCCGTCTCATCGGACTGCTCCGACCAAGCACACTCCACCTCCCTCTCAACCCTCTCAAACTGTCTATACGTTCCCTGCCAACTCCGCGCCACATCACCGACTCGTCGCTCACCTGTCCACGCCGCATCGAGTTGTTCCTGCCGGCGCGGAAGGTGGACATCTCGGCGGTGCGGGAGGAGCGGCGCGCCGAGCCGGGCAGCGGCGGCGGCACGCCCTCGGCGCCGCGCGCCACCCCCTCGCGCTGCACTTGCCGCAGGCTGCGCGCTAGCCGCGGCGTGAAGCGCGCCGCCGCCGTCGGCGTCAGCAGCGAGCGCTTCAGCGACGGCCCCGCCAGCGACGGCGTTGGCCACATGGACACCTCCTCGGTGCTCTGCTTGAAGCGCGCGCGCTCCGGCGACGGCGGGCTGGCGAGCGCCTCCTCCGAGCTGCTGCGGCGCGGGCCCAGCGCCGCGCCCTTCGTCGGCGGCTTGCGCTGCCGGCCGGCCGCGAAGAAGAGGTGCTTGCGCAGGGACTCGCCGAAGCTGCGCGTGCGCGTGCGCTGCACGACTGTCGGCGTGCCGGGGCCGCTCTCGCGGTTGAACTGCTTGATGAGCTTGCGGCGGCGCGTCGAGTCCGGCATGCTGCTGATGTGCGCGTATAGGCCGGCCAGCGCCGTGTCCGTGTTGTCGTGCTCGCCCGCTGCCGCCGACTGTTCCCGGTCCACGAAGCTGAAGACGGTGGTAGCCTGCGGCGAGTCGGCGTCGGAGCAGCTGTGGCGGCGGCGCCGCTGCAGACCTGGCGTGCCTCCCTGCTGCTCCAGATAGGCACGCATGTCAATTTCCAGCTCCTGGGGAATCTTGAAGAGTAGTGGAGTATTCTCGATCATCAGTGCAACGGCCTGAGCCATTGAGCCTGAAGCAGTTTGAAGCTCGGTGGCGGGCATCTTCCTCGGGCAGAGGATGTGGGGGGCAAACATGGTACCCAGGTTCAGGGCAGTCATTTTGTTTTCCTTGTGACGTCTGGAAACCTTGAACAGCAGGTGCAATAAATCCTTGAGGAGCTGGTAGTTTTCAGCTGGCACCAGCAAGAACAGCAACTGCAGTGCTTTGATCTGCTTGTTGTGAGCTGCACACAACTGTTCAGGAGGTGTGTCCATGGGACATATGTCTGCCACCTGACAATGAGCTGGGTACAGGGCCTTGGTTAGAAGGGGTTCTGAGAGACTTGCCACAAACCCCTTCAAAACACTGGCACAATCATGAGCTGAGTAAAGACCAGACTCAAAGTCTACTGATGATCCAGACAAAAGATATTGCTTCAACTCTTGCTGTCGCACAAGGTTTCCAGTTTTTCGGAACAGGCCTTCATGTACCAAGTTCTCTTCTCTACTGAGAAATTCAATCAACTGGTATGCCTGACAAACACCTTCATGAGAAAGCACCACACTTTCTGAGCTGGTGCCTTTTGTTGACTTGCCTTTGCTCTTGGTGCTGAATGGCAGCAGCTTTCTAGCACTTTCGTTGTTTTTATCATCAGCTAATGCTGGAGCATCTACCTCATCAATGGAGAAATTCAACAAGAATGAAAGATGCATTTTCACCAAGGTATAGAACTGAGATTCATCCTGATGCCGCATATTTCGCATGACTGTTTCAGTATCAACAACAGAAAAAGTTGTGGTCAATGATGAATCTGCGTCCATTACGGCATGCAACGAATCCTCAAACCAGGTTAATGCACGGCTGAGACACTAAAATCGGTGAATGGCGCATCTGCGGCATACACCACAAATACTGTTTCCCGTTGGTTTCTATTCCTCCAATGTCTTCCTGGCGATTGTATGCCACAAGCTACGATCCTGAGACGGGATATGCACATTCAATGCTTGAACACCCGAAAAATCTGCTCAACCACACCCACTGTGTGCTAACCCATCCCACTTCACATTTGAATTTGCGGCCGTGCTTTGAAGCCCACTTGGTGCTGCCAAATTGACTCCCCCAAACCAAACATAAATATCCCTTCATTCTACAGAGGAAAACTACTGAACATCGCTACCTAAGCGTTGTTGGGGTGGGGGAAAGGTGGCACACAGGGCTGACAAATGGCTTACTGAATGTGACTTCCAAGAAACTGATTTGGCTTATTTTATCTCTGCAAATAAGGCCACTGCAAGTAGCACCAGGTGGCCAGCGCCATGTGCGCGAGATCGATCGTCGTGAAATAGTGTTTTCGTGAGGCTTTCGAAATAAGTCTGTACCGCTAAAGGTCATGCTGGTGCCTGTATCTGTCTTTTCAGTTTTGAAGTTTTCGTCTGGACGGAATGAGGGGAATGTTCCACATTTGAAGATGTTGAAGCAAGCATCAGATATGATGAAATAAGCACACTTAGAACTATTTCTTGACTTTTAAGTGAAAAGCCTGCTCTTGACGGCACAATTTCTCAGTTTAGTAAATATGCTCCACAACACGTCATTTTTTGATTATGTCATCATACCTTGTACAATATTGATTGAGAGTCGATTGACGGCCATTATATCTGGGAAGCGTGCTCACGAACGCTAGATATGAACAATTAGGAAATCATGTTTTTCATGGCCTTGATGGCCACATGGCTTATAAAACGACAGGAATCTAAAGACACTATCATGCCGTCATGGATGCCTTGGTGACCTGGAAGAAGTCTTCTCGAAAAATTCTGTCCATCTTCGTAAGCGTTTAGCTCAGAAACTAGAAGAGTTGGGTCTTAAGAAGGGCGGGGCTGTGACCTGTGCCAAATGATCTTCAATATGGCTATTTCAGTCCAAAACCACATAGCGATGCGGAACACTCTCTTTAACAGCTAAAACAACGCGGACAGCATAGAGTTTACCTTTACTGTTCCAGTTCCACCACCAGATGTTCGTTGCCTGTTAGCCAACGCTTGGTGTAAGCTGCCGGGCCGACGCCGAGCCGATCACGGAGATCGCAACGCCGGGCGTCGAGGTTTTTGTTGCTAATATTTGCGAGTGTCTATGTCCAAAACTACGCTACATGATTTGTCTTGCCCATTCTGCTATTCGCTTATTCTCGCTATTGTTATTCTCGTCAGCTAATTCTGACTAAATGTTGAAAATTTCCAGGTAAACATGAGGTGGCCTTTTTAAAGAGTGTTGCACATTCATATGGGATGTTTACCTAGAATAGCTATTTTGAAGGGCATGCCGTGCGGTTCACAGCCATGACCCTTTTAAGACCAAAATTCCCAAGTGCCTGAGCTACACCCTCGCGAAGATGTGCAGGCTTTCCTGGGGAGACTATTTCAGCTCACCCAAACATCCATGACGCAATAATGACATCATTCATATCCTGCCATTCCAGAATCCATATGGCGGCTAAGGCAAAGAAAAATACAAATGTCGAGCCACTCATATCTGGCATTCGTGACAACGATTTTCAGATATAACGGCTGTCAAATGGCTGACAATCAATGCTGCGCAAGGAACGATGACGTAATGGAACAATGACCCATTGAGGAATATATTCACTTTACAGCGCAAATCTTTTGTCTAGAGCATTCTTTTTCACTTAATAATATAACAGTGGTTGTAAGTGAACTTATTCCACCATACCTAATGCTTGCTTCAATGTCTCTAAATGTGAACCATTCCCTGTAATCCAAATTTGTGTGGGTATGGGTTTATCGTATGCCCATACCTGTTAATGACAATATGGGCCTTTAAAACGTTGCCGCCGATACACGTGGCACGGGCACTGGTATAAGATAAAGCGTTATCTATGTTGCTTGAGGACAAAACCCGAAATAAAGGCCCGTTACCGAACATTCCTTTCCCCCATGATTGTCTGGCGTTGCCTCACAAACATACCATTCGGGGGTTTGGGCATGAGATGCCTGTGATTTGCATACACTTCGTTATTGATGTTCCCTGACAGCCTAAGCTGTATCAGCAAGATTAGATGGCATTCATCTCATCTTTCGTGGAAGCGAAGTGCCCAAAGCTTCTTCACTGACTGCTTCCGGATTTGATCTGTGGGGTTTGCACACATCACCTTAAACGTAAATGTGATCAGTCTCCATGTAAAAGTATGGTATTCTTCTCCGTAAAAATAAAGCATGATATATGGCCAACACCGGCCAAATATTGGACGAGTAAAGGCAATAAATCGTTCGGCGTGCACGTACCTTGAATAGCTTTATCTGCTTCAGCTTTATCGCCATGCGTCCTAAATCATTTTCAGAATCTCACACAAAATTCAGATGCGAACCGAAACCGTCAACGCTTCATGTAAAACGGTATCATAGACCATGGTGCTCTTGGTTGGATGGGTGTCTTGGGGCCAATTTACTTGCCATTTTCCAGGCCTGCAGTCCCACTAGGAATTATGCGACATGCCGTATAAAATGTATATTCGCATCATTAGTTGGTACACAGCTCTGTAATCCTCTCTACTCATAGCACTTAGATGAAGTTCATTCATACACAACGTCGCGAGATAAGCCTAGCATCAAATTCAAGTGTTCTTACCTACTCGCTTACTCTTTCCTGGCACCAAACGCGTCTGCTGTTACGGAACATGCTCAGCATATTGCATTGGTCCACGCCGTCTACTCACTGAGGCGTTCAAAACACAGCCCTGTGTGTGAGGGACCGAATCGGATGAATATTGTCTGGAACTGTTTTGAACCATATAACACTTTCTAACAATTGGAAACCCTATTCTAAACATCGAGATGGGACGTGATAGCGTACCGATCTCAGACAAGACCCCAAAAACATACACTTGTAAATTCAGCTGAATACAACAGCGCACATCGTCTGGCGTGAGCATTGTGTTTCGGCGCTACGGCGTCTATGAAGATCATCTTCCGGCGTTACGCTTGTGTTGGCCGCAGACCGGCGACATTCGCGCGAAGCTTGAACGCCCAACAACCATAGGACGGAATCATGTTGTTGATCACAGGTGCTTCTTGTTTTAAAACATCCACAATGTCCACGTCACTTTCAGCGCCATTACTGCCAGCAAGGGCGCAAACGTGTACTGCAGGTTACCGGGGCCTAATCTGCTTTGTCTGCTATTGTGGTCAACGTGTGAAAGCGATCCAGCCTCCTCTCGCAGAAGAATACTCCGACTCCGACCAACAGGCCGCAATGGTGGCCACGCCCGTGGCTGCGAGCATTGCTGTAGCAAATAAATGAAAACTTCGCGTCCCCCTGGCTCATGGCCCGTAGCACATAGCTCGTAGCACGTAGCTCGTAGCACATACGCACTCCGAACAAAAACAGCACCAGGACACCAGCCGCGGCGCTGCGACTTGACGCGCACTGCACTGCCACCGGTGGACCTTCGATTCCACGCCAGCGCTTCACGCCGGTCAAGTGCACGCAACGGATAAATGCTAGAACGTTAGGGCGTCGCCTGATCAAGTCTGAGCTCGCTAATGCTGGACCATCCAGCCGACAGTGGCCTCGTGGCACCGCTGGAGCCCCTCAGAAGGCACCACCGCCATGCGTGTCTCTGCAGCTGTGGAGATTGCTCGCGAGCCATGGGGCTGGTAGCAAGGAGTGCTTGAACGGACATCGCCACCGATATACTGGCGCAAATACCAACCACATTACCGCTCTTCAGAGGACGTATACGATTTCTACTTGCTCTTTCCCACACTGAAGCCTTTCGAACTCTGACCCATGTGCGAACTTGCCGTCTCGACACATTGTCTGCGACCTCGCGTACCTGCCGACTGGGGCTGCACACACCCCACCCGTCTCCAGGCATGGATACCATCTCAAGCGCTCGCGCAGTCCATCTGCATCTCGCCCCGGCTCATCTCCCGGGTGGAGCCGTCGCGACCGTGCAGCCGGTTTGGACCCGGTTTATCTCCTGGGCGAAGTTGTCGAAAGCAGTGCAGATGATTGGAACCGATTCATGTCAAGGGCTGAGATGTCGGTGTCGTGTAGCTGGTTTGGACCCGAAGCATATCCAGGGCGGGGATGTCGGAGTCTTGCAGCTGGTTTAGACCCGTTCCATCTCCAGGGCGGGGTTGTCGCGGCCGTGCAGCTGGTCACGCCTCAGCAGCTGCTGCTGTACAGCCAGCAGGCGGCGCCTCGCTTCCTTGTCTCCCGGACCCCAGCTGGGCAGCGGCCGGAACGCCTGGCCAGGCTCCTGCAGACACGGGCGCCGGTCAGATCAGGTCAAGTCAGGTCAATTCAGGACCAGGCTAGGCGCAGATCAGTTCAGGGGCACGCGCGGGTAGACCTGATCTGCTGACTTGCTACAGAGTGCAGACCAACGGATCAAGATCACTTGATGTGCTCCACGGGCACTGTGAAATTTGCTGCCAGTTGAGGGATTTGCTTCGCACGACACTGGTTTGTTTGGAAATAAAAGTAGCGTTTACTGGTCCCGTAATTCGTTTGTTCTCTGGAATTGTCCAAAGACCAGGTGATGAAGATCTCCTTTCGTTATCAGTAATATCCGCGTGCACCGACTATTTGTAACGCAGTATGACTTCAACTCCCTCTCGTTGGTATTTCTGTGGTATGTACTAATTGACACCATGACTGAGAGAATGCACTGCCGTTGATACCAGATTCCAAATTATACCTTACTTAAGTGACCCTTCTCATCGCAACCTACGGGTTGACAACATCATGGGATGTTGAAGAGCTATCATATCACAGTCCAATTAAGTTCCAGACTCATGACCTTTCCCTCCCAGTTGATTAGCCTAGCGGAAGCGACCTTTATTGTTCCATGCACTCGCCAAACTCCTACATATACAAGACGCTGAGTGTTCACGGAGCAAACATCTCTCTCCGTTCGTTCCCTCTGTTCGTCCTCACGCAGACGCAGCCATTGGCGCTGAGCGAGCCTCTACTTACGCCCTTGCACGTGTGGTAGAGGAGAGCGCCGACGCCCCAGACGGGGATCTGGACGATGGAGACCCCCGCCAGGGCCCAGCCGACGCCCACCGCCCATTCCGGGTACACGTAGTCGCCGTACTTGGGCGCTTCGTACTCGTACATCGCGTATGCGAAGATGGCCTGCAACAGTGCAAGGGTCGAGGTGACGTTGGTTTGAAGTGGCGATCTAACGCGCAGGGTCCTGTGTTCTTCCATCTCCAAGCTGTTTGTGCTGTTTGCAAGAGTAACTGGAGGTCAGGCGTTGTCATTTCGAGAGATTGTCAATTCCATGCCAAAACGATTTGTTGACAACGCCGCACGCATAGTCAAAGATTTGGTCTTATTTTGGTGCAGAACTGCACCGAAAAAAAACACAGAGAATAAAAACGTCACAGGCAACAGCGTTTAGCACCACCGTGAACAAATGCGAATTGCGTGAGGCGTGGTGATGCCAGGAGCCGCAGCTGCCCGGTAAGAGAACACCCACCAGTCTCACTCCAGCCAGCCAGCCAGAACTCACCGCAAGCATCAGCGGCGCAACGAGCACCCAGCAGACGAGGAAGTACATGCTGGGCCGGTAGTTGATCATGAATTGGATGTTGTCCGAGAAGCGCTTGACGCCATATATCCACATGATGCCAATCAGCTCGAACACAGCGATCAGCATCACGCAGAGTCCGCCAAACGTGTCCATCAGGTGCAGAACGTACGGGCCCGACTGCCAGCAGCGCACCGCCGTCACAGGGCCGCGCCGAGCAAATGGCCTGGTGCTGGGCTACTCTTAGATGGATCACAGGCCTCATCAGTTATAAGGGCAAAACAATTAACTAGCTTAAGAAGCAGACGCCTGCACATACTTTGGACACATAGAATCAACGGTCACCACACCTTTTTTATTAGTTGTTGCAGAAAACCAGCTGACAACTTCGCCCCATATTATCATCACGTGACCGCACTGGATTCTCTTTCGGGTTATCGACACGTTTAAAATTGTATGCAAGTTTCTTTTCCGCCAGAATCTCTGTCATATAACCAAAAAGCCCAATAATCCATACCAGGAATCCCATCCACATGCTAAAGACTGCTTTTCGCCCAAATATTTTCACAGAAAGATAACAATAGGAACTTCTTCCTCCGTTCTTTCTTCGATATAATCCCATTATGAAGTCTTACCTGAGAGACGCAGGGCAGACCAAGGAGAAAACAGGAACTGGAGGCTACCAACGTGACCAGAGCCTTCCAGTTCCGTGTGGACGGGAACGAGTCGTAGATGGCCGTTGTGACGGTTTCCAGCAAGGCAAACTGCCAAAACGATGCGTTGGTTTTGGGATGTTTTTTTTTGGGGGGGGGGGGGCGAGTGGGCATGGTGAAACAGCACAGAGACACGACATAACTGTGTATGGCAATAAATGAACAATGCACAATTTCAATGAATGGCATCTGTTGGGAATTCGTGGATGCGTTGCTGCATAACACAGATTGTGTTATGTGCATAACACAGATTGTGTTCTGTGCATAACACAGATTGTGTTCCGTGCATAACACAGATTGTGTTCGGTTTGGTGCTTTTAAAGATCACGACATCGAGTTGTATGTGGGGTGATTAGCCGCTAGCAGCGCCGCAGCTGCAAACTGACAGACAAATATCCTCCCAAACACACCTTCAAAGCGCATTTTTATTGCCCAGTTCAAAAGGTGCAATTGCGAAACGCAGCACTAATGGCTGCCTTTCTGTAAGGGAAAGCTTACGAAACAAAGACAGAGTTCAAACGTTATCAGTGACCAGGAAATTCACCATTTCCCTTGGCACTGGGCCAGTCTCCCAGCCAGTGTCCACCCCGTACCGCACTCACCTCCGAGTCCAGGCCGAGGGTGTAGAGCATGACGAAGAACAAGATGGACCAAAGCTGCCAGCCGGGCACGCCGCCTATGGCCTCGGGGAATGCGATAAATGCTAGGCCCTGGCCAGACTTCACCACCTCGTCCACCTTAACGCCGGCCGACTGGGCCATCGAGCCCATGATGCTGAAGATAGCCACACTGGCGATGATGGATGTGACGAAGTCCAGCGAGGATATCACCATTGAGTCGATGTGCACCTTGTTGTTGAACTTGTTGTACGAGCCGAACATGATCAGGCCGCCCCACGAGACGCTTAGTGAGAAGAACATCTGCTCGGCTGCCTTCTGCCATACCTGCGAGGGGTCACCAGTAGGTCGCAGGTCAGACGATTTGGAAGTCATTCCCATCGGTCACAAATATTCGCAAGATATATGTCGGATACGAATCCATATGGCGAAAGCGGCGAATAGCTTCGCTTATAGTCGTCCAAACGTCCTGCCAGAAGCAAACAGGTTTTTCACCCCCTGGAGCATACTAAAAATTAAGAGCAGTATAAGAGCAACAGTCGCGTAAAACATCAGGACCGCAATTGTAATGAGTTACTTCTGTTATCGTGACCCAGCGTGGCAAAATATCGAACCAGTGCGACAAATTAGGTTATCAGTCTTCCACAAAACTGCCGCCCAGTGGCGGATATTTGCTCCAGCTGCTCACAGTGATGTCCTTGAGCTTCTCCCACTCGGGGATAAAGAAGAACTTGATGCCATCAATGGCCCCCGGCAGGGTGCAGCCGTAGGCCAGAATGGCGATCAAGAAGACGTACGGCGCCGTGGCCGTGACGTACACCACCTGTAGGAACAGACCGCCTCGGTCACAGCCTAGATGCGGAGCAAGCATCAAGAGACGCAGGGCTGGAGAGAAAGAGAATGGGAGGAGAACGGGAGAGGCTGAAAAAGGAAGCCAGGGTAGTGATAAAGAGAGAGTGAAGAAGTAGACTCGAGTAGAGAGGGGGGAGAGGTGAGAGTGAGGGAAAGAAAGAGAGAGAGAGAGAGAGAGAGAGCGGGAGAGAGAGAGAGGGAGAGAGAGAGAGAGAGAGAAAAAAAAGTCACCTTAAGAAAGTGACCTTTCACAAGTATTTTGGGCATGCCTGTTTTTTTTAGGTGTTTTTTGGTCTTCAAAAATATTCAGTTTAATGCAGACAAATGTCCTACAGGCTGTCTGTCACCTTTGGAAGTTATCACCGCTTATGCAGCGTCGCTTAAATCAGCTAGCATAGTAGGCATTCTAAGCGGTCACCCCAACTGAACGCTGATGTCCACTACGAAGCTCTAGCTTACCTTGCCGGAACTCTTGACACCCTTCATGAGGCAGAAGAAGACGATGATCCAGGAGAGGAGCAGGCAGAGCGTCAACTGCCAATTCATGCCCCCGATGTCGCCGGGCGTGTCCAAGCCGTCTCCCAGGCGCAGCACAAAGTGCCTACAGACAGTTCGTTTCAGCGTTACAAATGGAAATGCTCCTGGGTGGCAGCAACACCTTCAGCAGTCACCACTTCGACAGTTTCTTGGTTTCCAGCATGCACCACATTAAGTGGGCTTACGGAGACGCTTCTAAAAGTTATGCTTGCCGTCGGTGCAGCAGTTTTATTGGTTACTGCACGAGCATAGTAGGCAACGCAATGGGAAAGAGCACAGAACCGGTTTCAGTCAAGTTCCGTTGTTTTCTTTGCGTGGTGTTGCGCGGCAAGGCAGACTAAATGGCTCCATCCAAACTCGGGGAATACTTATCTAGTGCGTAGCACGCGATGGGATATGGTTACACAAGTGAGAGATATCAGGCGAGGGGAGCAGATTAGTGATGCGAAAGTGGACCGTGCGCAGCGTGATCTCCACAGCCCGTCTAGCAGGAAACGGAAGTTTCACACCGTCCCGATTGCGATGCCGCCGAGTGGAGAAAATCCAGACCCATTCAGGGGGCTGCGCCGCATCCGACGAGCTAATCAACCGCGCGATCACGACTGAAGGCCGTCCTGAATAGACGCAACGCTCGGGTCATGGGAAAGCTTCAAAGCGGAGGGCGCGAAAGCGAAAGCGTCTTCGTGGATCGGACAGCACACCCGGTATGGACTGCCCCGACTCTTAGTTGTGCGGCGGCTTCACGTATGCTGTTGACATGGCACTTAATGTTAGGGTTGCGTTCAAAGCACAGACTTGCGATGTGTTCTTGTAGTTCAAAACTATATAGATTCAGCATGAGATTATCTTGACCTTTGCGACCGCCAGAGATTGGCCGGAATTCACTCATAACGAACGCTAATGAAGTTGTCATTGCTGAATAAGCAAATTACCAGCATTATTTGCATTGAAAAGGTTCCGTCTGTCAGCCAATCGCATGGGTGAATGACATTTCGTGTGGGTTGACTAGTTTCATTCTTTACCAAGATCCGATGCGATACAATCCCGATTTCATTATCTTTGCTGTGATTCCTTTCAAATATCTGTCATGGAAACCAAAGCATCGAGCCAACACGTGCATACGAATTTCGCCGTCCAAAGGTAAAACCCCACATGCTAATTTTAGCTATTTGGACTTTTTCCTGCTGCCTGATTCCTCTACTGATCCTGAATTCGGCTATTCAAACCACCAGTTGAAATTTTGGAAAAGTTTTAGCCATTTTTTAGCCAAAAGTTGTGAAAATTTCAACTATTGGTCTAAATATCCGACCTCAGCATCAGAAGACAAATCAGACAACACAAAGACGCAAAATTCCCACGATAGACATATGGGGTTTTAACTTTTGACAGCAGAATTAAAACGAAGCTTGCTCCTGCCGGACTCCAAAACAGCAATATTCTTACTTTCAGCAATATTGTGAAAGCATTTGCGTTCCAAACAACAGGAGCAGTGCCGATTCAAAAGGTGCATTTGAATTCGGCAATGACTTCCATGCAACAACCAACTTGTCTGGTTAAATATGTTGCATTGCCATGAACTGATACCTTACAACCCTCCGCCGGCGAAGAGTTGTTGACCCGCGCCCGGTCGGGGCAGTTGACCTCTCCTACGGTTTTTTAAGCACGGGTAAAAAAAACGAATGATCGCAGCAGCTCAAACCTTTCAGTACCTGTTAATCTATCAAGTTGACATCGCTTATGCAAATTTGAAGCTTTACTCTACCAACATCAGTGACCTAGGTCAGGATTGCCAAGCATTAGTTTTAACTGTAAGAGCTACAGCCTTCAGACCGGAGCGCTCAACAGCGGCGGCTCTCATCGAGATATTTGGACCTATTTAAAAACCATTCCCGATTTCTTTTCACCGACATTCGCAGAAAGCTGCCGCATCCTGCTTGATGTGTGTGTCTGCTGTGGCTTGCTCTTGACGCAGTTATGATTTTGCAGCGTTTTTGACGTTTGCTCGAGTCGTGCGTGAGGAGATCATGCTAGTGGTACTTTCATTATGGCTGTGTCTTCGTTCATAACATTGTGACCGAAAACAAAATACAAAGTGTCGATGCTCCGATCGTTCAGAATTTGTTGTATCTAGAACTTTTTATTCCTAATCGTCTATTGGCTCTGTCCACATACGACTAAAGGAAGATTTTGATAGGTTGAATTCTTAAACCGAGGGTGAACTGCAAGGGTTGGGGATCTCAACAGCGTGTCCAAGAATGCGTCAATGTTCGCCTCGTGCTCATGGAAGACGCCACTGGAGGAACGCCACATGAAATTGGGAGGGAGGGGGGGGGGGGGGGGGGGCAAAGGGATCCGATAGTAGTCTTAAAATCGAAGATCATGTGTATGGTGTAGTAGAAAAGGATAAGTCTAACAGACCCTCTTGTCCATCATCAAGCGGTGGTGGTGATCGTGCTTGCTTTGCCTGCCGCGAACTCACTTGAAATATTGTTCCGCCGCTAGCTCCGTCTTGTTGTGGCAGTCGACGCCCTCCGTGAAGTTTGTGATGTTTCTGGACTCGAGGAACTTGCAGGCCGGGAAGGTCACGTTTCGAACGAAACAGTTGTCGTCCGCAAACGACTCTGGAAGCCAGTCCAGCTCCGTGTAAATGCCGTAAAAGGGTAAACACATTCAGCGTGTCCTGAACGCCAGTCGTTCGTTGCCGCCAGTGGCAAAGCGGTGTCAATCGTCGCATGCAATGTAGCCAAGATGTTGTCAGAAAGCTCCGGGAAATCTTTGAGGCGACAAATCTTTAGCTACAACTTAAATAACAGGGGAAGTGTGCTGGTTTTGTCCGCTGCAGAATATTTAACTCATCACTTACCGTGACAGTCAGACCAAGGAGCGGAGCCACCTTGGAACGAGGCAAACGTGAAGAATAAGGTGTAGGCCATGATGACATTGTAGTAGATGGCCACGATCAGCGATACCACCACCATTGCCGCACCAACGCCTGTGAGGGTGAAAACAAGCCATCAAAATGGGCATAACGTAAAGAGTAATAAATAGCAAATGCACACAGATTTAGAACCATGGTGACCGGAAAGCCTCTCAGGTATTTTTCAGGCATTATATGTTTCCGAGTAATGTAAGACTGTAGCTAAAGCTAATTAACGCAGCAATAGCTAAGCATCGTAGTCATACCTAAGTAACGTAGCCATAGCTACGTTACCGTAGTCATAGCTTACCAGCAGCGTAGCCAAGTAACGAAGGCACATAAACGTTGGTCAGTGCGGGATAAATGACCAACGTCAACTCCAGGTCGACCGAAGGCGAGATGGTGCTACCAAACTCATTATGTTACCACGCTGAAGTTCTCAAAATGGAGGTAAACATCACATGCGGGCCTTTTTAGCAGCGATTTTAAGTAACTAAGAAATCCTTTTAATAACGGCTGTCTGGCACAGGCGATTTAATGCCCACAGCCTATTACCTACCTTAAGTCATTAAATCCATGTGCCGCAATAGCTCCATTTTTCATAGCGCCAATACAAAATATATCCCTCCTTTCACGACCCTGAAAGCAGACTACACGCTGCCAACAAAAGCTGTTTAGATGCGATCACAACTCACCGTAAGCAGCCAAACCTTTCGCTCACCTTTCTTGTGGCTGCTCGACTACGTGCACTTGCCTTTCATGATGGGTGCCATGCTCCACATGGACATGGGTCCCAGCTGGCTATATTGGCCGATTGCTGTCTCCATCAGGTACATCGGCTTTCCCACCAGGACCAAGATGATGATGTAGGGTATCAGGAAGGCACCTGTCGCACCAAAGAACACGTGCGTATATTGGTTTGTCTCTTATCTTTGCCTGGTTTTGGGACAGCACTACTTCTACTCAAAGTGATTTCCATTTAGTCTTCTAACGTAGGTTGCTATATTAATAAGCAATGCCCAGACATGCCTTGGCCACATCCTTGAACACACATTATCGCTTGGTAACGTTGCATATGGAACTTTCTGCAAGCATACCCCAAAATACAATATTTGGGCACGTTTGACACGCAAGGGCAGCATTTTAAAAACGTTGGCCAGTACATTCTTCTTCAGGTCATTGAACTTGGTTCAAAATGTTTATCGGCACTACAGCTAAGAGCAGCTCCAGGGAAAGTGTAGCTGAGCATTAAACACTGCAGCACAGAGAGCTTCAGCTGATCTCAGGTATCTACGTCTCCAGTGATGTATTAATGCGTCACCACAACGTACAGCCGCCTTAGAGCACGGTCCCGGCGTCACGCCCCGCCCCAAACCGTGGCGTCACGGCCCGCCCCAAACCGTGGCGTCACAGCCCGCCCCAAACCGTGGCGTCACGACCCGCCCCAAACCGTGGCGTCACGACCCGCCCCAAACCGTGGCGTCACGACCCGCCCCAAACCGTGGCGTCACGGCCTGCCCCAAACCGTAGCGTCACGGCCCGCCCCAAACCGTGGCGTCACAGCCCGCCCCAAACCGTAGCGTCACAACCCGCCCCAAACCGTGGCGTCACGCTCCGCCCCAAACCGTAGTGTCACGGCCCGCCCCAAACCGTGGCGTCACACCCCGCCCCAAACCGTGGCGTCACACCCCGCCCCAAACCGTAGCTTCATGGCCCGCCCCAAACCGTAGCGTCACGGCCTGTCCCAAACCGCAGCGTCACGGCCTGCCCCAAACCGTAGCGTCACGGCCCGCCCCAAACCGTAGCTTCACGATCCGCCCCAAACCGTAGCTTCACGGCCCGCCCCAAACCGTCGCTTCATGGCCCGCCCCAAACCGTAGCGTCACGGCCTGCCCCCAAACCGTAGCGTCACGGCCCCGCCCCAAACCGCAGCCCCAAACCGTGGCTCTCGCGGACCACGCCAGAGACTCACCGCCGCCGTTCTCGTAGGCGAGGTAGGGGAAGCGCCAGACGTTGCCGATACCGACCGAGAGGCCGACGCAGGAGAAGACAAACTCCCACTTGGAGCCCCACTGGCCGCGGTCGTGCTCTTCCGGCTCTATCTCCGGAGCCACCTCCACCGGCTCCAGCGAACGCTGCGGGATGAGAGGAGTCGGTTGCATGGGCCGAAGCGAGCGGTGCGACTCGTGGGAGCATGACGGTCAAAATGCTGCTTGTTGGCAAGCGCTATGAAACGCGTAGTCCTCAAAAGAGAGGTCTGTTTTTCGGTTCTGGCGCCGCTTCATGGAATGCATCCATGTTTGATT
Source organism: Pollicipes pollicipes (assembly GCF_011947565.3). Taxonomy (NCBI): domain Eukaryota; kingdom Metazoa; phylum Arthropoda; class Thecostraca; order Pollicipedomorpha; family Pollicipedidae; genus Pollicipes; species Pollicipes pollicipes. The sequence continues at coordinate 18,260,980 of NW_023596818.1, forward strand.
GGTTTTAATTTGCCATACATTCATTTTTAAGTAATAAGGATTCAACGTGGATGCAATGGTTACATTGCATGTATTTCATGGCTTACGCTTTTCAATACCTTTTCAATATTGCGGCCGAACCACAGGTACTACTTATGTGCGTCACTGGCTACGAAGAAGGCTGCGACAGCAGCGTGCAGGTGCCGCTTCTAACTTGTTTTGCTGTGTGATACTCGCTCGATGCATTTGATTTCGATGTGAGCGGAAGCAAAAACCAGTCCAAAGCGGACTAATGGCCTGTAGTCAATAAAAAAATTGACACATGGATGACACCGAACAATGCGTTCGAACCTAATGCCTTTGGCTAAAAACGCGGCACAAATACTAGGCCAATCAAGAATCGGAAGTGTCCATGGTAACCTAACCACAACGCGCAGGAGACCACGCTAAGAGGTTGAGTGTCTTATCTAATCTGCAAGTTGGCCAGATGTTTCGCTACTCGGATCAAAAGCTGCTGGATAGGGTTCTGGGTGGGGAGAATTCGGGCGTTCCTTTACAGCGAACTCTTATAGATGTGGCATTGTATGTCGCTGACGCCTATAGGGTCGGTGAGAATGTTTCCTCCTGTTATCTCCCCTGCCCTGCGAGGTTACCCCATGATGTTGACACTGAATTATCAGTGATGCAAAGTTCAGCAGGTAGTCAGGGGCGTCACTCTGTATACCTTCGGGGTCTTGAGCCCTCCCCCCATGCTGACTTGAGCTCCCCCGCAATGCTCTTCTGAGCCCCATCAATGCATATGAGCAAAGAGAAAATACTCGGCCGAATAAATAAAGAAAAGCTATCTCAGCTATTTTAAACTTAATAACAGGCACCTGAAAACATCGATATTAGTGTCGTGTTAATTTTGTACCTAGTAGCATTCTGTATGACCTATTTTGTTGCCATGCCAGCTCCTTCACATCTCAAGCCAGTCTGCAAATTTTTAACAGGTTCTCAAATGTTAACACCTGGATTAGGACAAAGAACAGTGGTCTGTAATGTGCGGCAGCATTGAAAGTATAGAGTGGCTCAGCATGGCTGTGGTGTCATGCAACACGATCAGTGGCTGCGGCAGTCATCTAGTCATCTATAGCCCCGTACTAAGATCTAGTAAATGCGTTTTCCGCTAACTACTCCCCATTGCAAGCTTTTTACACAAGGCAACTCACATTTACTTGGAATAGGAAGCGATTCCTCCGCCGGATGGACCCACAGAACATTTAAAACTTTAAACCTTTTCCCGTGTTGTAATGTCCAGCACGCATGTTCAGGGTGACAGAAATCCAGAAAAAAAAATCCGGCTGGGGGTAGTTAGGTCAATCTTTTCTGCTGAGCTGTCTTCCCCCTTCCCCTCCCCCCCCCCCCCTACCGTCTTTTAGAAAGTGGTATCCCGGCAGGTAGTGCTTTGTTGTACATGCCAGAACAGGGTGTTTGATGTGTGAGCGCGCTGAAAACCAAAACAATGACAACTATCTAAGAAGCGGTCGCCAAGCACTTCAAGAACCGTGCCGACAAATCATCACTAATGAGGAATCGCCACTGCTGAGGCCAAGCCGAGCCGACACAGGAAGCTCTGTCCTCCATCGGCCACCCTCAGCTGGACGTCGTTGACCCACAACCGAAACTAATGACCGTGATGTCGCAAGTCTTGGCCACCGACCAGCGCACGCCAGTCGTGTGCGCGGCTTTTCGCGGTGACGAATGCCTGAAGCGTCGTCAAGATGCCTGTCTGGCCGTGGCGGGCGCAGCCGCGGAAGTTCCGACGCGTTCCGACGTCGTCATGGCAACAGGCAAGCACTGAAACGTGCTGAACGCAGCATGCCGGGCAAAATCGTGACGTTGGTGTTAGAGCGCAGGATGGGACTGTAAAGATCACGCTTTACCAGCGATGTCGTGAATAAAGGCTTGGGAACAGTCCGTGATGTCCATACAAGTGTATGACACTGTCGTGCTGTGTTGGTGGGCCTGAACATCATTGGTTTGAAGAAGTTCCTGGATCATTGGGCTGTTGAGCCAAAGTGGGCTGCGTGGCAAATGCGTTGATGTGCAGGAAATGTAGTAATGCCTAGTGATATCAAAAGTACTTTGATGTCAAAGAAAGGGGCATGTTAAGTCCCCAATCCTATAACTTAAAGTTCATAAATCCCGGCATGTTAAGGTCATTAGTCATGTTATGTTGGGGTTATCAATCCTGTAATCTTGAAGTCACTAACTCTGTTCCAGAACTCATATGCATTTAAACCACTCATTGTCAACGGCCCGGGCGGCAAAGTGATTGCTCATAAATACGGCTGGATTTCAAGAATTGTCTAATAACATCATCTACTGGGGGCTTTTTGCGCATCACTGCAGTGAAAATGAACAGTTCTGCCTATCCAGCATCGGCATTCGTTGTCGCAAATCCAGTGTGCGTTTTCACAGCGTGGACATTGCATCACGCCATGTCTCGACATCATCAGCGCAATGTTGCCATTCAAATAATAGAGATGTCCAGCGATGAGCGTGTACGAGCATGCAGCATTGCCACGCCGACAGGTGTAAATGCACGCGACGTGGTAAACGCTCCTGTAAACACACATACAGACCATTGTTCAATCCTGCACACAGCATGGGGTCACGGACTTGAAGTCTCACCTTCCCGAGTTTGTCGCCGTTGGCGTAGGCTGGGACATAGTTGTTCTTCCAGGACGAGCCCGGCACAGCATGGCCGTTTTTGTCGGACATGTTGCCACTGAGGTTCGGCGGCGTCGGTTCACTGCTCTTCCGGTAGCTCACGAACTGCGCCGGGTCCTGCGGACGGCGGCAGCAGGTGACGATGATGCTCCTGCCGCAGTTACATGTTGAAGGCAGGGGGAAGTTTGAGGCCTTCGCGGGTCGAGTTAAACCATGCGTATGAACCGAACATTGCACAGCATCAGGGTTGTAGTATAAGAATAGAACTGAGCTGGACACATACTGCCATGGTGGATGGAGATATGCTATCAGCGAGCGCTGAATGCGTGCGCTGTGTTTTATATTTTTGAGTGGTTGAGGTGATCAAAAATGACCTCTTATTTTGTAGCTCCCAGGACGAGTAGGCTCATGATTCTAAAGTAAGGTTCCAAATTTGTCACGTCCTTGCCAGCCATCGATATGTGGATGTTACGGTATATTGCATATATCATACGAAGGAAACGTGCGTAAGGCATCTGGAAACCCCAGTAGCTGACACATACACACACCACACACACACCACACACAACACCACCACACCACACACACACAACAACACACACACCCACCCACACACACCCACACACCACACACACACACACACACACACACACACACACACACACACACACACACACACACACACACACACACACACACACACACACACAACACACACCCACACAACCACACACAACACACACACCCCACCACACACACACACACACACACCACACCACACACACCACACACACACACACACACACACACACCACACACACACACACACACCGAATGGCACAAAAGACAGTTAAAATCAATCTCTACACATCACGCACAGCTGATATGTTGCAATGGTTAGGC
>NW_023596818.1:18265576-18271643 GCF_011947565.3 Pollicipes pollicipes
GTCTCGTCTCCAGTGATCTCCGCGGCGCGCGACGGGTCGCGCACCTGGCGGGTATAGCGGCCGCGGTGAGCCTCCCCCCCCCCACGCCTCGTCCAGTCCGTTCCTCCACTCCCGGTGCCGACTCGCCTCCCGGCTCCAAAACGTTTCTCAGTTCATTGGATCCCCTGACTCTCCTCCATTGTTCTGGCGCAGCGCACGTCTCCAGTGCGTTTCCAGACCCGAAACGGCGAGGCTCCGGCACCTGCCGCGTCCCCGCCGGGCCTCCCCACTCGAACGCGCGAGACGGAGTCGGCGGGCGACGTTCTCGGCGTGACGCGACGAGACTGGCGCACCGCCTGAATAGAAACGCAGCGACGATGTCATAACGGGGGCCTTGGCCCCGTCGGTCGGGAATGCCCCGGCTCGCCGGCCGGCGCGTCCCGATCATCCGAACAACTCGGAGAAAGCCGGAGGCCGCGTGTTTTTGTGGGCAGCGGGCCGTTGTTACCTGGCGCTGTGCAGTGCCAAGACGTAAGCGTGCGGTGCGCAGTGGTGAGCAAAAGCGCGTCCAAGACGAGTAGTGTGCCCATTCAGGCAGAATTGTGAACTTTTCTCGGCATGGCTGGGAAAGACTTGTCCTGAGCATGTTATGTTACGTGCCAATGCAGTCTGAAATTATCCAGTGTCTTAGTTTTTTTTATAAATTAGATCCGAACCTTTTGGATGGATGGATTTCTGTAATCAGCTCTCACGCTAAGCAGTGCTGTTGTGTGAGCCCTAACCCCACCATCCGATCGCGCAATTCCAGGTAACGGTAGAATTTAGTTGCGAAAGCTTAACGTGCCGCAATGCTCGGCACGGTCCGTCCTGCCCTCCGACGTCAAGTGACCTTTAGCGCGACCGCTGCCACCGGCCGCAAGCCGTACCTGCCAAGGACAAAAGCGAGCTCCCTAAAGCGACTCGAACCCACTCTGCCATGGGCGGATGGATCGAAATGCAGGCTCTGTAACCAACTAAGCCACCGGCACGGACTAGCTGGAGCAGAAAGCAAACGCCAAATGCCAAACAGGTCTTTATCTGACCGTTTTGTACCTGTCCACGGATCACATGACTTACGTTGCACATCCACGGAAAAGATCACACCAAGCATGCAAAAAAAAATAGCCACAGTGATGTATTTGTTCATCGGGCGAAGAGTGATCATGATCATGAAGTGCGAAGTTCATCAGGCGCACTCATTCATCAGAACACTATAGGAACACTATAATAATTATAGCCTTAGGAACGGAAACCCCGACGCCCGATGTTGCAGTCTTCGTAGGCCGCAGGGCGTTGGGCTCCCCGCAACACCAAGCGCTGGCCAACGGGTCGATGAACATGTGTCTGGAAGAAGTACCTTCGAATGCTTCAGGACATCAATTCGTGCCTTCAGAAGATATTCAGGGCGTGCATTTTACCTGCGTGTTTCTTTTGTATTGATAATAGGAACGGAGCAGCATTTATAGCGGCGTAAGCTGGTGCTGAAGTCTGGCGGTGGAACCAGAAAAACAATAAAAGTACAATCCATGTTTTTCGTGTTGCTGTAGGTACCTGTTAATTTGTTCGGAGGAAAATACCCAGCTTGAACAGGTGAAATATACGTAACGAACTAATTTCTGAGGAGTGGGAGTTAATTTTGAAAGACGTTCAGAACCACTAATTCACGGCGGGTATTCTTCAGCGCCCGGCGCCCGCCGCCTGGTGGCCAATGTCTTTCGATTTGATGGAAACTGCTGCGCGAATTGACAGCGGGCAGCCCCAAAATATTTGTGAAGTTTGTTTCGCTAGTCGATTCTGAAAAACAAAGACTTCCCCAGCCAAACATGAGGAGGTCTTTTTTCATTGTTGACATCATTTATATCTACACTATTAATAAACACCGATGAGACCCTTGCCATTTCCGGGCAAGGGGCTATCATACATTTGTATGATATATTATCATACACTATCATACATTTGTCCCCTCTCCGAACTCCCTGTTAGGCACTGTGGGCCCCTGACAGACGCGGTCCCCCAATTGACGGCCTTGATTCTGCTTGGGAAATGGGCACTTAGGCCCAAACCGATATGGAGCAAACTGTGTCGCACTGGCAGTGCATGACCGACACAGAGGCCCTCATCAACGCAGGGCGCTCCTGATCGGCGCGCAGGGCCCTCCGACCGGCATTTCAGGACCCGGCCCACGGAACCAGACCCCTTAATACGACCTCCGGCCAGTCCTTTAGGCCGTTTGGGTTCTCAGATCGGAATCTAAGGGGGGAGGAGGGACACTTGCCCCTATGCCCCTGCTACCTGTGCCGCTTGTTAACGTTGACCTATCTGTAGTTTCAAAAGAAGCACATTTTAATGCACAGACAAGCACAAACACTTTCAAACAAACCCTGAATACGATCTACGGCCGACCTGTGGACGCGTCGGGCTCTCGAATCGTGGCGTTAAGGTTTGGTCCTGAAGGTCGAAGGGCCTCAATCTAAGGAGGTAGAACAGTTCCTTATGCGCCTGCATACCTTCAGCAGGCGATTGCGCCCTAAAGTCCCAATCATCAACAGTTCCTTGACTGTCCTTAAAAACACTCATGTTTTCGGGGGAGTGTTGCTCCTGCCAATGATAAATTGTTATCCGTTTTTCGTTAGGTGTCTTTCAACCAACTGTAAATTTTATCGTTTTCACGAACTCGAGACGGGCTTGGGTGATCGGGCCGTTTTGCAATTGAATCTTTCTCCGAAAGTAGTTTTTAAGACGTGTGCTATCTACCCTGACCACATAGGCATCTATGGCGCCATATATTCAATCCCAGAAATAGGAAAATATTCAGCCACTCGTGGCGTCTCGTGCAGGTTGGCGTAGCGTCGCCGTATTACTCTTGAAAGAACATTGCGACAGTCTCACGTCAAGGTTAAATGCTGTGTGTGGCAAATGTTTATTTAAAAGCTTATTGACGGAATCGTTGTAAATCTCTGCTTCTGTTGGCTAGCAGGTAGGTCCAGAGTTTGAGCTCATGCCGGCGCGAGAACACCTTTGGAAAGTTAGGCGACGTTGCCTTATGCAAAATGGTAAACTTTGGCCTATGCCTGAGTATTAATCCAATTCATAGCACGGGTGGGTCTTTTGCCTTTTTGGACATTGTCACAGGAATTCATTTTTTAAATCTGATTTTGACTTTGCGAGTGGTGTTTCCCCGTGGCTTGAGCATCTTCAAGATCAGCTAGATTAACATTAGGAAAACTGCTGCTACAACCTGAGGTAGCACCCCTTTGGATTATTGAGAACAGCACCACTCACCAGCCTAAAAAGGTGGCACATCAAACAGCACCAAACTATTGACCAGTATGTATAAACAATCCACCCAACTGCGCTGGGTGCTGACATGGTATTGGCGTATCTAGCTTCATGCTCGTGCATAGAACTTGGCCAGCCTAAATTGGGCTAAGCTTTGAGCTAATTTATGTTAGAAAAGCATGATATGGGTGCTTTTCCTGTAAGACTGTAAATCTGAGTTTTTTGGCATTACTCTATAAGTACTGGAACTGCTGTCAAATGTGTCAAAACCTGAGCACTCAAGCTTTAGACATATTTACTGGCTAACTGTACTGTGCTTTGTTTGTTTAACGATGTAACTCACCTGACCACTGCTCTAGTGCTGTTTCAAGGTTGTGTGCTGTTGTAAAGCCACTGATGTGCATTTCCAATAAATTCTTTACTAAGATTTGAATAATGTTTTTATCATTTATATTGTCTTAATGTTCTTTATTTGGTATGCTTTGGCCTTCACTTGATGCTGGTGCCTGTCTTCATGATGTAGTGAGCCAGATGTGCTGTTTTAAGGTGCTTGAAAACAAAAGAATTGAAAATATTTTTGTTTACAGCCATGGTGCAGTGATGTGTAAAAAATGTTAGTGGGGCATGGTAGCATGTGCTGGCTTTGCCACTGTGATGTTGGGCTGATTTGCTGGTTTTCTTATACAGTGATGAACAAAATGCAGTCTGATTGGCTGATATGTTTGTGACAAACTGCATTGTTTTTGGTGGTGCACACTAGAATTTGTAGCAAAATATTTGTTATTTATAATGGTTCCATATGTCTCTCACAAGTTGACTATCACATGTTTGACTAAGTGCAAAATTAATATATGTGTTGATTGATTGGCATTTGACCAAGTCATTTTTGTGAATAAGGATAAAGTATAGCTGGCAGGAAATGGTTGAGGTACACACAAGACTTGTTGAAGGCCAAAAGGCCAAAAAGACTTATGACTAAAAGACCAAAAGGCTTATGGAATCTATTACAGGAACTTCATAACTATTTATTGCATCTCCATATCAGCTCTGAATGCTCAGATTAACAATGCACAGTTATTTTTCTTATCTGCCATGTAATACGGGATGACTAGGAGTTTGCATTATCATGCAACGCAGCACAAATAAATGAGCACCATTTCATGGAGAACCTAGTGGTGCTGTTTGTAAAAATGTGCCATATATTACCAACAAGTGAACATTCATGATTAGTGACACATGTGATATTGCTGGCAATATCATTGGCATATCCTGTTTACAAGCAATATCAAAAGACCATGTTTGTGAAAGCAGACCTCTTGCTCCCTTTAGAAGTGGTTTGAACACAAATGATGAATCCATATGATTTTGATGGTCTGTAAACAGGTCTCCCACAGCTGTCATATGTGTACAATCAGTGGTCTCCAGTTATTGCTCTGAGAACCGATTGTATAGTTTTACAGAGTTAAGACCACTAGTTTGACCATACAATATGGTTTTTCCTGACTGCTGCTACATGGATCGAGCTGCCAAGCAGACAAGTTTTTGGCGACGGCGCAGGACGTTCCGTTTGTCCGCTGTAAGTATGAGCCATTGAAAATACCCAGCCTCATTTCGTTCGCTCGTTGTGGAATCCTGTCCATGCCTTCCAATGGTTGTTGAGAGATTTCTCTCGATATGCGTTTGACAGCTTTACTTGGCCCTCTGCTGTTATCATTCCATCACGTTGCACACTGCGTGTCATAGGCCTTGTGCCCTGTGGCGGTAAGACAGTTGTGACATTGTGTGGCCCTGTATGATAAGTGCGTAATTCCGTCACGTTTTACAGCACTACTATGGGGGGCCAGAAACTGCTACAAGTGGCAATCATTAAAGTGGAGAAGGCGCTCCAATATGCGACGAAGTGGCGCAGGCAAAAGAAAAAGGACATGACTGAGGTAAGTACCAGCAATAGCACGGTAGTTATTCGGTACCAGTTTTCTGCGTTTGCATCGTGGTTTGAAGGGTGACTGAGTATTTGGGATTTGTCACTATTGTGGCTGAGTATTGGGATTTGTTTGAAGTGGCTAGGCTGGCTCAGTACGCGGGGCCCTGAGATCGGACCCGGCCCGCGGACTGCGAAGCAACCCATCCCGAATGTTACATGCGCTGGCACAGGGTATGTTAGGGCCATTATCCAGTTTGACAGTGGCGTAACTTTCGCGCAATCCACTTTGGTGTATTCATGTTTGCTGTCACGCGATCCGAGCGAAATACCCGCGGATGGGATTCGAACTGAGGTCCTCTGGATGAATGACAATGCTCGCTGGACATGACTGTATGTGCCACCCTCAGATGGGGAGCATCGTCTGACTGCTTGGCTGCGGAGCACGGCGCCTCGCTGCCCGCTCCATGGAGGGGCTGATGCGGTGCAACATCCTGCTCAACCGCAAGGTGCTCTCCGACCTCGCCATCTGGAGCCAAGGACATTCAGGTAGCATGCGGAAGAGGGGGTGTGGCGGCTGGGACTGTTTCTCCCAGCCATCTATGCGGAGGTCGTGGCATGCGTAAATGGGCTAAGGCAGGCGTGGCTGTTCGTGTGGTTCATGCACGGCTCGTTCGGTCCATATACTGTCATGTTGAGTGTGCGAAAGTCGAAGGGTCGCCTGGGTTGTGTTGTGTGAAGCGAATAATCGTTATCAGTTGATTCCCTTGAGTTGCCCCCACATAAGGTACAGGCATGTTGTGGAAAAACATGGATGCAGCTGCACAGTCAATTCCAACTAGAACAGGT
>NW_023596818.1:18272643-18280145 GCF_011947565.3 Pollicipes pollicipes
CTCTCGCTCTCTCTCTCTCTCCTCTCTCTCTCTTCTCTCTCTCTCTCTCTCTCTCTCTCTCTCTCTCTTCTCTCTCTCTCTCTCTCTCTCTCTCTCTCTCTCTCTCTCTCTCTCTCTCTCTCTATCTCTCTCTCTCTCTCTCTCTCTCTCTCTCTCTCTCTCTCTCTATGTATATATATAAGCGGAAGCAAATGTATCTATCTTTATTACCGATTCTCCTTTTTGACCTGCTTTAGGTGTGCTGAAAATGAAAAAGACTATTGCGACGTTCGGAGGATAGTTGCAAAGTGGAAGGTCTAGGATTCATGGTCACCCCACGCGTTAAAAAATGGTCACCCTTGCTTTTTCCACCGCCCAGCATATGACGTGCCCAGTGTTTTCGGTTTCCATCGATCTTTTTCAACAAATCAGGCGTTTCCGTTTAAAAGGACTACCATTCTCTAATCCTGACGCTTGCTGTTTTGCCCGTTTGCAGCTGGTTATGAGGTGTTGCGGCATTTTGGCAACGGGTACGGAAAGGCGAGAAAAAAACGAATAATTGATTTGTTTCAAATATAAATACGCATCCCTCATTATCTGATTGTCCGAAGATAGGTGAACAGCAAGCGAATTCAACCATCGTCAATCTGCGCATGCAAGGCATTTCATACATTACAGCCGAAATATTTCTGTTTTTGCCCCAAAACCGTCAGGGCAGCCGGCATGTGGCCCCACACCTAGTCCATCGCTGTCGTCGCGTCCGGTAGCCGGCTTCTCTGGCCCGCCGTCGGTGGTACTCTGGAGCCTGTCACCGGCGGCACCTGACCCCTGACCCAGAATAGCCCGCGGCAAGGTCATTAGCCGTGGCGCACGCGTCCTCAGTCACAGCCGGCGGACGCGGGGGGTCGACCTTGAAACAGGATGGGGAACCAGGGGAAGGAGCATCGGCGTTCAAATTTGGTAAAATGCGTCATTTACCCTTTAAATTCGGCGACAAGTCATATTCGTCCCATGCTTTCCATGGTTAAAGCATGAATGAAATACAAAATTGTTTTGCCCTGACACCTTTGGTGAGAGCTGACATGCTCAGAAAAATAAGCTGCAGCACAGCATCGGGCGCACCGAACCCGGGATTTTGGCTGTGTTGTGTATGAATCAGCAGGCCATCGAGAGACTAGTTAAGAAGTGGCGACCATTCCCGGTGAATAAGTTTGGACCACGCATTCATTATCTACCATAATTGTCCCGGATTCTTCCGTCAGTCTGCGTTTACATTGAGCATTCACAAAAGCTCTGCAACCATGCTCTATAAAAGGGAGCTTTATGCCGCTTGAATATCATGGAGGGATTTCGTGTGAGTTGATTGCTTTTTTTCTCTTTTTTCTATCACTGCATTTATCATGAGCTCCTATGCACGCCTACACTTAACATAATGAGTGCGTCTTTGAACGTTTGCGTTAGATGGAAGAAGTACGCGTGCCCAGGAAAAACTACGTTCCTGCTGCTAAATGTCCCGTCAAAGCGTACTAATGCAGCACATTAGCTCCATGGGTGTTCTTGGGTTTGGCCACACGGCCGAAGGGCGATAAAATTCTTCTCCCACGTTTGCCGGCAGGACAAGATGGAGCTGCTGGAGGACTGGATCGGCGACATGAACCAGCAGAACCGCACTCTGGTGGAGACAGTGAAGGAGCTGGAGACAGGTGCGCTGGACGGCGTTATGTCCGCCCTTCAGCCGCGGCACGAGCTGCGGCCGCTGTGCACAGAACAGTTAGAGAGGCGCGGCCTGCTTTGGCTGTGAATAGCTACTGTGAGACTCGTGAGGCGCTATGGTATTTCGCGGGCAACAGTGTTAGCGGTTTAAGGCGACGCAGTTCAGGGCTGAGTATTTGCAGCGTTTGGAATTCGAATCCCAGGGGAAGTGGATTTGGATTTGGATTCGGATTCGAATTCGAGGAGTCGAACACAGATTCTATCTGCATCGAAATATTGAATAATACAATGACAAAAAATGAGGACGGGCGACTCGGTCCTATGCAGAATCGACATGTACGTCGCAGCTCATTCTTTCACTGTTGCTCTCCTGTTCTTCTTGCTCCTGTTGCCCACGTCAGGATTCGAAAATAAGGTGCAAGCGTAGCCCTGTTTTGAATGAACAATTGGTTACCGATACATACCAACTACTATGCATTGGTAGCAGCACTTTTTCAGGGTGTGGGGGGAGGCAATGTCGATTGCAAAGTCAATCCTGATGTTGCAGCGCCCATGAAATTTTGATATCCAGACATTAATTCTTCTAACGTTGAGTGGTTGACTTACCGATCGAGGAAAACCACTACCAGGCCCTTCCGTTTCGGCGACAATGGTCTGCAGCGAATCAACGTCCTGTGCTGTATGTGGCAGCGAGGTCCGTGAAAGGCGTACTGCCAATGATCGCCCCACGGCTCTCGGTGGTGCCGGGGATCGCTCCACGGCTCTCGGTGGTGCCGGGGATCGCTCCACGGCTCTCGGTGGTGCCAGGGATCGCTCCCCGGCTCTCGGTGGTGCCGGGTATCGCTCCACGGCTCTCGGTGGTGCCGGGGATCGCCCCACGGCTCTCGGTGGTGCCGGGGATCGCTCCACGGCTATCGGTGGTGCCGGGTATCGCTCCACGGCTCTCGGTGGTGCCGGGTATCGCTCCACAGCTCTCGTTGATGTTCGGGTATCGCTCCCCGGCTCTCGGTTGGTGCGGGGGATCGCTCCACGGCTCTCGGTGGTGCCGGCGGGGGATCGCTTCACGGCTCTCGGTGGTGCGGGGAACGCTTCACGGCTCTCGGTGGTGGCCGGGGATCGCTCCCCGTCTCTCCGTGGTGCCAGGGATCGCTCCCCGGCTCTCGGTGGTGCAGGGATCGCTCCCCGGCTCTCGGTGGTGCCGGGGATCGCTCCCCGGCTCTCGGTGGTGACCGGGGATCGCTCCCCGGCTCTCGGTGGTGCCGGGGATCGCTCCCCGGCTCTTGGTGGGGCCGGGATTGCTCCCCAGCTCTCGATGATGACCGGGTGTCGACCTCCGGCAGAGGCGTCCCGCCGCTGTGAGATGCTGGAGAGCCGCCTGGTCTCCACCACTTCCAGCACCAAGCAGTACATGTTGCAGCTGCACCAGCTACAGCGGCAGGTACGTGCCAGAGGCGGCGGCGGATCTCACGTTCTCGGTTTGCCGTGTATGGGCTCTGCCTCACGTCTGGTTTTTACGGGCCGAGTCTGTTACAACCCGGCAACGGTGCTGTGCGTTGCCCTGTGTTTTGCGTCAGCGGGAGGCTTAGAGTCTTATTGATGCGTACACAACGCGCAAATATGTGCGGTATATATGTTAACGATATGCATGTTGGCCGTAAAAATGCAATGCCGTTGATGCCTCCTTAAAAACCCAATAACAGCACACTAACTTAAAACGTTCGAATAGCGAGTGCCTTGTCAGGAAAAATTTATTCGTGGTAATGATGAGAAGGTATTGTATATGACGTGGTGGGCAACCTTTTTTTAAAGACTTGTTCCGAACCCTTTGAATGGATGGATTTCCGGGATCATAGCTCACGCTAAGCAGTGCTTGTTGTGTGAGCCCTTACCCCTGCCATCCGATCGCGCAATTCCATGTCAACGGCAGAATTTTGTGGCGAAAGCTTAACGTGCCGCAATGGTCGGCACGGTTCGTCCTGCTCTCTGACGTCAACTGACCTTTGGCGCGACCGCTGCCACCGCCGCAGGCCATACCTATCAAGGGCAAATAGCGAGCGCCCTAAAGCGACTCGAACCCGCCCCGCCACGGGTGGGTGGATCGGAAGGCAGGCGCTCTAACCAACTGAGCCACCGGGACGGACCAACCCACCGACTTTGTTCTGAAACAGCCGTAAACTGTTGAGACATGTGAGGGACATTGGTACTACGGTGCTGTCCATGACCTACACTGCTGCACCGTGCGAAGGCGGCGTAAACGGAGGCCAGCTACGCTCCATTGGCACCGCAGCTCACACATGCGCCGCAGCTGCGAACGTGGGCCACTCCCCGCCGCAGGCCACAGGCGCGGCAGGGGCGATGGCGGACAAACCGCAGATCGATGACGTCACTAGTCCCACCCACCACCCGCCAGGCCACAGGTGCAGCAGGTGATGGCTGACCAACCGAGACTGAGTGACGTCCACTGGTCCCACTCCCCCGCCCGCCAGGCCACAGGTGCAGCAGGCACTGGCTGACCAACCGCAGACTAAGTGACGTCCCTGGTCCCACTCCCCACCCGCCACGCACTAGGCGCGGCAGGGGATGGCTGACTCAACCGCAGCCTGAAGTGACGTCACTGACGTCACTGACGTCCTCTCCTTCCCCCGCTAAGCCACTGTGTGGGCGCAGGACCTGTGTCCACTAGGGTCCAGGCCCAGCGTGCTGCCCGACTGTTCGCAGGTGGCAGAGAGGCGCGAAACAGCAAGATGGCGTCATTGATTGATTGCTCCCCTCGATGCCGGTCCCAAACCACGCGAGCGAGATGGCAGGTTGTTCCGGCCCCCTTCTCCTGCCCTTTTCCATGCTCGGCACAAGTGCATCCAGCCGAAGAACTTGGCCAACTGCAAGACAGATATGACATCACTGGTGTCAATCCACCACCCCGTTCCCCACAGGTTGCAGCAATGATGGCTGAACCGGCTAAGTCCGAAGATCCACGCCGGCGAGATGACGTCACTGATGCCACTCGTTCGGTTGGCCGTCCCTTCCCAAAGGTGCAGCAGCTGATGGCCGTCCGTCTGCATGCCGAAAGCCGGCGCGGGGAGATGACGTCACTGGTCCGACCGGCCTTAACGCTGAGAACGAGCAGTTGCGCCAACAGGTGGAGCGCGCCGGCGACGGGCCTGTGGGTCAGTGGGCCTCCTGGCGGGGCCTGCGCATGCAATGCTGGGCTCGGGTTAATGCGGTTCTCGTGGCTCACGAGGTTGATGGTAGGTGTGCGGGTAACGCGATCTTGATAGGTCAGGGCAGTGAAATCTCTGGATTGTTAGAAGACGCGGGCTTTGTCAGCTGTTGAAAGTCTAAACTGGCCTTGGAAGCACTACACTTTTAACTAACGTTTAACTTTGGTCTCAGTTCATTTTTTATGATTCGGAGAGATAGTAATAAATTCTAGGCTGTGTTTAGATGAGACGGTGGTAAGTCCTGAGGGTGGTTATCGCTGTATTGTAGGCATAGGTGTGATTTTGTTTAACACATGAGGGAACTGAGCTTACGCGTGGAATTAACCATCACCACCATGCCCGCGAAAAGATAAACCGCGCTTTAACTGGTTCCTGTAATCCTTCCAATATTTCCGGCAATTCTTTGTAAATTGGTGCAGACCATAACATGAGGCACCACTCATTCAGGGCTTTCGTGCTGCGGCTTTCCACATTCTGCGGTTACAGCAGCAGAGTTCTGGCCCATTCCAGCTCGTCATCTAATGCTCAACACAAGCCCCGTGCCGCACCGCCGACGTTGCTTTCACGATTCATCCGCATCCCGGCCACCAGAGGCGCTAACATAGATGTTCTATGCTGCAGAGGGCAGCACAGCGCTAGCCGTCCGCCACCGCAGGGAGTGGTCTCCGACGAGCGTGCTCGGCCACCGGCTAAGGTCAGTGAACCTTGTCAACAGCACCAAAGGTCGGATAGCCCGAAAACGTTCGGATGTTGACGATGGTTTCAAACTGCACCGGGGCAGCACGTTTGCTGGTGGACTGCGCCCACTGTTTACAGCAATATCCCTCCGTGCCCGCAACCGTAGCGTTGCACTAACGTTGACTCCTGCAGCAATGTAAACGAGGTGGACGAATTCTAGCTCAGAGAAATAAGTGGCTTAAACGTTTTTGATGACGTGACGCGACTGGTACGCTGCAGCGTATTTGTGACATGGCATATTTAGTACATTTGCCCGGTCGTCATCCAGACCTTCCTATGTTGTCGCACTTCAATTATCTCGATGATGTGCGTATATATATATATATATATATATATATATATATATATATATATATATATATATATATATATATATATATACACATACATTATTACATGTAAATCACATGCATGTTTTTATATAAACACAAATATATATATATATATATATATATATATATATATATATATATATATATATATATATGCAATTTGATATTAGCCAGTGGTACGTTATTTCTACCTTTAAAAGCATCATAAGAAATCTACTCCAATGTTAGTAATTGTACAACACCCTGTGACGTGCCCGCAGTGGCATCATTAAAGAATACATATGTGCCAGATGTTCCTGATTGTTTTGTTTTGTTTTTGTTTTTCATGGAAAATATGATAACATCTTAATAACAAAAATAAAGCAGATTTCGTTCCGCACCGACGCAGGATTCGGGTCTGAAAAATGCAGCTAGGGAAGCGGTCCATGACGTCTAATGCCGATATGATAGCAGGGATATCAGGACTCTGTTCTGAGACTGGCTCAAATGGCATATAGCAGAAAGTGATAAATCATGCGTTGGTAGCGTGCAGTTTTGTGACACAAACACACAAAATAGGACTTGCAGCATGACATTTCAGTCTTTCTTGGTATATAGCGAAGCGTGGTTTCCCACGCTCTCCATAGAATAAATCCTGGTCAGCGAACTTTGCAGCCAGCGTACCTGACATAGCTGGGAATCTACGAGACTCTTTGTGATGGATACACTGGGACTTACGGGGCAAAACGTGACATAGGTAACAGCTCATCACGACAATCACGCATCACACCTCAGGCTTGCGTGGCTCCTTGTGATGAAGGCCACCTGTTTCCTTCGTTCTGCATGGCCGCTCCACTATCTAGCCGTCCTGTGACGGTTGCGTTCAACATTTCCGATCGCTTCGATAACGATTATCACCGAGAGCTCCGACCGGTCGGGGTCAGCATCGCCCCGGCCTTGAGCGCGCCCCGAGCCGAGATACGGCGTGCCTCCGAGGCCCCTTGACCGCTCGCGACGGGCGAAGATTATCCCTCTTGACCCGGGAACACCAGGGGGTGCTCTTGGGTGATCTTTTGGGCGCTCCATCACCCGGCAACCGCCACTGGCACCAGCCGTCGGTCGCCGTTCATTCGCCACTGCCGCTTCCTGCGGCACATCTGACACTTCATTGTCATCCGGAAGCGACAGCGGAGCACGTTCTCTTGAGTTCTGCGTATAGAACCTCTGCGTTCACGCTCAACTCTGGCGGCGACGACAGAAACTACCACGTACTTAACGCCCTTTACACTCCCCGTGGTGCGGCCGCCGCTCTTATCTAAACAAGTGGAGCAGTCGGCCACTGGGCTCGCGCCTCAGCTGAGTCGGTGCGTGCGAGACGGCGGCGCCCGGTGAGAGGTGCTGGCGCCGGTGTGCAAGAACGCTGCCCCAGTTCGGTGGAAAGGTTTTGCAGCGGTGAGGCTGTGGTGTGGGGCTCGGCGTTGAGTGCAAGTGACTCGGGCTCCCAAGTCGATGGCAAGTCAGCTTCGGGTTTATTTATAGT
>NW_023596818.1:18281145-18327205 GCF_011947565.3 Pollicipes pollicipes
GATAGCGCTCGCTCGGCACCATCCAAGATAGACACACCCACCCACACCACAAGCCAGAGTGTTGGAGCTCTAAATTCACCGCCTTCGCCTCGTAGCGATAACAAAGAGATTTCCCACTGCTGGCTCATCGGCGATGTCGAACAGTGTTGTCAAAACAGAGCGTGTTGTCCTCCCCGGTCACAAGATCACCCCAAGTTAGGACAGGTTTACAATAGCCATGGACCTGCCCGGCCTTTAACAGCTTTTCTATCCTCATTGAGCCTCAATCCGCGGCTAGCCCGAACAAAGGGAGCGCTATCCCGAACGAGAAGCTGAGGCACTCGCAATGTTTGTCCTGCGGCCCGCCCACCATGACGTCAACGGCGTAACCAGGCCGGCTCGTGTCACCAGACCTTCCCGGTCGCCGGGAGGGCGGCGGGAAGGAACTGACCTTGCTGTGAGGAGGCGCCGCCGGGTCCCGCTCCAAGAGCTCCATCCGCGTCTGGTACAGCCGCTGGAACTCGCCAGGATGTCCCAGCATGGCGTCTCGGCCGTCGTCACTCACGCTGCCCACCTCGCTGGAGCAGCCGCTAACGTCGCACATGGCGGCCGCTGGCGCTCTCGCCGCTGCACCCCTGCACGCCCACACACCGCCGCGTCCGTCCCGCTGACGGCCGCCGCGTCGGTCGTCGGTCGCGACGGCGCCGCGCTCCGCGTCTGCGTGCCCGCATCGACGCGCGGTCGGCGTCGGTGACGTCGGGCCTCAGCCGCCAGCTGGCCGCGGCGCGCCGGCCTTCAGCGTAGGAGGCAACCGCGCAGTCGCCGGCCCTCAGGCGCAGCGCCGCCGTTTGGCGAAGACGCCGAGGGCCGTGAGCGTGCGGTGTGTTGACATGGTGCGATTTGTGCCGGTGATGTAACGGCGAGGTGTGTGGCGCGGCCCGGCTGATGGCACGCGCGCTTCTTGGTGACACGCTCTCACTTCCTGCTCCTGACACGCGACGACACGGCTGCTGACATGCGACGTCCGCGCCCCTCTCACGCCAGAAGTAGTGCCGTGTCACGCGTCATCAGCACTCGCCGCCCGTCCGAGCGTTGGCACTGCGGCCTGGTCGTCGCGGAGGGCCGTCCACCCCTGGCGTCCGACGAGCGGGGCTGCAGACGCGTGTCAGCCGGTCTCGCCGGCCAGCCAGCCCCAGAGACGCCCCGACAGGCAGGGTGCCGTCCGTCGGAGGCATGGCGTGACGGGTGGGTTGTCCGATAGCGATGCGTGCATCGGCTCAGATGACGTCAGTGAGGCCAGATTTAGCGCAGATTGCCTTGACTGAAATATGAAGCAGGTAGCGTGCTGGTACATACCACTGCAGATGGCTCGCGACGCGATCAAAGTGATCAACATTTCACCGTTAAAGCTCGACACGGACTGCTGCAATGTAGCACACTGGAGCAAGCATTTCCGCTTGAAGCGAACCTTTTCTCGCCCCTCCCCCCCCCCCCCGATATCGAGACATCAGCCCGCTCACGTGTGAGAAAACCGAACTGCGTGGCATGCCGCGCAATTCAGCACATACGCAGCTATCCAGGCACAGCCAGCGCCGTTACGCTCCACAAACAGTACGGTATCACCGAACGGTACGTGGTGACTGGTTTTCGAGGACGCAAGCACTTGATTAACGACTCCGGTGTTGGTGCCTGCAACCGGTTTATGCTCGGTACTATGCTGTTATGCCCGAGCATTGGGATGGGGACAGCACGGGTACAAAGTGTGCGACTTTTCCGTCATACTAACGGGCGACGAGCGCAAAACAGACTCGGCGGAGACAGTTAAGGTAACGAGCACTGTGCGGAGACCGAAGTCTACCGAAAAAAGGGCCATGCTAGATGGGCTTCATGCTGTCATTTGGCGCAGACACCGTAGTATCAGTATGTACCAAGGCGAGCCATCTGCATATAGCGATAGGCAGGCATATAACTCGCCATGGTTTTGCGACACGACACAAAAAACTGCACACTTGGAGCCGACTTCCATGGCTGCAGTCAGCATAATCACCTGCCCTATCGTTCGCCGCGAGCAATCAACGGGATCGTACTCTGCAGAACGGAGGCACCGTCTTTGCATCTGTCAGCTTCAGTGCGACATTGATGCCGAACGTTCCAGTCGTGGCGTTCTTGAGTTTAAACGGGATTCAAACATTGCCGCCGTTACGAATCATGTCCAGTGATCGAATTCCCCCGGCTATATTTATTGAGTCCCGCCATAAAATGCACACAAGCCTCAGCGGCAAATCTCGGAAGGCTGTCTTCACACGCTAATATCCACCCAGGCGACGCGCCGGCTACGAATTCCCACAGATTATTACGCTGAAATCCCAAGTGATAACACAAAACCTACAGCAACGGAGTCAACAGAGCGGGGCGTTCTTACACACGAGAGGCTTTGAAAATCGCTGAGACGACAGGGCCTAGAAGACAACTGCCTCTTGGCATCTATCCTACCTGATTATCAACGCGTACATCACGGCCGATGCGTATTACGGACTCGTCGCTTCGCGCCGGCCATACGTATTGTTCGTCCCCAGCTCAGTCTCCTCGAAGCATCCCTCCTTAACCATCTAAAGATTCGCCAACTGGACCATGACAACCACCCAACGTTTCCCCGTCAACGCCTGACTGCCAGGGCACAGCCTGGCCCCCAGCGCCAGCATAACGCCCCAGCCCTTCTGATCCCAGGTGCTCACTGTAAGCGTATGTACATTCAACACCCCCACGCATAGACTGCCTCACTGGAAAACAGAGTGTCAAGCACACGCGCACCGCGTGTTCACCCCATCTACGCGGTCGGTGGGAGATCTCATCCTCCGAACAGACTACGCAACACTAGTTTCCGAGATCACCCTCCTCGCGTCTCACAGCACCGCCGCCAGCGGCCCAGTCCACCTCCCGGTGCCCGTCAGCCTTCAGATCCGGCCGGCTCTTCCTCGGATGACCTTCGCGGCTGTGTCTACAGGCCACACTCCCGGCGCGTGTCTGTGCTCCATACCCCCCCCCCCCCCCCCCCGGGCGTCCCTGCGAGTCACAGGCGTCCACCGTCCACAGGTCGGCCTGGGTCGGCGCTCCAGAGTCCCCCCCCCCCTCGGGGCGTCTCTGCGGGTCGCAGACGGCTCCACCATTCACAGGGCGGTCTCGAACAGCACGCTGCGTCGCTTGCGCGAGGCGCCGATCTTGCGGTGCGCCATCGGGTTGGTATCCCTGTCGGTCAGCGTTTTGCGGCGCTGGTTCTCCTCGCCGTCGACAGGTGGCTCTGTCGGCAGCGCGCCGCTGGCGTCCGTCCACTCCTCGGACAGGGCGTGTAGTCCTGCATGGCACAGCAGAGGTCGGCGTCACATGTCATGAACGTGAAAGAAAAGAGGGCTTCAGTAGGTTAGCAAACGACCTGAGCACACAAACATCAGGACCACAACTGAGCGGGTGCACCCAAACATACATACGAAACCACGACAGCGACGGTAGCATTGAGAAAGCGTGAGCAGGACTGAAGAAGTGGTCCGAAACTGATGGATCAAGATTGATACATCAACTATACATAAAGGAGATATACAGGTTGCAATCTCCTCATCGAACCTGCAATAGCAATATCGAAGCTGAGACATCCAGACTGAAGCTGAAAGAGCGAGCGGGAGAGTGATGGTCCGGACTCGAGCGTGAGACAGCGTCCGTTCGGTATCGCAGTGGAGACACGCGCACGCCCACCGGCGGCCGTACTGACCGATGCGGCTGAGCTGGGACGTGTCGCCGCCGGCTGACTGGTTGCTGACGTCGGCCAGCGCCGACCGCGGGGGGCTGGCGGCCGCCGGCAGCGAGGCGCCGCTGCTGGTCGACGTCAGCGACCGGTAGCCCTCGTCATTTGGCTCTGGGGCCGTGATATCCACCGTCGGGCCGTCTGCCGACAAGGGAATTGTCAGGAGAGGGGTGCTGTCAGGAAAGGGGTACTGCCAGGAGAGGGGTGCTATCAGGAGAGGGGTGCTGTCAGGAAAGGGATGCTGTCACGAGGGATGCTGTGAGGAGAGGGATGCTGTAAGGAGAGCGGGCGCTGTAAGGGGAGGGGAGGGGGGGGGGCTGTCAGTAGAAGGGGTTCTGTCAGGAGACAGGGTGCTGTCAGGAGAGGGGTGCTGTCAGGAGAGGGGGTTCTGTCAGAAGAGGGATTCTGTCAATAGAGGAGCGCTGTCAGGAGAGGGATGCTGTCAGGAGATGGGATGATACCAGGAGAGGAGGTTCCGTCAGGAGAGGAGAGGGGTTCGATCAGGAGAGGAGAGGGGTCCTGTCAGGAGATGGTGCTGTCAGGAGGGGACGCTGTCAGGAGAAGTGTGCTGTCAGGAGGGGTGCTGTCAGGAGAGAGGGTGCTATCAGGAGAAGGGTGTTGCTAGTAGAAAGGTGCCGTCGGAGGGGTGCTGTCGAGAGCAGTTTTGTCGGTAAAAAGTGTTTTCAGGGGAAGGCACACTGTCAAGGGACGGGTGCTTCCAGGAGTGAGCACCATTAGGGGGAGGGCTACCAGGAAAGTGGTGCTACTAGAACAGTACTGTTAGGAAAAGTGTTTTCAGCAGTCAGGTGTTTCAGAAGAGGGGTGCTGTCAAAAGGATTGTTGTTGGGAGGGGTGTTGTCCTGAGACAGGTGTTTTCAGGGGGCAGGGGTGCTGCCAGGAGATGGCGCTGTCCTGAGATGGGTGCTGTCCTGAGATGGGTGCTGTCCTCAGATGGGTGCTGTCCAGGGTGGGGTGCTGTCCAGGGTGGGGTGCTGCCCTGGGAGGGGTGCTCCCAGGAAAGGGATGCTGTCAGTGGAGGGAAGCGTCGGGAGAGGGACGCTGTCAGTAGAGGGGTGCCGTCAGTGGAGGGGTGCTGTCGGTGGCAGGGTGTTGTCAGGGGAGTGGTGATGTGGTAGTGATGTTGTCTGTGGAGGTTGCACCGAGGGTTAGCTTAGGAACATTGTGTTGCACCCTAGGTAATACGAAATAATATATTGTTTTTCAGTTCTAAAAGAGATACAAGGAAGGCAAAAATAGCGCCATACATGCACTTTGCTAAAACGGGGCAGCATCCGCGTAACTGGCGAATTTCAGACAATGCCATTCAGAAAGCAATCACAAAATACCACAGCCCTCGTCACGAATTTACTGAGACGAGACAAACACACTACATAGGTGGCATCAATCACAAAGCCGCAACGCGCGCAGAAAACCGTCTCACGAACAGCCTCAGAAGGTCCGCTGCCGCTACCACAGACGTCCGAGCGTCCACGGTAGGCGCCGGGCCGCGGCTCACCTGTGTGCTACCCGGCAACGGGGCCCCGAGTCGTCGGCCGCAGGGGCTCACAGGCCCGGGGATCGGACGGCAGGCGCCGGGCCGCGGCTCACCTGTGTGCTCCCCGGCGACGGGGCCCGAGTCGTCGGCCGCAGGGGCTCCCTGGCCCGGGGATCGGGCGGTAGGCGCCGGGCCGCGGCTCACCTGTGTGCTCCCCGGCGACGGGGCCCCGAGTCGTTGGCCGTAAGGTCTCCCTGGCCCGGGGATCAGGCGGCAGGCGCCGGGCTGCGGCTCACCTGTGTGCTCCCTGGCGACGGGGCCCGAGTCGTCGGCCGTAGGGTCTCCCTGGCCAGGGGATCTGGCGGCAGGCGGTGGGTCGGCCGTTGCAGGGCCCGCAGCGAGGCCCCCTGGAGCTGGTGCCACCGCCGCCACGTCTGCCGCTCGGACAGTCACCATGGTGGCCGGCTCGGCTGCGTCTGTCGCAGGGGTAAAACATGGACAGATTATGTGATGGTTCATGTAAAGCTATTTGCAGCAGGATCTAAACAGCTTGCACATTCGTATGCTTAAGACAGCAGAAGTCCGTGTCATTGAACACAAAACGTTATAATTCCTTTCTGCTAACAGTTATGATTCAAAAGGCACGTCTCAAAGCAATTTGAAGCAAAGTTCTATAGGTTTCTCACTTCCAGATTTCTGAGTGGAATCACAGCCCCACCATGCACATAAAGAAGCCAGTGCCGTCACGCACCCACCACATGTCTCCAGCCTCCCAGCACTCACCGGAGGCGGCCGGGTCGGCGAGGTCGGCCGGGGTCAGCTCGACCTGGGACGGGTCCGTGCCGTCCAGACACTCTCTCAGGGAGTCGCTGAGCGGGGAGTCCCCAGACAGCAAACGGGCGGCCGTGGCGCTGACTGCGCCAGCTGCAAACACGGAGAGCACGCTTCCATTAGGCAACTGTCAGAATGCGGAACTTATAAGCTCAACTGCGCACAAAAGTCCAGCCAAAAATAAAGTTAGATCCATATGTTTCAACCCTCCACAAGGTGTGCGAATCTGGCCCATTGGAACCACTCGCTCAGAAAGATTACATATCCATAAGCTGTCAATTAAGGTTAGATGTTCCTTTCTGGCCACGGATCCCACCTTTGGGGATGAGAATTGCATGGAGGGCATACGATGCGGCTAAATTCAAGGAGTCGAGAAGAATAACGGTCCAGGCGGGGCCAACAGATAGATACCGAATGGGAGATGATGTACGGATGGCACGTGCCGCATGTAAGGAGGCAACAAAATCGGCTGTGATAGCCAAACATAGTGCCGGCGTTCCACAGACGTGGTGTGTTAGGCAGGAGAGGCATGCCCAGAATTAAAGCCATCTGCTGGTCGACGTCCACCAGAACAAGACCATTTCCAGCAGTGACAGTCAACCCACAAGAGAACAAGTCCACCCACCAACTAGCTCCCACCCAGCATTCACACAGCCACAAACATGGCCAGCACGCCGAGCCACACCGGCGCCGCAGCCTGCCACCCCTCACCGGATGGCGACGGCGGTGTGACCTCCACCAGCGAGAGGTCCACCGGCTCGGCGGTGAGCATATCCCTCTGCAGCAGGTAGCGGCAGAAGGGCGAGCTGAGCGCGGCCGGCTGGCGGCGCGGCCGCTTCGGGCCGCTCGGGCTGTCCTCCAGCGGCTGCAGCTCCATCGGCGAGAGCGGCGTCACGGCGGCCGGCGTCAGCGGCGCCCCTGTCGCCGCCGCCGCCGCCGCCGCCGCCGCCGCCGCCGCTGGGCCGGCACTGGTGTCGGCCGCCGCCGACAGAGACGTCTGCGACAGCAGACAGACGGCGCGCCGGTTGCGCGGCGTCAGCATCTGCACGCGCGTGCTGGAGCACATGGTGCCCATCTTCTGGCTGATGGGCGAGGTGGGCGCGGCCGGCCCGTCCCCGCGCACTGGACGCAGCGGTACCTGCGGCACGACAGCGTCTGCTCATCGAGGAGAGGCGACAATGGGAGATACACGCCACTCAAGCGAAGCATTACTAGTGAGT
The DNA here is from genome assembly GCF_011947565.3 of Pollicipes pollicipes. Taxonomy (NCBI): domain Eukaryota; kingdom Metazoa; phylum Arthropoda; class Thecostraca; order Pollicipedomorpha; family Pollicipedidae; genus Pollicipes; species Pollicipes pollicipes. The sequence continues at coordinate 18,288,467 of NW_023596818.1, forward strand.
ACATGGTAAGGTGCGTAAGAATATAAAATGCATCCACATGATGAAACAAGGCCTTTTTAAGAAGCCTGTCATATACCCCTCATCAGTTGTAACGTGCATAATGAGGGGCTCAGCCAACCAGATAAGTTACCACACAAAATACTATTTTTGAATAAAGATATGATGATGCAAAGTAAGATACACACAAATCGTGCAAACTTGGTTAGAACCATTTTCAGTGGCAATACATAATCCGTCTCATCGGACTGCTCCGACCAAGCACACTCCACCTCCCTCTCAACCCTCTCAAACTGTCTATACGTTCCCTGCCAACTCCGCGCCACATCACCGACTCGTCGCTCACCTGTCCACGCCGCATCGAGTTGTTCCTGCCGGCGCGGAAGGTGGACATCTCGGCGGTGCGGGAGGAGCGGCGCGCCGAGCCGGGCAGCGGCGGCGGCACGCCCTCGGCGCCGCGCGCCACCCCCTCGCGCTGCACTTGCCGCAGGCTGCGCGCTAGCCGCGGCGTGAAGCGCGCCGCCGCCGTCGGCGTCAGCAGCGAGCGCTTCAGCGACGGCCCCGCCAGCGACGGCGTTGGCCACATGGACACCTCCTCGGTGCTCTGCTTGAAGCGCGCGCGCTCCGGCGACGGCGGGCTGGCGAGCGCCTCCTCCGAGCTGCTGCGGCGCGGGCCCAGTGCCGCGCCCTTCGTCGGCGGCTTGCGCTGCCGGCCGGCCGCGAAGAAGAGGTGCTTGCGCAGGGACTCGCCGAAGCTGCGCGTGCGCGTGCGCTGCACGACTGTCGGCGTGCCGGGGCCGCTCTCGCGGTTGAACTGCTTGATGAGCTTGCGGCGGCGCGTCGAGTCCGGCATGCTGCTGATGTGCGCGTATAGGCCGGCCAGCGCCGTGTCCGTGTTGTCGTGCTCGCCCGCTGCCGCCGACTGTTCCCGGTCCACGAAGCTGAAGACGGTGGTAGCCTGCGGCGAGTCGGCGTCGGAGCAGCTGTGGCGGCGGCGCCGCTGCAGACCTGGCGTGCCTCCCTGCTGCTCCAGATAGGCACGCATGTCAATTTCCAGCTCCTGGGGAATCTTGAAGAGTAGTGGAGTATTCTCGATCATCAGTGCAACGGCCTGAGCCATTGAGCCTGAGGCAGTTTGAAGCTCGGTGGCGGGCATCTTCCTCGGGCAGAGGATGTGGGGGGCAAACATGGTACCCAGGTTCAGGGCAGTCATTTTGTTTTCCTTGTGACGTCTGGAGACCTTGAACAGCAGGTGCAATAAATCCTTGAGGAGCTGGTAGTTTTCAGCTGGCACCAGCAAGAACAGCAACTGCAGTGCTTTGATCTGCTTGTTGTGAGCTGCACACAACTGTTCAGGAGGTGTGTCCATGGGACATATGTCTGCCACCTGACAATGAGCTGGGTACAGGGCCTTGGTTAGAAGGGGTTCTGAGAGACTTGCCACAAACCCCTTCAAAACACTGGCACAATCATGAGCTGAGTAAAGACCAGACTCAAAGTCTACTGATGATCCAGACAAAAGATATTGCTTCAACTCTTGCTGTCGCACAAGGTTTCCAGTTTTTCGGAACAGGCCTTCATGTACCAAGTTCTCTTCTCTACTGAGAAATTCAATCAACTGGTATGCCTGACAAACACCTTCATGAGAAAGCACCACACTTTCTGAGCTGGTGCCTTTTGTTGACTTGCCTTTGCTCTTGGTGCTGAATGGCAGCAGCTTTCTAGCACTTTCGTTGTTTTTATCATCAGCTAATGCTGGAGCATCTACCTCATCAATGGAGAAATTCAACAAGAATGAAAGATGCATTTTCACCAAGGTATAGAACTGAGATTCATCCTGATGCCGCATATTTCGCATGACTGTTTCAGTATCAACAACAGAAAAAGTTGTGGTCAATGATGAATCTGCGTCCATTACGGCATCTAACGAATCCTCAAACCAGGTTAATGCACGGCTGAGACACTAAAATCGGTGAATGGCGCATCTGCGGCATACACCACAAATACTGTTTCCCGTTGGTTTCTATTCCTCCAATGTCTTCCTGGCGATTGTATGCCACAAGCTACGATCCTGAGACGGGATATGCACATTCAATGCTTGAACACCCGAAAAATCTGCTCAACCACACCCACTGTGTGCTAACCCATCCCACTTCACATTTGAATTTGCGGCCGTGCTTTGAAGCCCACTTGGTGCTGCCAAATTGACTCCCCCAAACCAAACATAAATATCCCTTCATTCTACAGAGGAAAACTACTGAACATCGCTAACTAAGCGTTGTTGGGGTGGGGGAAAGGTGGCACACAGGGCTGACAAATGGCTTACTGAATGTGACTTCCAAGAAACTGATTTGGCTTATTTTATCTCTGCAAATAAGGCCACTGCAAGTAGCACCAGGTGGCCAGCGCCATGTGCGCGAGATCGATCGTCGTGAAATAGTGTTTTCGTGAGGCTTTCGAAATAAGTCTGTACCGCTAAAGGTCATGCTGGTGCCTGTATCTGTCTTTTCAGTTTTGAAGTTTTCGTCTGGACGGAATGAGGGGAATGTTCCACATTTGAAGATGTTGAAGCAAGCATCAGATATGATGAAATAAGCACACTTAGAACTATTTCTTGACTTTTAAGTGAAAAGCCTGCTCTTGACGGCACAATTTCTCAGTTTAGTAAATATGCTCCACAACACGTCATTTTTTGATTATGTCATCGTACCTTGTACAATATTGATTGAGAGTCGATTGACGGCCATTATATCTGGGAAGCGTGCTCACGAACGCTAGATATGAACAATTAGGTAATCATGTTTTTCATGGCCTTGATGGCCACATGGCTTATAAAACGACAGGAATCTAAAGACACTATCATGCCGTCATGGATGCCTTGGTGACCTGGAAGAAGTCTTCTCGAAAAATTCTGTCCATCTTCGTAAGCGTTTAGCTCAGAAACTAGAAGAGTTGGGTCTTAAGAAGGGCAGGGCTGTGACCTGTGCCAAATGATCTTCAATATGGCTATTTCAGTCCAAAACCACACAGCGATGCGGAACACTCTCTTTAACAGCTAAAACAACGCGAACAGCATAGAGTTTACCTTTACTGTTCCAGTTCCACCACCAGATGTTCGTTGCCTGTTAGCCAACGCTTGGTGTTAGCTGCCGGGCCGACGCCGAGCCGATCACGGAGATCGCAACGCCGGGCGTCGAGGTTTTTGTTGCTAATATTTGCGAGTGTCTATGTCCAAAACTACGCTACATGATTTGTCTTGCCCATTCTGCTATTCGCTTATTCTCGCTATTGTTATTCTCGCCAGCTAATTCTGACTAAATGTTGAAAATTTCCAGGTAAACATGAGGTGGCCTTTTTAAAGAGTGTTGCACATTCATATGGGATGTTTACCTAGAATAGCTATTTTGAAGGGCATGCCGTGCGGTTCACAGCCATGACCCTTTTAAGACCAAAATCCCCAAGTGCCTGAGCTACACCCTCGCGAAGATGTGCAGGCTTTCCTGGGGAGACTATTTCAGCTCACCCAAACATCCATGACGCAATAATGACATCATTCATATCCTGCCATTCCAGAATCCATATGGCGGCTAGGGCAAAGAAAAATACAAATGTCGAGCCACTCATATCTGGCATTCGTGACAACGATTTTCAGATATAACGGCTGTCAAATGGCTGACAATCAATGCTGCGCAAGGTACGATGACGTAATGGAACAATGACCCATTGAGGAATATATTCACTTTACAGCGCAAATCTTTTGTCTAGAGCATTCTTTTTCACTTAATAATATAACAGTGGTTGTAAGTGAACTTATTCCACCATACCTAATGCTTGCTTCAATGTCTCTAAATGTGAACCATTCCCTGTAATCCAAATTTGTGTGGGTATGGGTTTATCGTATGCCCATACCTGTTAATGACAATATGGGCATTTAAAACGTTGCCGCCGATACACGTGGCACGGGCACTGGTATAAGATAAAGCGTTATCTATGTTGCTTGAGGACAAAACCCGAAATAAAGGCCCGTTACCGAACATTCCTTTCCCCCATGATTGTCTGGCGTTGCCTCACAAACATACCATTCGGGGGTTTGGGCATGAGATGCCTGTGATTTGCATACACTTCGTTATTGATGTTCCCTGACAGCCTAAGCTGTATCAGCAAGATTAGATGGCATTCATCTCATCTTTCGTGGAAGCGAAGTGCCCAAAGCTTCTTCACTGACTGCTTCCGGATTTGATCTGTGGGGTTTGCACACATCACCTTAAACGTAAATGTGATCAGTCTCCATGTAAAAGTATGGTATTCTTCTCTGTAAAAATAAAGCATGATATATGGCCAACACCGGCCAAATATTGGACGAGTAAAGGCAATAAATCGCTCGGCGTGCACGTACCTTGAATAGCTTTATCTGCTTCAGCTTTATCGCCATGCGTCCTAAATCATTTTCAGAATCTCACACAAAATTCAGATGCGAACCGAAACCGTCAACGCTTCATGTAAAACGGTATCATAGACCATGGTGCTCTCGGTTGGATGGGTGTCTTGGGGCCGATTTACTTGCCATTTTCCAGGCCTGCAGTCCCACTAGTAATTATGCGACATGCCGTATAAAATGTATATTCGCATCATTAGTTGGTACACAGCTCTGTAATCCTCTCTACTCATAGCACTTAGATGAAGTTCATTCATACACAACGTCGCGAGATAAGCCTAGCATCAAATTCAAGTGTTCTTACCTACTCGCTTACTCTTTCCTGGCACCAAACGCGTCTGCTGTTACGGAACATGCTCAGCATATTGCATTGGTCCACGCCGTCTACTCACTGAGGCGTTCAGAACACAGCCCTGTGTGTGAGGGACCGAATCGGATGAATATTGTCTGGAACTGTTTTGAACCATATAACACTTTCTAACAATTGGAAACCCCATTCTAAATATCGAGATGGGACGTGATAGCGTACCGATCTCAGACAAGACCCCAAAAACATACACTTGTAAATTCAGCTGAATACAACAGCGCACATCGTCTGGCGTGAGCATTGTGTTTCGGCGTTGCGGCGTCTATGAAGATCATCTTCCGGTGTTACGCTTGTGTTGGCCGCAGACCGGCGACATTCGCGCGAAGCTTGAACGCCCAACAACCATAGGACGGAATCATGTTGTTGATCACAGGTGCTTCTTGTTTTAAAACATCCACAATGTCCACGTCACTTTCAGCGCCATTACTGCCAGCAAGGGCGCAAACGTGTACTGCAGGTTACCGGGGCCTAATCTGCTTTGTCTGCTATTGTGGTCAACGTGTGAAAGCGATCCAGCCTCCTCTCGCAGAAGAATACTCCGACTCCGACCAACAGGCCGCAATGGTGGCCACGCCCGTGGCTGCGAGCATTGCTGTAGCAAATAAATGAAAACTTCGCGTCCCCCTGGCTCATGGCCCGTAGCACATAGCTCGTAGCACGTAGCTCGTAGCACATACGCACTCCGAACAAAAACAGCACCAGGACACCAGCCGCGGCGCTGCGACTTGACGCGCACTGCACTGCCACCGGTGGACCTTCGATTCCACGCCAGCGCTTCACGCCGGTCAAGTGCACGCAACGGATAAATGCTAGAACGTTAGGGCGTCGCCTGATCAAGTCTGAGCTCGCTAATGCTGGACCATCCAGCCGACAGTGGCCTCGTGGCACCGCTGGAGCCCCTCAGAAGGCACCACCGCCATGCGTGTCTCTGCAGCTGTGGAGATTGCTCGCGAGCCATGGGGCTGGTAGCAAGGAGTGCTTGAACGGACATCGCCACCGATATACTGGCGCAAATACCAACCACATTACCGCTCTTCAGAGGACGTATACGATTTCTACTTGCTCTTTCCCACACTGAAGCCTTTCGAACTCTGACCCATGTGCGAACTTGCCGTCTCGACACATTGTCTGCGACCTCGCGTACCTGCCGACTGGGGCTGCACACACCCCACCCGTCTCCAGGCATGGATACCATCTCAAGCGCTCGCGCAGTCCATCTGCATCTCGCCCCGGCTCATCTCCCGGGTGGAGCCGTCGCGACCGTGCAGCCGGTTTGGACCCGGTTTATCTCCTGGGCGAAGTTGTCGAAAGCAGTGCAGATGATTGGAACCGATTCATGTCAAGGGCTGAGATGTCGGTGTCGTGTAGCTGGTTTGGACCCGAAGCATATCCAGGGCGGGGATGTCGGAGTCTTGCAGCTGGTTTAGACCCGTTCCATCTCCAGGGCGGGGTTGTCGCGGCCGTGCAGCTGGTCACGCCTCAGCAGCTGCTGCTGTACAGCCAGCAGGCGGCGCCTCGCTTCCTTGTCTCCCGGACCCCAGCTGGGCAGCGGCCGGAACGCCTGGCCAGGCTCCTGCAGACACGGGCGCCGGTCAGATCAGGTCAAGTCAGGTCAATTCAGGACCAGGCTAGGCGCAGATCAGTTCAGGGGCACGCGCGGGTAGACCTGATCTGCTGACTTGCTACAGAGTGCAGACCAACGGATCAAGATCACTTGATGTGCTCCACGGGCACTGTGAAATTTGCTGCCAGTTGAGGGATTTGCTTCGCACGACACTGGTTTGTTTGGAAATAAAAGTAGCGTTTACTGGTCCCGTAATTCGTTTGTTCTCTGGAATTGTCCAAAGACCAGGTGATGAAGATCTCCTTTCGTTATCAGGAATATCCGGGTGCACCGACTATTTGTAACGCAGTATGACTTCAACTCCCTCTCGTTGGTATTTCTGTGGTATGTACTAATTGACACCATGACTGAGAGAATGCACTGCCGTTGATATCAGATTCCAAATTATACCTTACTTGAGTGACCCTTCTCATCGCAACCTACGGGTTGACAACATCATGGGATGTTGAAGAGCTATCATATCACAGTCCAATTAAGTTCCAGACTCATGACCTTTCCCTCCCAGTTGATTAGCCTAGCGGAAGCGACCTTTATTGTTCCATGCACTCGCCAAACTCCTACATATACAAGACGCTGAGTGTTCACGGAGCAAACATCTCTCTCCGTTCGTTCCCTCTGTTCGTCCTCACGCAGACGCAGCCATTGGCGCTGAGCGAGCCTCTACTTACGCCCTTGCACGTGTGGTAGAGGAGAGCGCCGACGCCCCAGACGGGGATCTGGACGATGGAGACCCCCGCCAGGGCCCAGCCGACGCCCACCGCCCATTCCGGGTACACGTAGTCGCCGTACTTGGGCGCTTCGTACTCGTACATCGCGTATGCGAAGATGGCCTGCAACAGTACAAGGGTCGAGGTGACGTTGGTTTGAAGTGGCGATCTAACGCGCAGGGTCCTGTGTTCTTCCATCTACAAACTGTTTGTGCTGTTTGCAAGAGTAATTGGAGGTCAGGCGTTGTCATTTCGAGAGATTGTCAATTCCATGCCAAAACGATTTGCCGACAACGCCGCACACATAGTCAAAGATTTGGTCTTATTTTGGTGCAGAACTGCACCGAAAAAAAAACACAGAATAAAAACGTCACAGGCAACAGCGTTTAGCACCACCGTGAACAAATGCGAATTGCGTGAGGCGTGGTGATGCCAGGAGCCGCAGCTGCCCGGTAAGAGAACACCCACCAGTCTCACTCCAGCCAGCCAGCCAGAACTCACCGCAAGCATCAGCGGCGCAACGAGCACCCAGCAGACGAGGAAGTACATGCTGGGCCGGTAGTTGATCATGAATTGGATGTTGTCCGAGAAGCGCTTGACGCCATATATCCACATGATGCCAATCAGCTCGAACACAGCGATCAGCATCACGCAGAGACCGCCAAACGTGTCCATCAGGTGCAGAACGTACGGGCCCGACTGCCAGCAGCGCACCGCCGTCACAGGGCCGCGCCGAGCAAATGGCCTGGTGCTGGGGTACTCTTAGATGGATCACAGGCCTCATCAGTTATAAGAGCAAAACAATTAACTAGCTTAAGAAGCAGACGCCTGCACATACTATGGACATATGGAATCAACGGTCATTAGTTGTTGCAGAAAACCAGCTGACAACTTCGCCCCATATTATCATCACGTGACCGCACTGGATTCTCTTTCGGGTTATCGACACGTTTAAAATTGTATGCAAGTTTCTTTTCCGCCAGAATCTCTGTCATATAACCAAAAAGCCCAATAATCCATACCAGGAATCCCATCCACATGCTAAAGACTGCTTTTCGCCCAAATATTTTCACAGAAAGATAACAATAGGAACTTCTTCCTCCGTTCTTTCTTCGATATAATCCCATTATGAAGTCTTACCTGAGAGACGCAGGGCAGACCAAGGAGAAAACAGGAACTGGAGGCTACCAACGTGACCAGAGCCTTCCAGTTCCGTGTGGACGGGAACGAGTCGTAGATGGCCGTTGTGACGGTTTCCAGCAAGGCAAACTGCCAAAACGACGCGTTGGTTTTGGGATGTTTTTTGGGGGGGCGAGTGGGCATGGTGAAACAGCACAGAGACACGACATAACTGTGTATGGCAATAAATGAACAATGCACAATATCAATGAATGACATCTGTTGGGAATTCGTGGATGCGTTGCTGCATAACACAGATTGTGTTATGTGCATAACACAGATTGTGTTCTGTGCATAACACAGATTGTGTTCCGTGCATAACACAGATTGTGTTCGGTTTGGTGCTTTTAAAGATCACGACATCGAGTTGTATGTGGGGTGATTAGCCGCTAGCAGCGCCGCAGCTGCAAACTGACAGACAAATATCCTCCCAAACACACCTTCAAAGCGCATTTTTATTGCCCAGTTCAAAAGGTGCAATTGCGAAACGCAGCACTAATGGCTGCCTTTCTGTAAGGGAAAGCTTACGAAACAAAGACAGAGTTCAAACGTTATCAGTGACCAGGAAATTCACCATTTCCCTTGGCACTGGGCCAGTCTCCCAGCCAGTGTCCACCCCGTACCGCACTCACCTCCGAGTCCAGGCCGAGGGTGTAGAGCATGACGAAGAACAAGATGGACCAAAGCTGCCAGCCGGGCACGCCGCCTATGGCCTCGGGGAATGCGATAAATGCTAGGCCCTGGCCAGACTTCACCACCTCGTCCACCTTAACGCCGGCCGACTGGGCCATCGAGCCCATGATGCTGAAGATAGCCACGCTGGCGATGATGGATGTGACGAAGTCCAGCGAGGATATCACCATTGAGTCGATGTGCACCTTGTTGTTGAACTTGTTGTACGAGCCGAACATGATCAGGCCGCCCCACGAGACGCTTAGTGAGAAGAACATCTGCTCGGCTGCCTTCTGCCATACCTGCGAGGGGTCACCAGTAGGTCGCAGGTCAGACGATTTGGAAGTCATTCCCATCGGTCACAAATATTGGCAAGATATATGTCGGATACGAATCCATATGGCGAAAGCGGCGAATAGCTTCGCTTATAGTCGTCCAAACGTCCTGCCAGAAGCAAACAGGTTTTTCACCCCCTGGAGCATACTAAAAATTAAGAGCAGTATAAGAGCAACAGTCGCGTAAAACATCAGGACCGCAATTGTAATGAGTTACTTTGTTATCGTGACCCAGCGTGGCAAAATATCGAACCAGTGCGACAAATTAGGTTATCAGTCTTCCACAAAACTGCCGCCCAGTGGCGGATATTTGCTCCAGCTGCTCACAGTGATGTCCTTGAGCTTCTCCCACTCGGGGATAAAGAAGAACTTGATGCCATCAATGGCCCCCGGCAGGGTGCAGCCGTAGGCCAGAATGGCGATCAAGAAGACGTACGGCGCCGTGGCCGTGACGTACACCACCTGTAGGAACAGACCGCCTCGGTCACAGCCTAGATGCGGGGCAAGCATCAAGAGACGCAGGGCTGGAGAGAAAGAGAATGGGAGGAGAACGGGAGAGGCTGAAAAAGGAAGCCAGGGTAGTGATAAAGAGAGAGTGAAGAAGTAGACTCGAGTAAAGAGGGGGGAGAGGTGAGAGTGAGGGAAAGAAAGAGAGAGAGAGAGAGAGAGAGAGAGAGAGAGAGCGGGAGAGAGAGAGAGGGAGAGAGAGAGAGAAAAAAGTCACCTTAAGAAAGTGACCTTTCACAAGTATTTTGGGCATGCCTGTTTTTTTTTTTTGGTGTTTTTTGGTCTTCAAAAATATTCAGTTTGATGCAGACAAATGTCCTACAGGCTGTCTGTCACCTTTGGAAGTTATCACCGCTTATGCAGCGTCGCTTAAATCAGCTAGCATAGTAGGCATTCTAAGCGGTCACCCCAACTGAACGCTGATGTCCACTACGAAGCTCTAGCTTACCTTGCCGGAACTCTTGACACCCTTCATGAGGCAGAAGAAGACGATGATCCAGGAGAGGAGCAGGCAGAGCGTCAACTGCCAATTCATGCCCCCGATGTCGCCGGGCGTGTCCAAGCCGTCTCCCAGGCGCAGCACAAAGTGCCTACAGACAGTTCGTTTCAGCGTTACAAATGGAAATGCTCCTGGGTGGCAGCAACACCTTCAGCAGTCACCACTTCGACAGTTTCTTGGTTTCCAGCATGCACCACATTAAGTGGGCTTCCGGAGACGCTTCTAAAAGTTATGCTTGCCGTCGGTACAGCAGTTTTATTGGTTACTGCACGAGCATAGTAGGCAACGCAATGGGAAAGAGCACAGAACCGGTTTCAGTCAAGTTCCGTTGTTTTCTTTGCGTGGTGTTGCGCGGCAAGGCAGACTAAATGGTTCCATCCAAACTCGGGGAATACTTATCTAGTGCGTAGCAGGCGATGGGATATGCTTACACAAGTGAGAGATATCAGGCGAGGGGAGCAGATTAGTGATGCGAAAGTGGACCGTGCGCAGCGTGATCTGCACAGCCCGTCTAGCAGGAAACGGAAGTTTCACACCGTCCCGATTGCGATGCCGCCGAATGGAGAAAATCCAGACCCATTCAGGGGGCTGCGCCGCATCCGACGAGCTAATCAACCGCGTGATCACGACTGAAGGCCGTCCTGAATAGACGCAACGCTCGGGTCATGGGAAAGCTTCAAAGCGGAGGGCGCGAAAGCGAAAGCGTCTTCGTGGATCGGACAGCACACCCGGTATGGACTGCCCCGACTCTTAGTTGTGCGGCGGCTTCACGTGTGCTGTTGACATGGCACTTAATGTTAGGGTTGCGTTCAAAGCACAGACTTGCGATGTGTTCTTGTAGTTCAAAACTATATAGATTCAGTATGAGATTATCTTGATCTTTGCGACCGCCAGAGATTGGCCGGAATTCACTCATAACGAACGCTAATGAAGTTGTCATTACTGAATAAGCAAATTACCAGCATTATTTGCATTGAAAAGGTTCCGTCTGTCAGCCAATCGCATGGGTGAATGACATTTCGTGTGGGTTGACTAGTTTCATTCTTTACCAAGATCCGATGCGATACAATCCCGATTTCATTATCTTTGCTGTGATTCCTTTCAAATAGCTGTCATGGAAACCAAAGCATCGAGCCAACACGTGCATACGAATTTCGCCGTCCAAAGGTAAAACCCCACATGCTAGTTTTAGCTATTTGGACTTTTTCCTGCTGCCTGATTCCTCTACTGATCCTGAATTCGGTTATTCAAACCACCAGTTGAAATTTTGGAAAAGTTTTAGCCATTTTTTAGCTAAAAGTTGTGAAAATTTTAACTATTGGTCCAAATATCCGACCTCAGCATCAGAAGACAAATCAGACAACACAAAGACGCAAAATTCCCACGATAGACATATGGGGTTTTAACTTTTGACAGCAGAATTAAAACGAAGCTTGCTCCTGCCGGACTCCAAAACAGCAATATTCTTACTTTCAGCAATATTGTGAAAGCATTTGCGTTCCAAACAACAGGAGCAGTGCCGATTCAAAAGGTGCATTTGAATTCGGCAATGACTTCCATGCAACGACCAACTTGTCTGGTTAAATATGTTGCATTGCCATGAACTGATACCTTACAATCCTCCGCCGGCGAAGAGTTGTTGACCCGCGCCCGGTCGGGGCAGTTGACCTCTCCTACGGTTTTTTAAGCACGGGTAAAAAAAAACGAATGATCGCAGCAGCTCAAACCTTTCAGTACCTGTTAATCTATCAAGTTGACATCGCTTATGCAAATTTGAAGCTTTACTCTACCAACATCAGTGACCTAGGTCAGGATTGCCAAGCATTAGTTTTAACTATAAGAGCTACAGCCTTCAGACCGGAGCGCTCAACAGCAGCGGCTCTCATCGAGATATCTGGACCTATTTAAAAACCATTCCCGATTTCTTTTCACCGACATTCGCAGAAATCTGCCGCATCCTGCTTGATGTGTGTGTCTGCTGTGGCTTGCTCCTGACGCAGTTATGATTTTGCAGCGTTTTTGACGTTTGCTCGAGTCGTGCTTAAGGAGATCATGCTAGTGGTACTTTCATTATGGCTGTGTCTTCTTTCATAACATTGTGACCGAAAACAAAATACAAAGTGTCGATGCTCCGATCGTTCAGAATTTGTTGTATCTAGAACTTTTTATTCCTAATCGTCTATTGGCTCTATCCACATACGACTAAAGGAAGATTTTGATAGGTTGAATTCTTAAACCGAGGGTGAACTGCAAGGGTTGGGGATTTCAACAGCGTGTCCAAGAATGCGTCAATGTTCGCCTCGTGCTCATGGAAGACGCCACTGGAGGAACGCCACATGAGATTGGGAGGGAGGGGGGGGGGGGGCAAAGGGATCCGATAGTAGTCTTAAAATCGAAGATCATGTGTATGGTGTAGTAGAAAAGGATAAGTCTAACAGACCCTCTTGTCCATCATCAAGCGGTGGTGGTGATCGTGCTTGCTTTGCCTGCCGCGAACTCACTTGAAATATTGTTCCGCCGCTAGCTCCGTCTTGTTGTGGCAGTCGACGCCCTCCGTGAAGTTTGTGATGTTTCTGGACTCGAGGAACTTGCAGGCCGGGAAGGTCACGTTTCGAACAAAACAGTTGTCGTCCGCAAACGACTCTGGAAGCCAGTCCAGCTCCGTGTAAATGCCGTAAAAGGGTTAACACATTCAGCGTGTCCTGAACGCCAGTCGTTCGTTGCCGCCAGTGGCAAAGCGGTGTCAATCGTCGCATGCAATGTAGCCAAGATGTTGTCAGAAAGCTCCGGGAAATCTTTGAGGCGACAAATCTTTAGCTACAACTTAAAGAACAGGGGAAGTGTGCTGGTTTTGTCCGCTGCAGAATATTTAACTCATCACTTACCGTGACAGTCAGACCAAGGAGCGGAGCCACCTTGGAACGAGGCAAACGTGAAGAATAAGGTGTAGGCCATGATGACATTGTAGTAGATGGCCACGATCAGCGATACCACCACCATTGCCGCACCAACGCCTGTGAGGGTGAAAACAAGCCATCAAAATGGGCATAACGTAAAGAGTAATAAATAGCAAATGCACACAGATTTAGAACCATGGTGACCGGAAAGCCTCTCAGGTATTTTTCAGGTATTATATGTTTCCGAGTAATGTAAGACTGCAGCTAAAGCTAATTAACGCAGCAATAGCTAAGCATCGTAGTCATACCTAAGTAACGTAGCCATAGCTACGTTACCGTAGTCATAGCTTACCAGCAGCGTAGCCAAGTAACGAAGGCACATAAACGTTGGTCAGTGCGGGATAAATGACCAACGTCAACTCCAGGTCGACCGAAGGCGAGATGGTGCTACCAAACTCATTATGTTACCACGCTGAAGTTCTCAAAATGGAGGTAAACATCAAATGCGGGCCTTTTTAGCAGCGATTTTAAGTAACTAAGAAATCCGTTTAATAACGGCTGTCTGGCACAGGCGATTTAATGCCCACAGCCTATTACCTACCTTAAGTCATTAAATCCATGTGCCGCAATAGCTCCATTTTTCATAGCGCCAATACAAAATATATCCCTCCTTTCACGACCCTGAAAGCAGACTACACGCTGCCAACAAAAGCTGTTTAGATGTGATCACAACTCACCGTAAGCAGCCAAACCTTTCGCTCACCTTTCTTGTGGCTGCTCGACTACGTGCACTTGCCTTTCATGATGGGTGCCATGCTCCACATGGACATGGGTCCCAGCTGGCTGTATTGGCCGATTGCTGTCTCCATCAGGTACATCGGCTTTCCCACCAGGACCAAGATGATGATGTAGGGTATCAGGAAGGCACCTGTCGCACCAAAGAACACGTGCGTATATTGATTTGTCTCTTATCTTTGCCTGGTTTTGGGACAGCACTACTTCTACTCAAAGTGATTTCTATTTAGTCTTCTAAGGTAGGTTGCTATGTTAATAAGTAATGCCCAGACATGCCTTGGCCACATCCTTGAACACACATTATCGCTTGGTAACGTTGCATATGGAACTTTCTGCAAGCATACCCCAAAATACAATATTTGGGCACGTTTGACACGCAAGGGCAGCATTTTAAAAACGTTGGCCAGTACATTCTTCTTCAGGTCATTGAACTTGGTTCAAAATGTTTATCAGCACTACAGCTAAAAGCAGCTCCAGAGAAAGTGTAGCTGAGCATTAAACACTGCAGCACAGAGAGCTTCAGCTGATCTCAGGTATCTTCGTCTCCAATGATGTATTAATGCGTCACCACAACGTACAGCCGCCTTAGAGCGCGGTCCCGGCGTCACACCCCGCCCCAAACCGTGGCGTCACGACCCGCCCCAAACCGTGGCGTCACGCTCCGCCCCAAACCGTAGCGTCACGGCCCGCCCCAAACCGTAGCTTCACGGCCCGCCCCAAACCGTAGCTTCACGGCCCGCCCCAAACCGTAGCTTCATGGCCCGCCCCAAACCGTAGCGTCACGGCCTGCCTCAAACCGTAGCGTCACGGCCCGTCCCAAACCGCAGCCCCAAACCGTGGCTCTCGCGGACCACGCCAGAGACTCACCGCCGCCGTTCTCGTAGGCGAGGTAGGGGAAGCGCCAGACGTTGCCGATACCGACCGAGAGGCCGACGCAGGAGAAGACAAACTCCCACTTGGAGCCCCACTGGCCGCGGTCGTGCTCTTCCGGCTCTATCTCCGGAGCCACCTCCACCGGCTCCAGCGAACGCTGCGGGATGAGAGGAGTCGGTTGCATGGGCTGAAGCGAGCGGTGCGACTCGTGGGAGCATGACGGTCAAAATGCTGCTTGTTGGCAAGTGCTATGAAACGCGTAGTCCTCAAAAGAGAGGTCTGTTTTTCGGTTCTGGCGCCGCTTCATGGAATGCATCCATGTTTGATTGGTTTTAATTCGTCATACATTCATTTTTAAGTAATTGGGGATTCAACGTGGGTGCAATGGTTACATTGCATGTATTTCATGGCTTACGCGTTTCAATACCTTTTCAATATTGAGGCCGAACACCAGATACTACTTATGTGCGTCACTGGCTGCAAAGAAGGCTGCGACAGCAGCGTGCAGGTGCCGCTTCTAACTTGTTTTGCTGTGTGATACTCGCACGATGCATTTGATTTCGATGTGAGCGGAAGCAAAAACCAGTCCAAAGCGGACTAATGGCCTGTAGTCAATAAAAAAATGACACATGGATGACACCGAACAATGCGTTCGAACCTAATGCCTTTGGCTAAAAACGCGGCACAAATACTAGGCCAATCAAGAAATCGGAAATGTCCATGGAAACCTAACCACAACGCGCAGGAGACCACGCTAAGAGTTTGAGTGTCTTATCTAATCTGCAAGTTGGCCAGATGTTTCGCTACTCGGATCAAAAGCTGCTGGATAGGGTTCTGGGAGGGGAGAATTCAGGCGTTCCTTTACAGCGAACTCGTATAGATGTGACATTGTATGTCGCTGACGCCTTTAGGGTCGGCGAGAATGTTTCCTCCTGTTATCTCCCCTGCCCTGCGAGGTACCCCATGATGTTGACGCTGAATTATCAGTGATGCAAAGTTCAGCAGGTAGTCAGGGGCGTCACTCTGTATACCTTCGGGGGTCTTGAGCCCTCCCCCATGCTGACTTGAGCTCCCCCGCAATGCTCTTCTGAGCCCCATCAATGCATATGAGCAAAGAGAAAATACTCGGCCGAATAAATGCAGAAAAATTATCTCAGCTATTCTAAACTTAATAACAGGCACCTGAAAACATCGATATTGGTGTCGTGTTAATTTTGTACCTAGTAGTATTCTGTATGACCCATTTTGTTGCCATGCCAGCTCCATCATATCTCAAGCCAGTCTGCAAATTTTTAACAGGTTCTTCAAATGTTAACACCTGGATTAGGACAAAGAACAGTGGTCTGTAATGTGCGGCAGCATTGAAAGTATAGAGTGGCTCAGCATGGCTGTGGTGTCATGCAACACGATCAGTGGCTGCGGCAGTCATCTAGTCATCTATAGCCCCGTACTAAGATCTAGTAAAATGCGTTTTCCGCTAACTACTCCCCATTGCAAGCTTTTTACACAAGGGCAACTCACATTTACTTGAAATAGGGAGTGATTCCTCCGCCGGATGGACCCACAGAACATTTAAAACCTTTTTCCCGTGTTGTAATGTCCAGCACGCATGTTCAGGTGACAGAAATCCAGAAAAAGATCCGGCTGGGGGTAGGTTAGGTCAGTCTTTTCTGCTGAGCTGTCCTCCCTCCCCCTCCCCCTCCCCCCCCCCCTACCGGCTTTAGAAAGTGTTATCCTGGCAGGTAGTGCTTTGTTGTACATGCAGGAACAGGGTGTTTGATGTGTGAGCGCGCTGAAAACCAAACAATGACAACTATCTCAGAAGCGGTCGCCAAGCACTTCAAGAACCGTGCCGACAATCATCACTAATGAGGAAATCGCCGCTGAGGCCAAGCCGAGCCGACACAGGAAGCTCTGTCCTCCATCGGCCACCCTCAGCTGGACGTCGTTGACCCACAACCGAAACTAATGACCGTGATGTCGCAAGTCTTGGCCACGACCAGCGCACGCCAGTCGTGTGCGCGGCTTTCGCGGTGACGATGCCTGAAGCGTCGTCAAGCTGCCTGTCATGGCCGTGGCTGGCGCAGCCGCGGAAGTTCCGACGCGCCGACCACGTCGTCATGGCAACAGGCAATGCACTGAACGTGCTGAATGCAGCATGCCGGGCAAAATCGTGACGTGGTGTTTGAGCGCAGGATGGGACTGTAAAGATCACGCTTTTACCAGCGATGTCGTGATAAAGGCTTGGGAACAGTCCGTGATGTCCATACAAGTGTATGACACTGTCGTGCTGTGTTGGTGGCCTGAACATCATTGGTTTGAAGAAGTTCCTGGATCATTGGTGCTGTTGAGCCAAAGTGGGCTGCGTGGCAAATGCGTTGATGTGCAGAAATGTAGTAATGCCAAGTGATATCAAAAGTACTTTGATGTCAAAGAAAGGGGCATGTTAAAGTCCTCAATCCTATAACTTAAAGTTCATAAATCCCGGCATGTTAAGGTCATTAGTCATGTTATGTTGGGGTTATGAATCCTGTAATCTTAAAGTCACTAACTCTGTTCCAGAACTCATATGCATTTAAACCACTCATTGTCAACGGCCCGGGCGGCAAAGTGATTGCTCATAAATACGGCTGGATTTCAAGAATTGTCTAATAACATCATCTACTGGGGGCTTTTTGCGCATCACTGCAGTGAAATTGAACAGTTCTGCCTATCCAGCATCGGCATTCGTTGTCGCAAATCCAGTGTGCGTTTTCACAGCGTGGACATTGCATCACGCCATGTCTCGACATCATCAGCGCAATGTTGCCATTCAAATAATAGAGATGTCCGGCGATGAGCGTGCACGAGCATGCAGCATTGCCACGCCGACAGGTGTGCAAATGCACGCGACGTGGTAAACGCTCCTGTAAACACACATACAGACCATTGTCCAATCCTGCACACAGCATGGGGTCACGGACTTGAAGTCTCACCTTCCCGAGTTTGTCGCCGTTGGCGTAGGCTGGGACATAGTTGTTCTTCCAGGACGAGCCCGGCACAGCATGGCCGTTTTTGTCGGACATGTTGCCACTGAGGTTCGGCGGCGTCGGTTCACTGCTCTTCCGGTAGCTCACGAACTGCGCCGGGTCCTGCGGACGGCGGCAGCAGGTGACGATGATGCTCCTGCTGCAGTTACATGTTGAAGGCAGGAGGAAGTTTGAGGCCTTCGCGGGTCGAGTTAAACCATGCGTATGAACCGAACATTGCACAGCATCAGGGTTGTAGTATAATTGAATAGAACTGAGCTGGACACATGCTGCCATGGTGGATGGATATATGCTATCAGCGAGCGCTGAATGCGTGCGCTGTGTTTTATATTTTTGAGTGGTTGAGGCGATCAAAAATGACCTCTTATTTTGTAGCTCCCAGGACGAGTAGTCTCATGATTCTAAAGTAAGGTTCCAAATTTGTCACGTCCTTGCCAGCCATCGATATGTGGATGTTACGGTATAGTGCATATATACATACGAAGGAAACGTGCGTAAGGCATCTGGAAACCCCAGTAGCTGACACACACACACACACACACACAACACACACGCACACCCACACACAACACCACACACACACACCACACACACACACACACACCACACACACACACACACACACCACACAACACACACACACACCACACACCCACACACACAACACACACACCACACACACACACACACACACAACACACACACACACACACCACACACACACACACACACACACACACACACACACACACACACACACCCACACCACCACACACACACACACACACACACACACACACACACACACCACCACCACACACACACACCACACACACACCCACACACAACACACACACACACACACACACACACACACACACACACACACACACACACCACACACACACACACCCACACACACACACACACACACACACACACACACACACACCCAAACACACACACACACACACCACAACACACACACACACACACACACCACACACACACACACACACACACACACACACACACCCACACACTCCACACCACACACACACACACACACACACACACAACCCACACACACACACACACACACACACACCACAACACACCACACACACACACACACACACACACACACACACAACCACACACACAACACACACACACACACACACACACACACAACACACACACACACACACACACACACACACACACCAACACACACCCCACACACCACACACACACCACAAAACACACACACACACACACACACACACACACACACCACACACACACACACACACACACACACACACACACACACACACACACACACACACACACCCACACACACACACACAACCACACAGCCGAATGGCACCAAAGACAGTTAAAATCAATCTCTACACATCACGCACAGCTGATATGTTGCAATGTTAGGCATCGCTTCAGCAGTAACGTCACAGACAAAAAGGCTGCTAAAATAAATGTACCAACGACGTGTAACCTTCTTGGAGTCTTTTATCGAGTCATTCCTAAACCGTTTTCACCATTTGAGTGCAAAATGAAAACTTCCGAAGGAAAACTATATCGAATTAAAGAAGAAACAGTCTGCAGCATCTTCGAACTCAAAATGGGTTTTGGATAAACCCGTTTACTTAAAAAAGTGCAAACTGGGAGCAGATGCATTGTGTTACAAGCAGTTTATTTCAACCCTTGCCCTGACAGAGGGGGTCGATGCAGCCCCCCCCCCCCCTCCCGCTCAGGCTTTCTAAAGATAGCTCCCCAGCATGTCATGCAATCGCGCCCACATTTTCCATAGTCTATAGGGCATCCATTGCTCGTGTTTGGACACGGAACACGTGACCCTAGCTATTCTGGTTTCGGAGCAGCGGCAGTTTTTAGGAACACTGCACGGTGATCAACGGCCGTCGCAGGCGGTGGCCGACAGCCGACGATGCCGCGGGACGCGCGCGACTTGCCGACATTTTTTGGTAACGGAGCCATACACCATAACTGTATGGTGAACACAGTTAAAAGGTATACTGTTGGACTCAAAATTAAACAAGAAACGTAACTATATAGGTTACGTGTCGCTACGTGGCACTTTCGCACGTAATAAGCATAAAACTTAAAACTTTTAATGTTCAGGAGAATTTGACCTTTGGCTGGATGCAATTGGGTCAATTCTGATTTACCAAAAACCCGAAACATATTACCAATCGCAAGATCTTGTAGAGACCAACCCACTGGTGCTTTCTGCTTAGCTCTATCTTTCTTAGTTTGGAAACGACAGGGGGTCGCATCGACCCCGTACCAGTCCCTGCCATGAGCAATGACAAATCAGGGCGAATTAAAAACACCTATGAGTCTTGCAAGCCTGAGAACCCAACAAAAAACGAGAGATATTTGTTTATAAAACATTAATTGCCCACAAGCCGAGGAGAGGCTTGCATTAAGAAATGAAAAGCGAAGCCTTTGCACACAAATAAGTTTTAGCTCACGAGACGCTTAACGGCCGAATAGTTTGACCATGAAGTCCTCATGAATTCTCATCATAAAAATAGGAGTGCGAATGCCTGCCAGTAAAATGAAAGTCTCAAATATGCCGTCACCGCCGTTCGCTGGGCGCTGGAAATAAGCGAGGCGGTGTCGAGACTGCACGCGAGAACAGAGAACGAACCTTGACATGCTTTAATGGTGCAAAGGGCACTAACACTGCGAAACTGCGAGGCCCGGCGGCGTAGACATTCACTTTATGGTCGGGTTACGGTTACATTAAGGTAGTTGATGTTGCAAACAGTATATGCCTTTTACATAGCTTGAATTTTTCAAATACCCCATTAATGCGGCTTCAAACTTGCGATGAGATATCGCGCGCTTCGTAACAAATAGGCCATAGGTTTGCTGAGGGGCATTCTTCGCAGTTGACTTCGAGCTCGATTGCCTCCTCGTGCTGTTGATCAGCCCAAGCTCAATCCTCTTAGGAACAAAAGCTATGGCACTGAACGCAGCTCTAAGAGACGTGATGCCTTACGTTCCGCTGTTTGAAGCCCTTTTTAGAGACCGTCTATGACAACGCAGCATGAACAGTGCACATTACCAAACATTTTGGTTACTGGCCATTTATCGATACATCTGTCAGATTTGACTACTGGAGTCGGAATAACAGACACCTGAAAACAACCATAAGCGTGTTTCAACGAACACCTCACAACTTCAGATTGCGTGGCATCTGCCGGGAAGGGCGGAGCAGGCACAGAAAGAGAGTAAAACAAGATTCGGGATCTGGTCCCAGGCATTATTTCCCTCAGTCAAGTTGGCTGCGGACCAACACCTCTGCATCTCCTCCTGCGTTGCGTCACAGCCCATCCCAGTGACGTCAGCTGGCGAACGGAGCTGAACTGTTTTGACGAACGTTCCACGGCCTTGAACGCCGTCTGCTCTCGAGTCCCGACCTTGCGTGACCTTGCGGCCGCCAGTCGGCGGCTGCTGATCCAGCCTGGGTGTAAAGCACCGCCGGCTGACCCAAACAGCGCGGCAGTTAACACTGCGCTATAATCAGTCGTCTCTCGCAAATGCCGCCTCGGACGCAACATCAACAAGGCACTGATTAAACCACAACGCTCCGATATAACGCCTCTTGTTTTTACTTCACGCCCACACCGTCGATGACAAAGACCGGCGTGCGAGGGGAGCCATTCTCGTCCGTAGTCGCTCGCCCGGTCGGGACGGTAGACCCTCGCGCTTTTCAGTGACTCAGGGAGTCGCTTCGCTGCGTCGCTGCTTGGTGAGTCAGCGAGAGTCGGCGCCGTTCCGGGCGGCCGCGCGGCGACCGTGACGGCATCTCGCACGCGGCCAGGCAGGTGTCAGGCGTGACCGCGCCACCCGCCACCGGGGCGCTGCTGTCAGAGGTGGCAACTGGTCAAAGGTGGCAGCTGGTCAGAGGTGGCAGGTGGTCAGAGAGGGCAGCTGGTCAGAGGGGCAGCTGGTCAGAGGTAGCAGCTGGTCGGAGCGGGCAGCTGGTCAGAGAAGACAGCTGGTCAGAGGGGGCAGCTGGTCAGAGGTGACAGCTGGTTAGAGCGGAAAGCTGGTCAGAACGGGCAGCTTGTCAGAGGGGACAGCTGGTCAGAGGGGACAGCTGGTAAGAGGTGGCAGCTGACCAGAGGTGGCAGCTGGCCAGAGATGACAGCTGGTCAGAGGTAGCATCTAGTCAGAGACGGCAGCTGATCAGAGGGGGCAGCCAGTTAGAGGGAGAAGCTGGTCAGAGTCGATAGCTGGTCGGGTGGCAGCTGATCAGAGGGGACAGCCGGTTAGAGGCGGCAGCTGGTCATGGAGACGGCCGTCCGGTAAGAGGTGAGTAAGAGATGGTTTGGACACAGCCCTGCCCTGTCCTCCCGCTACATCGAGCGGACCCATATGCCCGAACTATTCTCCCACATCCAAACATGTCTCAGCTGCTTTAAAAGGGGCTGACCTTATGAGCCATAGCTGCCTCTCCTCGCTCCGCATCCCATTTCCCTCTCGTCTGGCGAAGATCGTTTGACCCTGAAGCGGCAGCGCACCTCCGACACTCAGTGTGGGAGACTCGACGGCCGACCTCAGCGGCACGCTACACGGGAGTGTTGCTGTGGTCTCACAGCCGGCGGTACACGCCGCGTCCGCATGAGAGGCATCTCCACCGGCCCGAGGCTCAGCGGTCGTGCTCGGGCGCCGTGCATGCATAATTCAGCACTGTGACCATGTCTACAAGCGGTGCGGGCCTCACGAGCTGAACTCGTGTCGGGCTCAGGTCGCCGCGACCATAAAATTGCGCCGCCTCGCCGCGCTCGCTGCCCGTGCAGACGCCGCCTGAGGGGGCGTTCCCGTCTGAGGGAGTGTGGCCGCCTGAGGGAGTGTGGCCGCCTGAGGGAGTGTGGCCGCCTGAGATGGTCGCGTTTTCAGATGCGCACTCCCCGGGTCCGGCGCGGCGTCCAGGCAATGCCCCGGCGAGACCGCTGTAACGGTGCCGCTCGACGCCTCTGAGGTGACCTCCCATAACGAGCTCGTCCTCGCCGTGAGGGTGGCGTCATTGGGTTGCGACGTATCAGAGGTGGGGGCTATACAGGTAGCCTACAATAGAGGGGGCCTCTTCCACCTTGCCCTTTTACATGCGACCCTCGCGGGTAAGAACGCGGGCTGGTCAAGACACAGACCTCACCGCGCTTCATGTCCTCGGGCGCACCGCAGGAGCTGGAACATTTCACTTGCATTCACAAACGGGCTGTGGCGACAGTGGCACACCGGTTTGCCTGAGGAGGCGGCCGCCCAGATGTTGCAAAATGGCTGTGATTGCATCTCGCGCATCTCATCACCAGTGACAAGTACCATTCTGGCGTTATCGGAATGAATACTTCTGCATGAGCTCCCTTTAACATCACGGGCTATGCCGGCATTCAATGCAGAATATGTGAGATGAAGAGGCAGAAGTGATCCGGTTTGTGCAACTACCGTAAACTCACGCTGACACTGAATATGCAATGCATTGCATTGTGCCGGACTACTCAGCTATGCGATTATATATGATCACGACAGACACGACGCAAAACATTGCAAATAATTCAAGTCATGATTAAACCTATGCTATTGCCAGCTATTCAGGATATTCCGTTGGCTGATTTGCTTCGTGAAAGAAGAGCCATTATTCTGTCTTGGGTAGAGGACAATGGCGATCGTCCTAGAGCCTGCCAGGTAAATGATCTTATTAATACGTAATGCATATGCCTCTGTATAAAGGTGGTATTTACATCAATCTCGTATGCTCCAGAAACGAATGTGATGTTGTTCTGGGAGCAAAAGCTGCTGTGAAACAGAATGAGAAGTATCAACGTATAACACGGAGGAAATGTATGGCATAATCTGCAATATAACCTTTTCAAATGTTCTGGCAATGGTGATCTTACCGTGTCTGAGACACGATAAATGAAGCAAAGTTATTGTTTTATTTGTCTTTCATTTTTGTTGATGCTTCAATTTTAGGCTCACGCAACTTACGGTTTTCAATAATAGTTTCAGCAATACAAGGTCGTCGAGTTTGCGCGGATGACGATGCTTTAACCGGCTAGTGACCGTCACCGATAAGTCGCACCGATCAATGTCGCCAGGTTACAGCCGTCAAATCACTGCTGTCACGGGTCCCTATCCGATCAATCATCCTCGGCCCCGAACAGGGCGGCCGGGTTGGGTCAAGGCCCGCCGGACCAGCCCACAAAAAAACTCACTCACACTGACATCGTAGCTGAAGGAGGGCATCGCGCCGCCCGGAGCCACCACGCCGCGAAGGCCACTGGAGCGGTGCCGCGTACCGGCCGACCCCGACCACACCGCGCCGCCACACTGGCGAGCCCGACACTCTGCCACCGACACCTGCGCGCCGCTCCCTCCCCCCTCTGCCCTCGCCCCTCTCCTCTGCCCTACGTAGTGCGCAGGCTGGCAGACCCAGCTGGAGGGCGGGGCGACGCTGCTGCCGCTGCGCGGACACGCGCGAAACTACAGCGAAGGAGCTTTGAGAGGGTGAGCGAATGAAACAACGCGTCACTCGGAATGTTTTCTGGCGTCTTTTTAGGACGGGTGGATTGAAATAGATTTAAAAGAGGCTAGTCGTACATATAAGGAGCTAGGCGGCCAACAGTGTCCGGGTAAAGGCACTTTTTAATCATGGGCCAAGCTGAGCGAGCTCTCTTGTGTCAACAAAGTACATTACGTGCTTGCCTTTCAAGTTCGTTGTTTATCCGCTTGTTGTGTCCATCCTATTTAACATCGCGCAATGCATCCGTCAAATAGCGAACTATGTACCATTGGCTAGTATGTGCCGAAACCAAGTAATCGTCAGAAACGACAACTTGAATGATTCTCACTTTGATATCTCTTCTCTTTGCCACTGGCGACGTGCAAGGGTTTCATTCTGCGCCAAACAGTGCATTCTTCGTTTAAAAGTGTGTTTCTAGGCCGATATAAATGCATTGATTGCTAAGTGTGTTTGTGTGTGGAAAGTGACCGACCTTTTTGAGACTACATTCCTGGATAATCGTTGGGATCTTTTCCCTTAAAAATGGTCTGATAGTCGCACCATGCGAGGCTCGCATTCTGCGCAGCCTCTCACTAAGCATTGGTGACTTCGGTAGCCTCGGCGCCGACCCGACCCGTGTGAAGCTATAAGTAACCAGGCGGGGCGGCGGTAACCAGAGACGCCGCCGGTTGTGGTGGGTGTCTGCCCTGGGAGCGTGACGCAGCCCCCCCCCCCCTCCCCCTCGCCGGGAGGGGTCGGGTGTCGTCCACCCCTGCGCACGGTCCGTGACGGGCCGCCCCAGGAAGTGACTCATAGGCGCATCACACGAAGACACCGGCAGCTGGACCTCGTCTCGGATGGGGGCACAAGGGAGAGAGGAGTAGAGAAGGGAGGGGAGGGAGGGATGTCCACGTGTCGAAGTACAGAACAGCATCCAAGCTCAGAGTAGCGCAAAGTAGCTATATATGGGTAGCGATCATATATAAGCACGAGAACAGACCGCAGAAAAGGATTCAAAAGGCTTCTTCAAACCGCAACTCATGGGAATGCTCCTCTATTGACCATTCAGCACTGAGCCATGCTACCAAGCCTGGCTAGAGCCTGCGCGTGGCCGGTATCACGAAATGCTGGGTCATTTGCTGGACATTCGGAAGAACGACCCCTCCTTACCTTGCAAACCACCTCGATCAGCCTTAACCAGCTTCAACTCGAACGGACAAGGACAGCAGATTGTTTCGCCGCACTAATCCGATCACTTCGAGTTTCTCCGAACTACTCACCGCGAAAGCCCGACGCGGCTCACAATCCTAGGAAACGGCGTACTTACCCCCCCCCCCCCCAATACCCCGCCAGGGGCCGCTTTGCAATCTGGAATGTACTGGGTAGCCTTACCTGGGATGAAAATTACCACGCGTAGTTTTCTGAGGAAGCGGCCTGTCCTTTTACGGCTTTAGCACAGCGGAGCACGGCTCTGGTACGGTAGAGCACGGCTCTGATACGGTAGAGCACGGCTCTTGTACGGTAGAGCGCGGCTCCGTTACGACGGAGCACGATTCTGGTATGGTGGAGCACGGTTCTGGTACGGCGGAGCACGGCTCTGTTACGGCGAAGCACCGCTGTATTAGGGCGGAGCACGGTTCTGGCACGGCGGAGCACGGCTCTGTTACTGCGAAGCACCGCCTTATTACAGTGAAGCACGGCTTTGGCACGGTAGAGCACGGCGCTGTTAGGGCGGAGCACGGCTCTGTTACGGCGGAGCACGACTTTTGTACGGCGGAGTACGGCTCTGGTACGGTGGAGCACGGCAGCACGGCACCAGCACCTTTGCATCCGACTCACGTATGTTTAACTGCAGCATGAAGGTCGTGCGTCTGCTTGGTTGTGGCTCAGCGGCGTGTGACAGCGTCTAGCATAGGCGCACACAGGAATGCGAAAAGGCGGGCTCTAGGTGGGGGCGAGGTCACGCGTCGTGGCTTTGCCAGAAATGCGGTACCAATTTTGCTTCGGTGAATAAGCGCGAAGCGACGTTGTCTGAGATCATGTTGAGTGTGCGCCATAAAACACGACTCGAAATTTGCGTCTGGTTTCTGCGATACGGACGCGTGATACGTATAACGTTTTGCCTATCTACAAGCCTCTTTTTTCGAAGTGTACGCGTTGCCTCAAACGATGTCGTCTTCGCACAGAACAAGGTTACGTAGTGACTTCAAAGAGGCGAATGACGGTGTGGGCGCAAAGGGGAACAATGTCGATTGTTTACGCTGCGCCTCAAGCGAGCGCGCCGTAGTACACCTCTTCGGCGTGCGTGGGGCCGCCCGTGCACGCGCCTCGCCGGCCGCGATACGCATGACTCCCCAAGCGCCCCCGAATTAGTGCCACTCATACCTGACGAGGAGGAAGTGAGCGCTGCGCACAAACATCCCCAGGGGCTCGGCAAGGGCGCCGACCGTCGAGGGGTCTCGACAGGGACCAGACCGCCAGCAGAGCGCGTCTACGCCCCGGGAGAGGGGCTCTGGCTCGCCGGCGCCACGGGAGAGGCCTCCAGCGGTGGTGCGGCCCGCCACAAGGCCGCGCTCCGACCTCAGCTGACGTGAGAGGCCGCGCTTCCCCAGTCGGTGAGGCTCGCGGGCGATCGGCGCTCTCGTCGGCGCTCAGGGCTGGGCGGGGGCGCTGTTGACCTCTTCTTCCACATGAAACAGCCGCTGCTTCTTGTGGACCCTAAGATGAGGTTTTAATTAACAGCACAGGAATCTGGATAAGGGGTTGTAATCTGCAGCAAGCATGAGTGGGATTGTGCATCACTGACAGTTTGTCCCGATATTTTGTGAAGGTGACCCAACACTGATTATCACCAGTGTGTTTGCTTCATAATAGAAGTGTGTGTACCGTGGATGGCATTCCCATCATAAGCTCCCTGCACAAGCCTAGGCATGTTTGTGGAAATTTTTTATAGATAGACATTTTTCCGTTTTTCCATTTAATGCACGTCTGTATGTCAGCACCAAGAGGCTGTCCATACCCTCCGCAACTATTTAGAAGCTCACAGATTTTAACCATCTTGCACCAAGCAGACGAGCGCCTAATTCAAGATCACAAATGTCCTATTGTTACAGACTGTTTTATCTGCCATTACTGCCATCACACCCGATTAGTAACTAGCAGCAAGAGAGCGGATGTAGTCACAGTCGCCGGTGTACACTACGGCCCCAGCCTTGCAGACATGGCAACGTGACACTACGACAATGCACTTGAAGGGGACGGCTGCCCAGCACCATCACACCCGATGATTCAGCATGGACATGGAAATCGTCACACAACGACGTGTGGTTTGTATGGGCCTTGGGCTCCGAAGAACATGGCGACAAAGAGGTGCCAAGGGAGCGCGGCGCATCGCAGGTTTGTTTTTGCTCCTGATAAGAACCACTGATCCATGATGAAATGTTTGCTGATGACGTTGTCATGCGATTCACCAAGCTGACCTTTGAGTGATGACCTTCTTGCGCTAAATCTGCCAGAGATTTGACGCGAAAAAGAAACCATTGGACACGATGTAGATGTCCTTAAGCTGTATTATGTTGTACCATGGCTGTGCCTGCGCAGGCATCAATGCCTTTGTTCATTTTCGTTCGCTGGAACATAACCTAAAGCAACTGACAGCAAACCAAATATTTGCTGTGGTTTGTTTCTTTTTGTTTTGTACTGCAAGAATTCGTTATGAGCGCGTTGTGTAAGATGAAGGCCTCAACCAAGGGCCAGGAGCTGAGCCGCAAGTCGCCGACAGCTTGAGGGTTTGAGACCCTCAGACTGCATATAAGCTGTATGCACTCCAGGCTGCACGGCAATGCTAATAAGCTGCTTCCATAGCTGGCGTGCTGCCATGTGGCTTAAAGCACAGGATGTCATAAAAGCAGCAAACAAGCGCCGTCAAGTTTTCTCACCTCGAGCACATTTTTTCCGCACGGTTGCAAATGGTGTAAAGCTTTGTCGTTCCAAGTTGCGCCCAAGGCACGGCATCAGCAGATGGAATGCCGGCTCGGTGATCAGTTCAGTTCATATGCCGGAAGGCAACGCACAAAAATGCATCCTACTGAGCAGCGGCCATTGCCGGATGACACGTGTCCGCAATGGCACATGACACAACGTGTCCTCC
Organism: Pollicipes pollicipes; assembly: GCF_011947565.3. Lineage (NCBI taxonomy): Eukaryota > Metazoa > Arthropoda > Thecostraca > Pollicipedomorpha > Pollicipedidae > Pollicipes > Pollicipes pollicipes. The sequence goes on from NW_023596818.1 coordinate 18,317,092, forward strand.
ACCCGGATGACACGTTGTCCGCAGTCCTAAATCCCTTGTATTGGCGTTCCTGATTATGTTCAAGCACGCCCTCATTACCTGAACAATGTCTCACTCCGAGTGAGTGTAGCGTAACCAGATAGTGGGACCATTCTAGCTAGGGGTGTGTATCCAGGAGGAGGCGGGGGGGGGGGGTGGGGGGGGGGGGGGAGCATGGCCCATGCCCATCGCGGAGTCCCTTGAGGCTTTGATAGTGATGCCAGAAGATGTTGTCGAACAAGTCCCAAAACCTTCAGTTCTGGACCAACCTTCAGTTGACCCCAAAACCTTCAGTCCGGGACCAAAACCTTCAGTTGAGCCCCAAAAACTTCAGTCCGGAACCCAAACCTTCCAGTGAGCCCCAAAACCTTCAGGCCGGGACCACATGATCTTCACGTTCAAAAAGCATGAAATGCCAGGGGCATCACAAATGGCCCTAGATCTTCACTTTCAAAATTAAGCGAGTTCCAGTGGCATCATAATGTCCATGACGCGTCCCTCGATAAAATCCTGGATCGGCCCGTTCAGTGAAGGGACACTAAAAATCTCACATTCGGTCCAACATCATCTTAATTTTTCAGAGCCACCCACTTCCAGAGGACACCACGAACGGCCCCGAAACTTTCAATCTAGGGTGACGACAAATTCCAAGGGCCAGATTCCAATAGCGTCATCATCAGGGGCACAAGAATGAGTGCAAAGGGACACGTACCCTTTTCCCATACGTCCTCGGGTCCCGCGGGGCCCGAGGGGCCCTTCGGGACCTGCCCGTGTGACCAGAATGGCAGGCGCAATGGACCCCGGGCTGGGACGGAATGCCGTACAGCTCCGGACCAGAAAATTAATCGGTGAAATCCCAAGATTGATTCACTGAAAGGAATTACCAGTTACAGCAATACGAGCAATAGAGATGAGCCAATGCGTCACGAATTCGTGGTGCTGTAGGTGGTGATCCGATCCGAGTACCAACCTGAATATCGTGCGGGTGGAACCTACGGCCCGGAATACCCCTTACGCGTATAGAAATTAATTTTAAAAAGCCGTTCGAAAGATCACTTTCCACTTTCCACTTCCCGATGCATGGTCGCTCCCCCCCCCCCCCCTCCCCTCGTGGGCCGCCGCCGGATGTTAGCTGCAGGGCCGAAGCCGCGGTGCCCGTGGAAACTGCAACACTGGGCGTCAGTGCTCTTTCTTCGGGACAGCGAGCTCACATACGTACAGCTATTTGATATAATCTTTTAACGATGGATTTTAAGAATATGATTTATTTTCGCAGGCAGACGAGGTTGGATGATTCGTTGCAATGTTACATTCTGTTTCTCTCTATACTGGCATTTAATTTCTCAGGCCCTTCTGCGTCTTTGTAAAACCCGATGAAAATCAAGCAACACCCCGGGCTGTCACCGTTTTATAGAAATCCGATGAGCCGTTGCAAGTAAATGGTACATGCAGTTTATTCGATGCAATCATTTGATTTCTGCGTAATTTCGCTTCAATTAATTTTCAATACATGCTGAATTGAATCTTCTGGTACCTTCTGGCTTCTCCTTGATCATAGAAGCTTATCACAAGAAGTAACAGAAGGAAATTGACCTCTCGACATAACTCGGGCTGAATCCGGCGAACCGTTTTGGTGGAAGATAGCCAGCCGATTAAAAACGAGAATCTGGGAACTTAAGTGGCCGAAATCCCGTGATTCCTTGGTGAGGGGGGACAAGTTCCTGGGGGCATCACAGCGAAGCGTGACCTCTGACTTGACGAAATCCTTTATCTGCACCTGCACCTGGCCAAACACACCCCATCCGCCGCACGCCATCCTTTCTGGCCGCTTCAAACCGGCCCGGCACTGCGTAGCGGCGGCTCCGGGCCCGATCCCTGAATGCCTACCGTGAGTCATCAACCGCCCCCAGCGGCGTTACCACCTCAGCGCAGAGCGCACGACCTTGACCCCGCCTGGCAGGGCGCAGCTACTGCGCGTGCGCGTGGAACGCCGCGAGCGGAGTGCACCTATTGGCCGCAGGCGTCAGGTGCGACTGCTCCTCCGCACTGGTTTGCCTTTCTCTGCTCTTTTTCGGGTAGTCACTCTAGACATCTACGCAGGCATGCAGGCGTTTTCCGCCTCATACGCGCGACACGCATACGGTCACGTGCTCTCTGCCGATCCGCCGACTCCCACGCTCTCTCCCTCCCTCCGCGCACTCTCACTCTCGGCCCGCCTGACCTCGGGCGCGCGACGAGGCCGCTCCACTCGCGTGGCTTGGTGAGCGGCATCCCGCGTCGTCCTCCCATTCAGCGCGAGAGGAAACGGCATGCTGGGACGCTGGCGCATCGGGGACTGGAGACGAGAGACACCCCGCCGGTTGATCGTCTCTGGTTGTCTCCGCTCATTCCACTGCTTGATCGTCTGTCTTGTAACGCAGAGCCGAAGAAAACGAACCAAAGGAACCGAAAGCAAAAGCACACCCATGCGTACATTAGCTATGGCGCATCGGTGAGGTCGCTGTCGGAGGGTGCGCGTGGCGTGCCTCCACGCTTCGCCAGCGAGTGCTGCGTGTGGCACTCGTGGTAACTACCCTCACCAGTTGGAACAGCCGCAGGCGCTGATGAGGCCTTGGCGTGATGTCCACGTGTTTCGTTGTTTCGTTTCGTTGTTATCATGACATGAAATGCGTCGCGGAAAATAGAACAGTTTGGTCGAGATAAGTGAACGTTAGGCATGCGACCCCGCATGTTGACTGCACTAACGTCCGGTGTCTTCATGCGTTCGGCGTCGAAATTCGTTGATATGGGCGTAGAAATGTGGAGGAGGGGGAGGGGGGGGGGGGGCTTAGTGCGTGCGATGGCAACCCCACTTTCCGAGAACGCTGAAGATGAACTCCATGGCAAGGTATGGAAAGAATCGCCCTCAGTACTGGTTAAGTCATCCCACTTTCTTTCAGACGTTTACTCGCCGGTGGTTAATGGCCTAACCCAGTCAGGCATGGAGGGATAGGTTATGATGGACACGAACAGTCCAACCACTCCCCTTCGCACAACCAAGCGACTATTTGCGCTCCCGGTATGGCATAGATATATGCGCGGAAGGTGGACTTCAAGTCCGTCTTTCCTCATCACCTCGCCTTAGCGACACAAAAATGCACGGTTCAATATGTACATATCATGCATCACATCCGAGCCTGTTGCGAACCGCTATCGACTCAGCGCTGTGCAATGTTCCGCCTCCGCCCCGTGCATTCGAGTCATGCATGCATGATTCCGCCGTCTGTCAGAAGCGGAGACAGACTTGGGAGACCATGGTGCCTGATGGCATGAGCCGTTTTCGGTATCCTATGCCTCAAAATAGGAAGTCGACGCGATGAACTATTTCCATTTTCATGCTACGCTGGAATCAGCCAGCACGATCCGCAGGTAAGATCGAGTGTCGATGTGAAGGAACTATGTCAGGCTCATTACATGAGACCAGAACTGTGCATGCTGGAAAAGTTTCCTAGTCGACGGTCCAGATAACATAGCTTCCAGATAAGCAGCTCTTAAATGCTGCTTCCGTGCACCTGCGCGAGATTCACGGGCAAAGCTTGGTTGATGCGTATGCTTGGACAAGTTAGCACGAATGGTTGCTGTATGCCTCATGGCCGTCGTGGTCCAGCGCTCATCATTCCTTTCCTGCCATCAAATCGATTGCCATCGGTATTCTCCCATCGACAGATTGTTTTTTTAGGTAGGATTTATTGAGAGCTGGGTCTGAGAGCTTTGGAGCGTGGTACATCTTAAAAATTGTCTGTCTCTACACAATATGATGTGATCGTACCCATTATGACAAACAAAAGTTCCTCATGTTCAAAGAACAACTAAAGATTATTGGGCATTATGCTCAATTTGCAACAGCCGTTAGTGAAATTTTGTGTGAGGCTGGTTGCCACAACTGGAAACATGAATATCGCTTCGAAAATAAAGAATCTGAAAAGCATTTAAAGAGATTGTTTAAACTAAGTTAGGCGTTTTTGCGTTTTCATGATGTTACTGTAGACTCATGATGCTATTTCACTATTTTGTGCGATAAGCTACGCCTATTGTCTTTACGGGACGAATTTGACCATTTTTGAATGTCGAAACATACTGGGCCGATTTTGAGGTCCTCGGGTTTAAGATGACTTCGGAAAGTGAACTATCCTCTAACATGCTTAGCTTGAATATTTGAGGTTTGACAGATTTAAACGACGTGGTGGATAATGTTTGGGTCGGGTCAGCCATATTTGTATTAAACAATGAACATGGCGATCGTTGCCTGGCGGTGGCGCAGGGACGTCCATTTGGAGTGCACATATCACCTCTGGTCGACGGGCCTCAATGCGGTTTGCCTTGTTTGAGACTAGATCAAAGGCATCTAGCACAGTTAATATTTTTTTGCATTGTACGCAAAGCTATTACCGAAGTACAATGCACCATGGTGACTTGCTGTGTCACATGGCTCCATGCTCTACAGTAAGCCGCTTTGCTAAGCACGGACTGTTGTTTCGAAATCTCCATTTCTTGCGAAAATGAATTCGATCTGTATTCAGTCATGCTTTAGGCGCTTCTGCCAATTGTCTGTCTGTCAAAATCACGGCCAAAAATGTGCTGTGAAATAAAAAAGTCGTAGGGTATTGCTACTCTTCCGATCTCTTAGCTTCTTCAGAAATAGCGTGGAGAAAGCACGGACGTTCGCTGTAAACATTAAGCAGGCACATTTATTTTTAAATAGCCCCTAAAAGGAAAAGGGGCTCATCGGCACGATGAACAAAATACGAACAGAAGGATCGAGCTTCCATAGCCTGAATGATCCTGGTTCTGTGGAGAGAACCAGCGGCCAGCCAGATGGATACAACTGCCATACAAAGATGGACTGTCTGTACGGTCTGGGGTGGAGGATACCTGTACCGACCTTGAATTTTACATAGATTCATATCAAATCGGGGCTTAACACGGAATGTTCTGCCCCTCTGTCTCCCGGCAGCGTATATAGCTCAACCGCCGCTCAAGGTGACCAGTCTAAAAGGTTATGGAGGCCAGCAGACCTTAACAAAAGCGTCTGATAGCAGGCCTGCTAGATTGCTTGATAGGGCTTCTTTTCCACATTCCCCTCCATGTTCGCTGCCTGTCCGGGAACCGCTGAAAACCGCAGACCGCGTGATGGAAATTTTCCCGACAATTGTATTTGTTAGCCATCTAATTGGTGTGTCGATATACGTCGAGTTATATATAAGTCGAAACAGCTGTGCAGGATATCGGCCGCGGTGTAGACTTGCGTATGCTCTGCTGTTTTGGCCGCAACTAGGGGTATGATCAGGCTTTATGAGAGCTAGGCATCGCGATCCTGTGACGACACCAGACACGCTTCATGCCGGGCTCAGCGTGTCATGCGATCAGTCGTCACGCATGCGTACTTATTTGGTAGACTTTCTTAGGGATTAACTGCAATGGCACTGCAAGTCAAGCTGGAAGACTGCGGGGATGGACATGTGGGCTGAAGTAACTCAGCCATGACTGACCTCGCCACACTTTTACGAAGGGTTACCGTGCTTCGTCAGTTATACTGCTACCGCATAAAAGCGGTGGTGGATGATTGGGTTATGTTAAACACAACTGATGGGCTTATGGATTTCGCGATGACAAGTGATGGCGAATTTCCCGTACACAAATGTTTCTTGGCCTGAATTGAGTTCTGGGGAAATCGTCTTAGTTGTGCTTTTATCACACTTGCGCATAATTCACAACTGGTAAACACGCTCTATTGTTTGGCATCTTCAGAAAGATACAGAAAAACGACATTCAGAGACTGCAACACAAATTCCATGTTATTTTCCCGCCTAAATTATTTGCCCGTGCCCAACCGCGAGCGACAGTCAAACGCAAAATAAGATAGCCATTATAGTTTGCATATGCTTTTCGATAGGCTCGACTGTCAAGGTTTCCCACAATGTAAATGTAAGCCCGGCTCCTGTCTCCCATACTGTTTGCGCGCACTCGCACAGTAGCACGGCACCGTGGTTTGCTTTGCATACACCATGTCCTCTCACCACCGGAATCACCGTATTCTTACATGATAGCGCAAATTGATGATGACACTGTTATAGAACCTGTGCGTGAATACGACGAATTTCCGTCTGCCACCGTCCGACTCCGTGCCTGCCCCCTTTTGTGTACCGTCGTACGACGCCAGAACTCCAAGACCGGTTTAGCAGCTGATCAACAACGGATTAGGAGGTGGCCGGGTGACATTGACAGCCGCACACGGCCTGTTTGTGTAGGGAAGCGGCCGGAGTACAGCTCTCTCTCCACCATTGCTCACCTGGCCAGCGCGGAGCCTCGCATTCATCCGCAAGGCACGCCCGCCCGCCTCACTGCTGGCGACCCCTTTCCAACCAATGCGATGTTCCCGCCAGGGTGGCGCATCGTCCGGGGCCTGCGACTTTCCGACAGTCCAACAGTTCGAACCGGCCCCAGCCGACCACCGATCGAGATCTCATTGGAAGGGAGGGCGCGGCCGTCTCCACTCACCAACGTAGCGTAGCGGCCGTCTCCACTCACCAACACGTAGCCCCCTGTCTGCTATGTGTCCCGTCTCCGCCGCCCCTGCTCGACTTACCTGACACCTGTGGACTTGCGATCAGTTGGCTTCGCCCGCTGTCCGCTCCCGCTGGCCGTCTCTCCGTCCGCTGTCCGCTCCCGCTGGCCGTCTCTCCGTCCGCTGTCCGCTCCCGTTCGCAGTCGCTCCGTTCGCTGTTTGCTCCTGCTCGCCGTCGCTCCGTTCGCTGTCCGCTCCCGCTCACCGCCGCTCCGTCCGCTGTCCGCTCCCGCTCCCCGCCGCTCCGTCCGCTGTCCGCTTCCGCTCACCGCTGCTCCGTCCGCTGTCCGCTCCCGCTCACCACCGCTCCGTCCGCTGTCCGCTCCCGCTCGTCGTCGCTCGGTCCGCTGTCCGCTCCCGCTCACCGCCGCTCCGTCCGCTCCCGTCTCCCGGCCGTGGCTTGTCCCGCCTTCTCCGGCCTCTCGCGTGCCTCGCTCGCGGGCCGGTGGCGAGCTGACTGGGGCCGGCACGGCCGCGGCGGCCGGCCCACGTCACCGCCAGAACCTGTCCTCGCTGACCTAGTCACGGCCACCTGGGCCGGCTGTCTAGCCCACCGCGGCGTCTCCGCTGTCTTTGGTGCCTCGCGATATACCTCGCGGTCGGTGAGGCGTGAGCCGCCCATCCTTGACGCGTCCCCTCCCATCCCTACTATCTCCTGCCCCTTCTGTCTTCTCTTTCTGCCCCCTCTTGCCTCCGTCGCTTCTCCTCATGCAATCCCCTGTCTATTACGTGTGCTTTCCCCGCTGTCCCTGTTTGCGCTCCCGAAATCTCCGTGTCCGTTGCACCCTGCCTCCGTTACATCAAACCCCCCCGTCTCCGTTGTATCCAGCCCCACCGTCTCCCGACTCAGCCTTCATTCTCCCGGAGTCTCCCGTCTGCACAAAGCGCGGTCTCCGCCGTCTCCTGCCCCATCGCCTCACTTCCTTATTTCCGTTGTAAATCGCCTCTAGTCTCCCGTCTCTGCACCATCTCCTTCCACCGCCTCCCATTCCGCGGCCTTTCCTATCTACCGTCTCGCGTCGTCTCTCACCTCGTCTGCCCGTGCAAACGGCGCAGCGTCTCGCAGGCAGCCTTGCATTTATGCTTTTTCCGCACTATATTTCCGTGGAGTTGCATCATGCACGGTCACGTGCTCTCTGCATGCAGTGCAGTTTGGTTTGTCCGAGAAACCGGCAATCCGTCAGAAACTTCCTGCGGCATTAGCATAAGCTGAGTGGTACCATCAGCGATAGCGCAGGCTTGTTGCGGCTCCGTCGTTGGCCGGATACATGCATTTGTATTTAACTGCATGTGTGCTGCAACGCAGTGTTTGCAGATCCTTTGATTGCAGACGAAGAAAAGAGTCCAGACCCCGAAATGTGAACGATATTGATGTCAGCAGAAATATGCTCAGGTGGTGTACATTCCATGTCATTCCATAAATTTGGTCTGGACAGCGCTTCGACACGTTCTAAAATGCACGGAGACGCCTTATACTGCATTTTATCTTGTACGCACATCTTTAGTGATATATTGCTAGAAAGCATCCGTGAACAGGCCGCACAGACCTATTTCCTTGTCTCGTTTACCTATGCATCGATGGAAACGCAATTTCCTCACCAAACACCTTACTGAGCATTCAGCGTTTCAGTTTTCACAACGTCTAGCTGCGCTGCCGCCTGAGTTCAATAGCCTTGCGCCATTGCGATTGTCATCGGGCCGGGACAGGCCCCGCTCGGGGCGACAGCCAGCGCGGGCCGTGTGGCCATCGTCTGCCGCCCGGCTGCCTTTCCCTTTTATGACCCCACGCGCCGCCCGTGCCGGCGCCCGAGGCTCTGCTGGCGCCGAATCAGACGGTCGGACACCACTGGCGCCGAATCAGACGGTCGGGTACCACTGGTGCCGGACCAGACGGTCGGGGCACCGCTGGCGCCGGACCAGACGGCCGGGGCACCACTGGCGCTGGATCAGACGGCTGGGCACCACTGGCGCCGCATTAGACGGTTGGGGTACCACTGACGCCACATCAGACGGTTGGGGTACCACTGGCGCCGCATCAGACGGTCGGCACCACTGGCGCCGGATCAGACGGTCGGCCACCACTAGTGCCCGATCAGACGGTTGGGGCACCACTGGCGCGTGATCAGACGGTCGGGTACCACTGGTGCCGGACCAGACGGTCGGGGCACCGCTGGCGCCGGACCACACGTCCGGGACACCACTGGCGCTGGATCAGACGGCTGGGCACCACTGGCGCCGGATCAAACGGCCCGGGCACCGCTGACGCCGGATCAGACGGTCGGGATGCTTGGATTGTTTTGGTAGGTAATTTTGAAGGTTATTTGTGTGGAAATACAGTGTAGGCAACGTGTTTCGTCACCGCAATTTGTTGCGCTTTTGGCCCATCTCATGACTCGTTAGAACCTGAGGGGGGATTGCTGCCCGAAATGCAGTGGCTTGTATTTATATGAGTCAGCGTCGAAATGTTTTGTGTACAATTAATAATCATCCCACTGAGAAAGGTGAAAACTGATTGTGGAGCGCACGTTTAGTAGACATTAACTTGCGCATGATATTAAATGAAAGCAAATGGTTATCCTTGCCGCTGGATCATGTCGGCTTCGAACCATCTCAGCTGACTGCATCTATACAAAATGTGAACAGATATGTCTCTCTTAGAATTTTGACTGCAACCACCATGTCGTGTGGTTCGTGTTGGTATACATTCACAGATGGTACGCGTTCTACATCAATGCAACTATAGTCTGACATCAGTGCAACCATAGTCTGACACCGATGTAACCGAAATCTGACACCAATGAAATTTTAGTCTGCAATTACTAACCATAAACTGATACCAATATAATCATTGAATGGCATGAATGCAACCATAGTCTGGTATCAACATAAGGAGTTGTCATGTCATTGGGGCTTTACGACGCACTCAGCTGCTGAGGCTATATGGCGTCGCCTGCCTCTCACCCTGGCAGGAAGGGCGGACAACCGCGGGGAATCGAACCCCTACCTATGGTTTCCCAGACGCGCAGTGATTAACGCAGACGCCTTAACCACTACACATAAACGCAGACGCCTTAACCACTACACTACCGGCACCCCATATATAACACGGCTAAAGTACATGCACTTCTCTCCTGAACGCCAAAAAAGGTTTAGAAAGTCGCATCAGCTACTGAATTTAAAACGCTTGTCATATGATATAGGTACATGTTTGCTTACGCCCATGTTTTGTGACAGTCGTCGACATGCCCTCGAGTGCACCTTTATAAAAGGGAGCGTTCCATATTTGTGCGGGGTTTTTAAATTGAAGTAGCCGTCTGGAGACCTTTCGGGCTAACTCGCAATCCTGCCTTTCTTAAGACATAAGCTCCCTGTTTTCTGGGCTACACACCCGCAAAAATGGAAGATGTATATCGGGGAGAGTATTTCAAAATTCAACTTGGCACTCATGCGTCATAATAGTCATTGTCAATTCTGTCATCCATAAACAATGCG